>NC_051076.1:15195857-15556691 GCF_004664715.2 Peromyscus leucopus
ACCCATCATAGACCTTTAGCATAAAACCATTCAGCATATCTAGAAAAATGAAACATAAAAGGGAATCATTAGTTTGGAAGGCCAAAAATTTCTCAGATAAAAGGCACTAAGCCATAAAAGGAAATTTGGACATCATTAAGATTTCTGATCTTTGAAAGATACTGATAAGAAACAGAACACAAAGTATTATGTCTATATAATACAGAGAGGCATGGAGAGAAACATACTGTGGTGGTTTAAAAGAAAATGGCCCCAAAGGGAGTGGCACTATTAGGAGGTGTGGCCTTGGAGGGAGTGTGTCACTGTGGGGGTGGGCTTTGAGGTCTCTTTTCCTCAAGCTTTCCTCAGTGTGACTTTCAGTTGACTTCTTATTGTCTGCAAGATGTAGGACTCTCAACTATTCCTCCAGCACCACGTCTGTCTGCATGCCACCATGCTCCCCATCATGATGATAAAGGACTAAACCTCTGAAATGGTAGCAAGCCACCCCAATTAGATGTTTTCTTTATAAGAGTTGCCATGGTCACAGTGTCCCAAACTAAGACATACCACACTCACAGTGGTACAGTGGATGCTTAGAACAGTGAAGGAACTCAGTTCAATCCCAGCACCAAGAAGACTAAAAAGAAAACACAGGCAAGCAAAGAGCCACAGGCAAAAAAGGCCTACACATCTAACAAATCCATATCTAACAAAGGAATTACATCTAATTACATAAAATCTCCCCAGTTGGTAATAAAAACACCACCAAGAAATACACAAAATATCTAAACAAACTGTTGACAAATAAATACAAGGAAATAGTCAGCAGCCCCCAAAAGATGCTCAGTATCAGTCAGGGAACAGCGAATCAAAGTCACATGAGACCCCAATACAGCACTGCAGTGGCCATGATCCAGTCTTCAGGACGGAGGCAGGGGAGCTAGAGACTGAACTTTATCCACAGACAGTAGTGGTGTCAACAGCATAGTTTCTTAGATGGTAAGTAAGGACTCTCCTTACTTAGCGATCCCATTTTTAGGTGGGTAGCTACCCAAGAAAATGAACAAAGACTTACATATGTCTCGGCACATGATTCTTAACAGTGAAAGAATGAAAATAAGGCCTGGTATTGTAGCTCAGTGAGAGAGAGCGTGCCCCAAGTTCACTCCCCAGCACCACCAAGCGTGCGTGCGAGCCGCATGCATCTCCTCATCCATCAAGAGATTTGAGTCATGACTAAAGCCCATGCTCAATAAAGCACCTACTCCGCAAGCATAAGGCTGAGTTCAGATCCCCAGAACTCACACGTCAAGCAGTGCATGCCTATAAACTTAGGGGAGGGCGGCTCCCTGGAGCTCCCTGACCAACCAGTTTAGCCAATGAGGAGTGCTGGGTCCAGCGAGGACCTGCTCAAAGGGGGCTCACTCCTGCGCCTGCTGGCTAACATCAACTGTGAAAAATAAGTGGTGAGCAACAGGAGGACACACCACCAGCTCTGACCTCTCCATGCATGCACACATATGTGCACATGCATACATTAGTCACACCACAGCATGGAGAAAACTAAAAATACGCTAAGCAAGAGAAAGCCAGACCAAAAAAAAGCAAAAACTATAAGGTTGCATTTATATAAAATTTCAGAAGAGGTTTAAAATAAATCGACCAATGGCTGCCTGGCACAGGGGCATGTGGGCAGGCTGGTATTTAGGGGGTTAGATGAGGACTCCTGAGTCCTGCAGAAGTACTCTTGAGGTTCATTATCGTGGCGGTTCTGTGGATGCATATACTCATTAAAGTGCAACCAAGTATGAAAATGATTGCCTGTAAAGTATGTCAACTAAATCTCAGTACAGGTGATTTTTCAAAAGTATCACTGCAGCGTTTTCCAAGCAGAGTGAGAGACTTTCTCCTCAGGAGCTGGAGCTGGAGCTCCCTCCTAAAGCCCAGAGGGAGCAGCGTTCTCTGCTGACCACAGTACACCACTCAAACACACCTGTTTACTGTTGTTTTGTCTTATGGTGCTGGGCATCAAACCCAGGGCCTTGCATACGCTAGTCCAATGCTCTACCACTGAGCTACACCACCAGCCTGCCACCATTTTCTAAAAGTGCCGCGATGTAAGGAATGCCTTTCTCTTCAAACACTGGGAAAGTTCCTATACCTTAAGAACACTTATCAGTTTCGCTCTTGGTGCCTTCTCTCTCTTGAGAAATTCATATAAGTAGATGTGGGCATTGGGGTTTGAGGGGAACTTTTCATCATATGCATAATTGGTGAGTATCTCTCGGGCTCCATCTTGATCACCGTAGAATTCTAGCATCTGTATGAAACAAAGCACGTCTTAGGTTAATTCTGTGCAGTAACTCCACAAAGAAGCTACAAGTTCACTGCTAAGAACAGCGAAAGTGACAAACAGTGCAGAGCAGACAAGAGCAACACTCATTCTGCTTTTCTAACGTTCCTACAGCTTCCACAAGACAGGATCAAAGGGCTACATGTGGTCTCACATTTTCCTTGAATTTGTTACTGGAAAATGTAGACCCCTAATGTAAGAACAAGAAATCCACGTCCCCAAAGTAGAGAACACTAATGACCAAGAGTGTGACTCAACTACCTCAGCGCCCTCATAACTTCAGCACTGAGGAGTACACGATAACTACATCTCCTACTTTTGAATCGATTCACAGATGAACTAGATTATCTTCTGATAGCAAAATGGTCACTTTAGCACCAAGCAGCGCCCAAGCCCTCGGTTCTTCGGCAAGGACTCTGAGATACGGGGGTAGCTGTAAAAACTTTCTAAAAGCCACCTTTTCCCTCTCCCCTTATATTGTGATTGGTCCAGATTTTTCCCACTTCCCTTCTACATGGCACCAAATCTTTAGCAATGATTCTGTTTTTACATTATGTTCAACAATAAAAACACAGACTTGCCAGTCATGATTACATCACTATGCACATGGCCATGACAGGTATATTTATTTTTCTCATCAATGCCACCAAAAACTTCACAGAAACAACTAAAAGAAGGAAGGATTTAGCCAGGTGGTGGTAGCACACACCTTTAATCCCAGCACTCAAAGGCAAAGGAGGGTGAATCTCTCGAGTTTGACGCCAGGCTGGTCTACAGAGGGAGTTCTAGGACAGCCAGGGCCATACACAGAGACTCTGTTGGGTTAGTTCAGAGGGTCAGAATCCATCAAGAAAAGAGAAGACATGGTGAAGGCTTAGTCTGTGAAAGCGTGTGGCAACTACTCATCACATGATACTGACCAGGAGAGGATGGAAGCAGGCCCCTCCGTGAGTCTCACTTCCTCCAGCCAGGCCCTACCACATAAAGGTTCCACAATCTCACAAAGTTAGGGACCACCAGCATTCAAGCAACTTAGCCTTTATAGGACATTTCACATTCAAACCATTAAAAGGTTAGCCAGGGGTAAAACTAAACAATACTAACTTACATAGCATATTAGTAAGCAGGAATTATTTAGACCAAAAAAGAGAAACTTTAAGCATTTCCTCTATTAGCTTCCTTCTGATCATATGACAAAGATCAAACTAACACAATCTTGTACTTTTGTTCTTGAGAGGGTTCTACTACAAATGTAGCCCAGGCTAACCTGGGGCTCAAGCCTGCAGCAATCCTGTCTCAGCTTCTCAGCGCTGGGACTACAAGCGCATCGCCACCCTGGCCTGTGAAAAGTGACTTACCTCCACATAACTCTTCACAAAAGGATCCCAAACCCCAGGAGTTTTAAGCAGTGCACTGATACTTGCAGACGTCTTGCAGCTCTGGCTGAGCATGTTTTGGGTTTTTGCGGTATAAGCATAATCATCTTCATCTGCTCAAACGTAAGAGAGTCATACATTCATTTAGAGAAGCCATAATAAGCAAAACAAAACAAAACAAAAAGTTATTAGAGAAGCCATAAGCAAAGCTCAAGCCCAGGTGGACGCTAGTAAACGCTAACAAGTATAAAGAGAACTAGTACCTCTTACGGAATGCCCAACTCCCCCACAGGGTATTGGCAACCCTGAGTCTAGCCACCTCGGAAAAGCAATTGTACACCACACCCAAGGGTAGCTAAGCAGCTGAATATCAACTAATGTAAGCATGAAGATCCACGCTCTAAACCAAACCAATGCACCGTGATCAACAGAGGCAGAAAAGACGTGACCAAGCTCAATAACGCTTTATGTCATAAAAACAGGCACCAGTCTAGGAATCGAGGGACTCACGCCATCTGAATTTTTTAAAATTTCTTAAATTTAATTAAAAAATAGCTAACAAGCTTGATGAAATCTGAGAAAAAGACAAGGCATCCTCTATCACAACTTCTGCTCACCACACTAGGTTTTCATCAGGGTAACGAAGCGAGGAAACACAATGACTCTAGACTGAAAGGAAGAAAAATGATCTCCATTCAGATGACATGATCCTGGTACACAGAAAGCCTTAAAAAATCCATGAAAAACTCCTAAGAGCTGGTGGGTGGAGATGGCTCAGTGGTTACACACACTAATTGCTCTTACAGGACCAGGGTTTGATTCCTAACACCCACATACATGTTGCTCACAACCATCTATAAATCTAGACCCAGGGGATCTGATGCTCTCCTCTGGCCTCTGCAAGCACCAGGAATGTATGTGGTGCAGACATACATGCAGACAATACACACAGACTTTCATTTTAAAAAACTTTATAAGCATTAACAATTCATTAAGATCACAGGATATAAAACTAACACACACACAAATAGATTATGTGATGGAGCACAGTGGTGCACACCTTAAATCCCAGCACCTGGGAGGCAGAGGCAGAAGGATCTCTGTGAGTTCCAAAACCAGCCTGGTCTACATGGTGAGTTCCAGACAGTCAGGGCTACATAGACCCTGTCTCAAAAAACAGTGGACAGCAGCTCCTGAGGATGACAATCAAGGTTGACTGACCTCTGGTCTCCACATTCCTATATTCCCAATGTTCATGCACACCTGAACACAAGTGCACACTCATGCACACATATACACACTCAACAAAGGTAATACTTAGGAATAAATTTATAAAGATATGAAAAATTATACTCTGAAAAGTAATATTGTTTAATACATTTGAATGTAAAGTCGCCTCATGTTTACAAAGTAGAAAACTACTGCTAAAGTTCATCCAAAATCCTATAATCCCTATCAATCCTGTTGCATAAGCTGACAAGCTGATATGAATGATTTCACAGTTCATGACAATACAAGGGGCTGAGCAAAGTCAAAACAATCTTTAAAATGAGCAAGGTTGGAAGATGCATACTATCATTTCCAAACTTATTACAATGTATAGTAATCAAAACTGTATGCTACAGACATAAGGATTAACATACACAGACCACTCACCAGAGAGCCCCAAAATAAACCTTCATGGTTATGAGCAACTGATTTTCAGTACAGCTGACAAGACAAATTTAAAAAAGGAACGCTCCCTTCTGCCCCCCACAAGACAGGGTTTCTCTGCGAAACAGCTCTGGCTATCCTGGAACTCGATCTGTAGACCATGCTGGCCTCGAACTCACAGAGACCCTCCTGCCTCTGCCTCCCAAGTCCTGGGATTAAGGGTGTGCACCATCATCATCTGCTGACTGAAAGGAAGAGTTTTCAAAAAGTACAATCAAACAACTGGACAGCCACATGCAAAACAACAGGGTGAATTGTTACCCATCTTATGTACAAAAAAGTAACTCAAAATGGATTAAACATCTAAATATAAGGACTAAAACAGTAATAGACTCTTACAGTAGACATCCTTGTAGATCTGAAGTCTACAACCAATTCTGCTGGTGCCCATGTCAGAGGAGCAGCATGTGGCAATTGAGCTTCAGGAGTTTGGTTCACCAGAATGCAAGGCACTGATGGGTGAAGCCCAGATAGGCAAGGCCCCCAGGGCTTCAGCTACAGAACGTCTCTTGCTACTGCGATGCCTTTTAAATGTTTGTTTAAATGTTCTCTGGTATCTGGCATGATGTGAATGGGTGTGGGGAGATCCCCACTGCCTCTAATGTAGTGTGATTATCTCATGGAAATATCCCGTTTTATTGGGCATTTTCACCTGTGGATTATTATGAAGATGATTTCCTCTTAAGACGAACTGTTTAATTGAAGTAATGATTTTATACAATAATAGTGTTAGTTTAAATAGAATTTTGATGATTAAGGATTTCTAACACATATAGTAAGATCATGATAGAGGTTAGGTTAGTGGGAAAGTTAATATAGGTGAAGGTACGATAGAGTGTTGCCCCGCCCCTGAAAAGTAGGGGCTGCAGAAGACAGAACACAGGAAGAAGGAAGTGTCTCACAGCTAGGACTTAGGAGCTTTCCTTGAGGAGTCGTATAGACTGCGGTTTAGGTTCAAGATTAAGGAAGATGATCTAATCCCAGGGGTTAGGCTAGCCAAAATTCTTTTAATCTTTATGTTGGGAAATGTGTTCATGGTTTCAATGTACATCATAGCTTTAAAACGCTTTAAATAATGACTTCATGTAACTAAACAATAGAGAATTGGATGATTAATTAAGATAACTGGACAGAACTCTAAAATACGAAAAGTAATTAGTAACTGTTTTTCTGGCAATTATAAAAACTACCGTCTGCGTGATCGGTTATGGCTGGAAGCCCCTGATCCGTGAGAAGTCTAAGAGAAACAGCTGACTGACCTCATGCTGTCATTAAGCACAGCTCTGCTTACTGCCCTCGTGGTCACCACCTCCCTCCTCATCTATGGGTTGCATGAAAACTCTCGGGGGTCTCCGGCCCCTCACTGGGCACTGTCACTGGTACAATAACAGTGACTGACGTTTTCCAAGCACTGCTGCTGAAGCAGATTAATGATTCAACCCCCACCTTAGAAAGAATTTAGACATGCAGAATCGTTAGTAAGGTTAGGTTAAGATGTTTTTGTTAATGACTTTGAGGTAGAAAATCTTGGGGAACAATTGAAAGCTTAGAAAGACACACTTAAAAGTTGAGCGAGGGACGCGTTGAAGTCATGAACAAAAGCAACGGCAGCCTGGCTACTGCTGGCTGATGCACCTTTCTTGCTAGGATGTGTTAGTGATTCTATCTATCAAGTTGACATTAACTAGCCAGCTCAGGAGTGATTACTAGTTGGGCAGAGAGGAAGCATTAAGACGACTCATGGGCACAGCTAACAGGTTAATGTGAGAGCAATGACCAGTTCCCTTATCTGTGTGGTGGTTATAGGGATGGGAACTGTACATGTGTTCATTCTATACTGTATGTGTTGAATTTCATAAAAGGTTTGAAGCAGAGTTAGTCTTTCAAAAGTAACAGCTAACAGAAGCACAAAATGATACTTCAAAGTAAAAAGGCACACTGATTCTTTTCCCAGTAGCTGGGTGAGTTAGTTTCAGTCTGTGCTTAGAAATGAGACCAAAGCCGGACAGTGGTTGCACACGCCTTTAATGCCAGCACTCGGGAGGCAGAGCCAGGCGGATCTCTGTTAGTTCAAGGCCAGCCTGGTCTACAGAGTGAGATCTAGGACAGGCACCAAAACTACACAGAGAAACCCTGTCTCAATTAAAAAAAAAAAAAAAAAAAAAAAAAAAAAATTGAGGCAAGCAAATGGAAACCGTTTACTGGCTTAAAGTTGTTATTTACATTTCTTCTTACATGTGGTACTAAAATGAGCAAGTTATTTCATGACTATTTGGACTGGTATTTACCACCCCTTTGGATAGATAACATTGTACTTTTCTTTCTGCATGCAGTTGATGGTTTATTCTGCAGTAGATTTAGGGGAGAATAATGAGAGAGCTTTCAGAAGATCTTTAACCTTAAGTGTCTTTAATGAAGAAAACAAAACAAACATAAAAATAAAAATAAAAGCATTTCTGCCCATACAAGCCCAGTGCTTGCTTGAATTTTTGAGACAGGATCATGTAATACAACCCACCCTAACCTCAAACTCAAGATAGCCTCAGCCTCCCAAGAGCAATGTGTCTTCCATCCCATCTGGATGAGCTCAGTGGTCTGTGTAAGCCACACTGCCCTGCCGACCCTTCACCAAAAGAAAGCTGACTATGGCCACTCACCAAGCTCTGACAGCTCCATCTTCTTTTTGGACCAAGTGTAGTACTGTAAAAGCCCTTTGTAGGCCTGAACAAGGTTGATCAACACTTCCTGAGAGGACGACTTTTCCCCATATCTCCATGTCTCTGCATCGCTGAGATTTCTATTTGCATCCTCAAGCATTCCGTGATGTAAAAGATACAATGCATGTTGTAAGGAGATCTGCACCAAAAAGAAGAACCCACTGTTGCTAAAGTCAGAACTATTAGTCAGAAACCCCAGGAAAGGTGTAACATACGCTGACCTAGTCCTGAAAACTATGCAGTAGAACCTTCAAATGAAAGTGAAAGATCAGCCGGGCGGTGGTGGCGCACGCCTTTAATCCCAGCACTCAGGAGTCAGAGCCAGGCAGATCTCTGTGAGTTCGAGGCCAGCCTGGTCTACAAAGTGAGTTCTAGAATAGCCAGGACTACACAGAGAGACCCTGTCTTGGGGGGGGGGGAGAGAGAGAGAAGCTCAGACAGTGGTATAGTCTATACTCTGTCATTTACATTTTTTAATCAAGCAAAGAAAGACACTGTGAAACAACTAACACTATGTAATTGAGAGTATCAGAGTACAGTGCAACAGAGTGAGGGAACTGGGCAGAGAAGCCACATTGTAGCCTGAACTAGCTGCTCACTCCATACTTCACCTGTTGTCAATGACCCTTCAGAAGAGGCTGCTCAAGATAAATGACATAACCTTACCTGCTTGACCTACAGTAGACAACAGCCTAACTAACAACTTCACACACGTCAAATATGCTCAGAAAACATCCTGCCAAGGAGTGCTGAAGAATGGATTTAGTTTAAAGGGAAAGAGGATCCCTGAAAGGCAAAAACAACCACCATAGAGCTGGGCGTGGTGGCCTCAGCTGGAATCCCAGCACCAGGAAGGCTGAGTAGGACTGTGAGTTGGAAACTAGCCTGGGCTACACAGCAAGGCTCTGCCTCAAAACAATAAAAAGTGTGGGTTTGGGGGGAGCGCTAGGAAGATGATTCAGTGGATAAGCTATGCGGAGAAAGAGTGAGGACCAGAGTTTGGATCCCCAGAACCCACAGAACAAGTTGGTAGGCATATGAGCCTGCCTATCACCCCAGTGCACAAGAGGTGGATACAGGATCCCAGAGCAAACTGGTTCTCCAGATTAGCCGGCCAGAACCAGTTAGCTCTGGGTCAGCAAGAAACCCTACCTCAATAGATAAGGTGGAAGATGATCAAGAAAGACTCCCAGTGTCAACATCAGACCTCCAGACTTAGACTTACACACACACACACACACACACACACACACACACACACACACACACACACACACAAAATTAGAAAATTGAACAAGTTAAAACAAAACCAAAAGCCAGAAATGCACATTTTATGCTTTGCATGCTGTGTGGTTTCTCTCATATTTACTCAACTTGTGGCCAAGTTCTTATACAACTTTATAGTCTTGAAAAAAATTAACAACAGATTATTTATAAAATTACTAAAGAATGGTATTCTTTTAGTTAGGAGTATATAATAGAGAAGAGGCTATAATACTGTGGGATGCTCTCAGTCCCTTTTGCAAAAAAAAAACTATTATTAAAAGACAGGAATTCGGAGAGAATTTATCCAAACAGCAGGAACGTTACAGCATTTGAACAAGTTCAAGTTCCTACTTTGTTTCACAGTTTGCTTTTTTCCAAAAATGCCAGCTTGGCTCAAGTCAGTTCAGCAACCATGTGAGGACTGGCTGTGTTCACAGTGAGGACCAGCCAAATCTTTGAAGCCTGGGTTTGACAGCCAGAGACAGACCAACAGAGTTCCGATCCAATCACATGGAAGGTGGTTGGAAACCAGAAATGAGTAGTCCATACAGTAGTGTTCTCCCGTCTCCTTTACCCACGGGACTTAACTATTTTCCATGATTTTCTATCTCAGCATTGATACAGGCAATTAAAATAAACACATATTAAAAATATAAAATCTGGGGCTGGAGAGATGGCTCAGCAGTTAAGAACATTGGCTACTCTTCCAGGGAACCCAGGTTCAATTCCCAGCATCTACATGGCAATTCACAACTGTCTGTAACTCCAATTCCAGAGGATCTGACAGCCTCACAGACATACATGGCAAAACACCAATCAGTGCTCATAAAATAAATAAATGACTTTTAAAAATATATAAAATCTACATTCTCACCTTTAAATAATTCATGACACCAATATTTTTCATCCGGTCGGCAAAGCTATTAAAAGTCTCCACATTGCTTCTGGGGTGATAAAATAGAATTTCACTTCCAAGCTTCCAAATGATCTATCAAAGCAGAAATTAGTATCAAAACAATAAATCCTTACCTTATCCAGTTTCTTCCTACAAAACTGTGCTTGTTTTTTCCTGTTTATAACATTTAAATGCACCTTATGCTTCCTCTCCATGGAGACCACCACTGCCAGACTTACTACCCTTCCCTGGCAAACCTGCGTTCTTAAGTAGGTGGTCGCCGGGCGGTGGTGGCACACGCCTTTAATCCCAGCACTCGGGAGGCAGAGCCAGGCGGATCTCTGTGAGTTCGAGGCCAGCCTGGGCTACCAAGTGAGTCCCAGGAAAGGCACAAAGCTACACAGAGAAACCCTGTCTCGAAAAACCAAAAAAATAAATAAATAAATAAATAAATAAATAAATAAATAAATTTAAAAAAATTAAGTAGGTGGTCATCGTTACATCTCAAAATTCCAGTGTATTGGTGATGTTTCTGTTGCTGTGACAAAACACCATGACCACGGCACTTAGAAGAGTGTATTTAGGCTCACAGTTCCAGAGGGTTAGTCTGCAATAGAGCACAAAGGCATGGCGGCGGCAAGCTCACATCCTGAAGGCAAGCATGAAGCAGTGATCTCTACGCTCTGAAAGCCCCCCTCCAGTGACACGGACTTCCTCCAGCAAGGCTGTATCTCCTAATGCCCCACACAGTGCCACCAGTGGAACCAAGCCTATGGGGGCATTCTCACTCACACCACTACCCTAGAAGAATAAGAGTGCCATTGTTAAATCAGCGCTCTCTAGAAGGCACCATTAAGATGCATATTCAGCGTAAACTTAAAAATCAGTATGAAATGGTAAATCAGAAAACAGGTTCCTACAGGGCTAACTCATCTTCAACCCTCCAAGCGCAGACAGCAGACATGTCCACGCTCCCTGAACTTTCATCCACACTGAGTGTATGTGCTATGTACTTAGGCTGTCAACCGAAGAATATTTATCAGAAAAGACAAACTGCAATGAAATACATGTCCTCGGGCCACATTTTGGTGACAGAACTTGAGCTCTTCTTTTCTCAGGGAGCAAATGTCTATTTCTCTTTCAACCGAAAGTAGATGAATAAAATCAGGAGTCTCTAAATGAAAGTTGCCTCTGCCTCTCTTTCCCCTGTGGGGCTATCAGGTGTGCATCTCCACATCTGGCTTTTTATACACCAGGACATCAGGAGTGCTGGGCAAAGGACAGGGATGGGTATGCGAGTGAAGTCACTGGAAGAGGCCTCAGGAGGGTGGCAGTGGCTGAAGAAAGACCCTCCCAAGAAAAGGAAATGAAAGGGAAAGCATTTGCCTCCCCTGCTCCACTGAAAGCAAGGGCAGTGAGGCTAGAAAAGAAAACCCAAGGTAAAGAAATGGGGTCAGACAGGCAGACCAGGAAGAGGGTGAGCTCATCCTGAGGACGTCCACAGCAATCAGAGGACGGTGGCGGGTGCTCCAGGGAAATGGAAAGCCACCAGTGTTCTCATAACCAACCACGGTTTCGAGAAGCCCCGTCTCCATCATCAGTCAATAGGGAAATGCAAATCATAACACAAGCAAATTCTACTTCACAACTCGAAGTATCAAAAAAAGACAGGCATGGTTGCTCGTGCCTCCCAACCTCGGGAGGTTTAGACAGAGGCCTGCTGTGAACCTGAGTCTGAGGCCAGCACAGTATCCAGATCAAGACTGCCACATAAATAAATAAATAGACAAATAAATAAATAAATAAATAAATAAATAGAAATTATCAATGAGGATGTGAAAAAATTAGAACATTTAATATTGCTGGTAGAAATATAAAGTGGAAAACTCCTTTTTGTAAGGAGTCTGGTAAAACCTAAAGAGATTAAAGGTAGTGTTATCATATAACCTATAATTCTACTCCTCAGTATATACCAAAGAGAAATTAAAGCAAGCACCATGCAAAAACACATACATGAAGCGCTGAGCGAATCCACTGATGAGTGGATGTATGAAATGGTATTCCATACAATGGAACCCTGACAGTGAAAGGAAGGAGTGAGCCGGGCGTGGTGGTGGACGTCCACCACCCCAGGACTCAGGAAGCAGAGGCAGGGGAAACAAAAGGCCTCTGTGGGCAGAGCTAGAAGCAGAACTCCCAGCAACCGGCTGCGTCCAGCAGCCTCCCGGCGGGCGCCTACCTCAGGGGCAGCCTGCCTCTTGTAGGGGTCGGAATCCTCCAGGGTCTGTAGGTAACTGTGCATATACTCCGCAGCCCGCTGCCACTGGTGCTTCAGCAGGGCTTCGTGGATAAAGCTTAAACACGCGCTTGTCGTCTGAGTAAAATCCCTCTTCCTCTTCCCTCCAGTCACTGCAGCAATGGACAGAAGACAGATTACTCCACTGACTCCACTACTCAAAACCTTAATAAACACAAGTTTTAACAAGGGCAGCAAGTGCTATGACCCAGCCTATCCCAGTATCAAGCCTACTAACTTAAACTCTGCCATATAATGTTAGTTTTAGTGGTCTCCTGACCCATGATGGAATGTTGACAAGTAGTCCTGGGTGGATCTTATGCAAGGAGCCACTGTGCTATAATTCGGTCTTTCCATACTTGAAATTATCTTACGTAGAAACTCAAAGGAGAATCTGAAAACCAAGCTGGACACAAGGGCACTGTAATCTGAGCACTAAAGAGAATGAGGCGGGACTGTGAGTCCCAAGACCGCACTACATAAGGGAATTCTGCCTCAATAAGTATAGTAGATAGTCTTGTCCTACCAGGCTCCCTGTATCTTTTAAAACTGATTGTTCCTTTACTAAATAACTTGGAGAGAGCCTTCCAAAGGAACAGGCCCCAGTATTTAAAATGGGTAAAAGTCACCAATGCTATCCTAGGGAAATATGGTCTTATTACCCACTAATGTTCAGAAAACTCCAAGTGAACCTTTTTTAAGGATCAAGTTTCAGTAATTCAGTAATAGTAAATGAATCAAGATCCACACAGTTGTAAACATTAGCATCAGCTAGGTCTGTGAAGTACTGACACTCTCGGGGTGACAGTCCATGGGCTTAGTTACACTATTATATCATAGAAGAGACAAGTTAGACTGGTGGCTCCTTCTCCCTTCTAACCGGTCCTATTTGGCCAGCAGTCTTGTTTGTTTGTTTGTTTGTGTTTCGTTCCTGGTTTCCTGGGACTCACATGGCCCAGGCTGACCTCAAGCTCACTATGTAGCCAGTACAACCTGGGACTCTTTCTGCCTGGTCTCCCAAACACTGGAGTTGCAGGTGTGCACAATCATCCCTGGTTCCCGCCTAGTCTTCCAGCTAGACCCCCTTACGTAAACAAGTACAGAGACCAAAAGGAACCACAAGAAGATACTTTTCAAACAATCTGGGCAGGTCCTGGAGAGACGGCTCGGAGGTCAACATCACGTGCTGCTCTTAAAGAGGCCCTGAGAATTCAGTTCCCAGCACCCAGGCAGCTCACAGTCACCTGTAACTAACATCCAGATCAGGGAATCTGACACCCTCTTCTGGCCTCCATGGGCACTGCACTCACACGCACAAACCGAAAGACAAACATACATATACACATAATAAGAAATAAAAATCTTAGGGACTGGAAAGATGGCTCAATGGCAAAGATGGTACTTGCTGCTCTTGCAGAAGACCAGGTTTGGTTCCCACAGCCACATGGCAACACACATCTGTGTCAATAACTCCAGGGAATCCAACACTCTCTTTTGGCCTCTGTGGGTACCACATACATAGTACACACATACATAAAGACTCATATATATAGAAGCGAAAATAAATTTAACACAGTAAAATTTTCTTAAATGTCAACAGGACAGAGGCTGCAGCTCAGTGGCATTACAAGCCACCTGCAAGGCTCTGGATGTGATCCCAGCATGCCCATATCAATCGGAAAGAGCACAAGGTCAATGTGTGTATCTGTGTCGCCAGACACTCCTTCCTAAAACTGATCTTCTAGAGAACTATGCCCGTGGTCAAGGCCTATAGTCAAAATGTACGTAATACTTGCAGGGAAAAGATGAGGCTTACAAGTGAATGCCTCTTAACATTGCCCCTTGCAAGTCAGATGATTTCCAAAGTCTGTCTTGTCAAAACCAAAGAGATACCAACTTTTTTCCCCTGGAACTTGGAGATCTGATAGCCTCTGCCTCCCAAAAAGGAGGTGTTGTTTTAACAAAATCTCAATTGTTCAATTTTACCAATAAAGACTCGGGAGCCAGATGCTGGGGTGAAAGCCTGCTAGCTCAGAGAGGCAGAGGAATCACCCAGCTGCCCTTCCTTCTCCGCTGATGTCCCAGAAGCCCCTTTTCCCTACACCATCTCAAACTCAATGTCCCTCCCTTCCACCTCCTGTGCATCTCTCCGTCCTTCTGACTCTCCCTTACTATGTTTTGTCTTTTGTTTTAATAATTCTGTGAAACAAACAACAGAATTGATGTTAAATCTTTCCTCCATAGGGGAGAAAAATAGAGAACAGTCAAACTGTGGAACACACTTGTAATTCCACTGTGGCTAGAAAACTGAGTCTGGGGTCTCCCTGGGCTACAGCAAGACTCTGCCTCAAAACTCAAGGCATCATGCCAGGGGAAGGAAGATAAATACAGAACAATTACCCATGGATTTATAATACAATTGAGGAAAAAGTGATACCTTTGTCTATTTTATTGAGATAAAATACAAATTAAAATTTATTCTGTTAAGTCCTAACAATCTCTCAACAAAGCTTTTATGTTATTTTGATCAATTGTATACAACCAATAGTTACAATGTCTCAAGGCAAAAATAAAACTCCTAATACAATATATGAGACATTAAGAGTGTGTATATATATATATATATATATATATATATATATATATGTAGTGATATATACTGTCTCCAAAAAAGCAGTATTCTAAAACTTCCATCTATTAAAAGCTTTTTTTTTTTTTTTGTTTTGTTTTTTTGTTTTTTTGAGACAGGGTCTGTCTGTGTAGCTTTGGTGCCTTTCCTGGAATTCACTCACTCTGTAGCCCAGCCCGGCCTTGAACTCACAGAGATACACTTGGCTCTGCCTCCCGAGTGCTGGGATTAAAGGTGTGCGCCACCACCGCTTTTTACTATCTGTTATCATTTAAAATTTTCTGTATGCTTAGATTCTACCTGATTATTTTAAAAGTAACATAACTCCATTTTAAAAATCCATCACAGGGTGAAAGTTTTTCACTTGCAACTATTAATTTACAAAACAATTTATATGACACCTTAAAACTGTCAAGACAGTTTAATAAGTACTGCAAGACAGCACACAGTTCATATTCATATTCATAGGGTCACGTAAGTTACAAACATAAGGACCACAGCCCCTCAGCGGGGCACGGTGGTGCACATCTACCACTCCAGCAATCGGGAGACAAAGGCAGGAGGATTGCTGTGAGTTTGAGGCCAACCTGGTCTGTGCAGCAAGGTCCAGGCTAGTCAAGGCTGATCAGCAAGACCCTGTCCTGAGGAGGGCTGGAGGGGGAAGAAGACAACAGCACAGACCAGGGACTTCTCAGACCATTTAATGCGCACTCCAAACACCCAGGATCCTCAGCCTTGATACTCACATGGGCCTGAAACTGGCGGTACTGGAATTATCTGAAAGCTAATTAGAAAGGGAGACGACAGGAAAAAAAAAGGAAGAAATGGAGACTGCTGTGCCTCAGCCGGCTCTCTGAAGCAGGCCCTGCATTTAGTAAGAACTACACAAGCTGCTTATATCACAACTCCAGGCAATCAGCCCACAAAACTGGCAAATAATCTGTTCAAATAATTCACCTAATGGGAGACTGCTCTCAGGCCAATCTCCACCTACCTCTTTATGGTTAAAAGGATAGGATTTGAGCCGGTGGTGGCGCACACCTTTAATCCCAGCACTAAGGAGGCAGAGCCAGGCAAATCTTTGTGAGTTTGAGGCCAGCCTGGTCTACAGAGTGAGTTCCAGGAAAGGCACAAAGCTACACAGAGAAACCCTGTCTCGAAAAACTAAAAAAAAAAAAAAGTATAGGATTTGAGATCAGACAGACATGATTTGCTTCCTTATATCATTACTTAAGAGTTTAATTTCTTTGCAATTCAGTGTCCTCACATGAAAAATGCCAGTGCACACATTTACTGAGGACTAACTTACGGGAAATATAAAATCAAATGAATTTTTCTTTTTAAATGGAGCTAAATCCAGGAGCCAAGAAAAGCATCAAGAGCAGTAAGAAAAGTGGTGGTGTATTTAAAGTCTGACACATGGCAGCACACAGATCCTGGCTTCTTTCTATAGTCTTATAGAGGTTAACCCATGAAAAACCTTGTCTGCATCTACATTAGATTACAAATGAAGAAAAACCGCTTTTTAAATCTATTACATCAGTTCTATAAGGCATTATTTCCATTGAATTCAACAGAAATTTCCTTAACATTTCCTATGTATGTGCTCCTCCGTGAGAGACCACATTTTCTTCATCTGTAAGTCCTTAGTATTTTGCCAATTCCAAAGATACAAGTGCTCAGTAAAGAGGACCAAAAATTTAAAAATAAATACATATCTATCATAATATAGACTCTGTATTAGTTTAAATGCAAAAAAAAAAAAAAACCTAAAAGAAAAAAAAGAACTGATTTCTTATAACTTCCTTTTTGTCTACAGCTGTAAGAAAGAAAAAGAGAAACCTCCCATCTAATCTTAACAAGATAATCAGAGATCATGGTTCACACCTGTAATCCCAGCACTCGGAGGCCGAGGCAAAGGAACAACCATGGGTTCAAAACTAGCCTGAGCTACATTCAGTGAGTTCCAGGCCAGCCAGGGATAAACAGCACCCTGTCCCAACAACAACTAAAATAAACTGGTGTGGGGGGGGGGGGGCGGGAACTAACTAGCTTGGTTATTCATTTCGTATCTGTCTTCAATCTCAGTACTTCCTTGCACTAGAGCGAAAGGCTTCGACGCTGTCCACTTACCTACAGTTTCTACACGATTCTGAAGCCACGGGAAGTGCATTCCTGGATTAGAGAACACAGAAGTTTCTCTCTTGCCATTCTCTGCCACAGCAAGCTTTGTCAATTCTTCCCCGAAATCGCTCATATCTAGTCAAAACTGAAGAGTATCAGTCAGCTTCAGTACATGCTAATCCACAGGCAACTGAACAGAAAAGTAGCCATCTTTTCTTCTAATAAATATCACCTGAGCAGCAGAACCCATTGTATCTGACAGTTCTTTTAAAGTAACAGTTGAATCTGTCCAAGTCCTCAATAGCCCAAACTAAAGTTCCACTTAAAAAAAAGACGACGATGACGACGATGACTGGGGACTAGAGAGATGGCTCAGCAGAGCATTTGCCGCCTTTCTAGAGCACCCATGTGTAACAGTTCATGATCTTCTGGAACCCTAGTTCCAAGGCATCCAATGGCCTTCTTCTCAACAGGCATATATGTAGTGCAATGACATGCAAGCAAACACTCATACACGTAAAATAAGAATCAGTTTTAAAATCTATTAAAAAAAAAGACTACTGTAAAGCTATGTATCAAGTACATACAAAAATGAGACATTTGATTACAAAGTAAAAACCTAAAGCTGCAGAAAGACATCGAAGAATACATACCAACACAATATAACAAGTACAATAATAGCAGTAGCTAGTATTTACCGGGACTTAACTACATACTTAACCTATAAATTAGCTAATTTAATCACAGCAGCAACCTTGTTTTCTTCCACGTCAGGAATGAAAACTGTAGGACTCAAAGTATGCAATGTGACCAAAAGGAGCGAAGACAAGAGTCTAGGAAATGCAAAGCACACCGACGAGCTGGTATGACGAAAATGGCTAGGAGGTGGGCAGGGACCGTGGCAAATAAATGACTCTACCAAAGTAGCCATGAGCCACTGAGCTTGCATTTATCTGTCAAAAAGCTCAAGACCCCTGTTCTGTGTATCTACCGAGTATTGAAGCTTCCGGTACTACGATTTAGAATTCCACCAAACTTCCCTCCTACATCACCACCCTAGTTCCGGACACCGTCAGATTTGTCCAGGATGAATGCACTGGTGTGGCTTTTGTCTGTCTGTCTGTCTGTCTGTCTGTTTTCTGCGGTGCTGGAGATGGAACCTGGGGCCTTGTGCCTGCTGCCAAACAATTTCTTTCTTTCTTTTTTTTTTGGTTTTTCGAGACAGGGTTTCTCTGTGTAGCTTTGCGCCTTTCCTGGAGCTCACTTGGTAGCCCACGCTGGCCTCGAACTCACAGAGATCCGCCTGGCTCTGCCTCCCGAGTGCTGGGATTAAAGGCGTGCGCCACCACCGCCCGGCCTCAATTTCTTTTTTTAATACTACATTTTGTTTATTGTGCGGGGTGAGCCACCGCGCCTGTGTGGACGTCAGCGGACAGCTTACAGGGGTCCTTCCACCATGGTTCGAACTCACCTGGCTTAACGGTAGTGGCTATTACCTGCTGGGCCGTCTCCCAAGAGCTGCCTCAAATTTTGCTCCTCAGCCTTCGATCCAGATTAAGCCTTTTAAAAAATCAAACTCAACCGTTCGCCGCAAAAGCCTGAAATAACGCCTGAATGTGAAATCGACCCACCACGTATGGTAAGGAACGCAAATCCTTCTGAGGTTCTCCAGGACTCAGACTGGCGTGGTGGCGGTTGCCACGGTAACCAAAACTTCACAGTCCCCGTAACTCAGGTTCCCAGAACCCAAGATTGCAGAAAGTCAAGAGGAAATAGCAGAAGGGAGAGGCAGGATGCTCATATACCTCTTCCAATTGCCCTGGGAGCGAAGGGCGCACCGACCCCGCGCGTGGCTACAGCCCGGCCGCAGGGTTAGCGGGTCTCCACGCCGCGGACGCCAGAGAAAACCCTCGCCGGAAGCAAGAGTTAGCCGGCGCTTCCTGTGAGCCTGCGCAGAACCAGCCCGGCGGGCTGTCGGGGAGCGTGCAGGAGTAGCCGCCCCCCACCTCGTGCGTTGCCTATGGGAAAGCGGCGGGGCCTCTCCAGCTCCGGGGAGGCCTCGGAACGTGACCCGGAAGTGGATGGTAGCTTCCGCTTTCCCATTGGTTTGGCTCAGATTTACATCTTGGTCTGTGCCAGCCGGAAAATGGAAGGTTTCCATCGCAAAGTCGAGTGTGGAGTGTGTGTGTGTGTGTCGGGGGCGGGGGACACATAGCCGATTCTGATTGCTGCTTTGAAAATTATTTTTATTACAAATTTTAGCATCCGATTTAAGTGACTCGCTGCCTTCACAGCTTGAGCAAGAATCCATTTTTCCTTCTCAACGTGGATTGTTCTAGGGATCGGCCTAGAGTTCACTTTCAAGAGGGACGGTGACAGCCATGTAGTAATTATGGAGGTGGATAGTGACATTGTTAAGCCGTGTGAAAGGGGGGGAGGAGTTTGGGAAGTTGACCTTGAAGAATGGCCAGAGATGTATGGAAAAATACTACTTGAAGGACTGATCTACTTTGGTTTTGGTTTGTTTGTTTTTTGAGACAGGGTTTCTCAGTGTAGCTTTGTGCCTTTCCTGGAACTCACTCTACAAACCAGGCTGGCCTCGAACTCACAAAGATCCGCCTGGCTCTGCCTCCCGAGTGCTGGGAATAAAGGCGTGCGCCACCACCGCCCGGCCTGTTTTGTTTTTTTTGTTTTGTTTTGTTTGTTTGTTTGTTTGAGACAGGGTTTCCCTATGTAGTTTTGGTGCCTGTCCTAGGTCTTGCTCTGTAGACCAGGCTGGCCTCGAACTTACAGAGATCTGCCTGGCTCTGTGCGCCACCACTGCTGGGCCTGAAGTACTGACCTGTTAATGGACAGATTATCACAGAGATGTGAACAAACATTAATGAGTAAAAGCTAAAGGGAGGCCACCTTAAAGTCATTGGAAGAACTGACTTTATAGTTCAGTTAAGGCTACATAGATCAAAGTATGGACTCCTCCAAAATTCTGAATTTACTGCTTGAGAATAGAATCTGTGTATCATGGAAATTAAAGAGTTTGTACATAGTTTTTTAATGCTACAGATATTTTATTCTATGTTTTCTTCATAACCAATATGCAGTAGCCATAAGCACTGGAGAAAGGTTCTTTATACTGTTTTTGTATCATTAGTCTTTGCCCTTAAGCTTGTTCTTTTTGTTGTTGCTGTTTTTGTTTTACTTAGTTTTGGGTTTTTCTAAGACCAAGTTTCTACAAAGCCCTAACTGTTCTGGAAATCATTATGTAGATAAGGTTGACCTAGAACGCATATAGAGCCAATAGAATTCATAGAGTTCTGCCTGCCTCTGTCTCCCAAGTGTTGGGATTAAAGGCGTGTACCACCATGCCTGGCCTTTAAATCTGTACTTTAAAACTACAGGCAAAGCTAAAATAAATGATGATGTGGCCAAGGTGGGGTGGTCACACACACTAAGACAGTAATTAGCTTGTCATCTGGAAGCTTGGTTCATCAAAATGAACTGATTTTTTTGTTTGTTTGTTCATGCTCATAAAAATAGGGGGAAATGTTGGGCAGTGGTCAAGTATGCCTTTAATCCCTGCACTCAGGAGGCAGAGGCAGGTGGATCTCTAAGTGAAAGGCCAATCTGGTCTACACAGTGAGTTCCAGGATATCCAGAGCTACAAAGAGAAACACTGTCTCAAAAAACAAACAAACAAACAACAACAAAAACCAATGGGGGGGGTGTTCTGATCTCAAAGTTTTCAAACATCTCTTGATATTAGGAGATAAAAGTGAGACAATCCACTATCTTTATATTCCTTACATACCACTTCCCTTTCCCACAGTACAATTCTGGATGAAAATGTGTTGAGAAGGAGCATGCACAAAAGCTTTCTAGACTCCAACCTAGAAATGTATGTTACAAGGGAGAGGAAAATATTCTCACAGTTGCTTTTCACCAAGGGAACAACTTAATAATGGTGATGAGCTACATTTTCTAAAAGCCTTGGAGGTGTCTTGGAAAATATTATTCCCATGAACCTTTTATATATAAGAACAAGCTTCACATAAACAGTTGAAAAACATCATCACCAATAAACTAGACTAATAGTGTCGGTTAAAAGAGAAGATGACAAAAATAAAAGCATAAAGACAAAGCCAGCTTGCATGGTAGTGTAAAGTTTTATCCAATTATAGCTTCCCTGAAATACATGGGTTAGGAACCTACATTAGTCTGAGACTTGGAAAAAGACTCTTAAGAGGCACTTCAATTTTTCCCTCCTTGTTTGGTACCCTGAGCCACCATGGAAAGAAAGAAGCCCAGGCTAGTCTTCTGGAGAGAGATTGTGAATGAATAAAGAGCTCCTAGTATCATAAAGAAAGCACAACCATCATTCAGTGCCTTGGTTCTAGACACATGAAGAAGATGAAAAGGTGGTTATCTCATCTCAGATTTTAGAGCAGTTATTGGCTAGAAGCAATCACATGAGTGATTCCAGTTCAACAGCAGGTGTAGCAGAATCAAGCTAAACCCTACATAAACTCCCAATTCAAACTAAACAATAGAATGGTGGTTATCTTCAGGCACCAATTTTTGGTGGTTGGGTCTAAGAAAATATGAGGAATGTGGTACTATATCAATTCTAGCCCTGGGCTTTAAGATGCCTTACACTTCTCGCTTATTGTGAAAGAGGACTCCAGTCAACAAGTTTAAGATACATGACTGGATAATTTGAATGAAATACAGGTCTATTCCAATCAGTTTAGCCACCACAGCACAACTACCAGATGATGGAATGAAGCTATTTTAACCCAACTCATAGCTAAAAAAAGTCATGTGAATGACCCCAGCCAGTAACTCATAGAATAGAAGACCATTCGGCTAAGTCCAGATAAGACATAGAATAGGGAGAAATAAGTAATTTTGTTAAGCTACTAAATTTATTACATAGGGCAGAATAAGTGTTGATCTGTTTCCACGTGGTGAGACAACTTTAACTCTGGAGTTCCCTTTAGCATTGCTAATAGAGAAATCCTGTTGTTATTGTCTAGGTTTTTATTTCAGTTTTGGAGACTATTTATACTGGATCTGCAGATTTTTTTCTTTAAGCACTGTAAACCTTTCTGTTGACTTTTAGTCTCTTTTCTGATTAGATTAAACGTTAACCATTTTTACTGGTCAGTGATGTATCATTTGTCTCTGGTTGCTTTCAATTTTCTCCCCATTTGATTATTTATAGATAGCAGTATACTGATCTCTGTGTGAATATTTTCATTAGATTCATATATACACTGAGTCTTCTAGACCTATCAGTTTCTTCTTTGTTAATTTGGAAAATTTTTTGCCTCAAATAAATTTCTGTTCAATTATGTCCCTGCTTTCAAACACTTGGAGAACTTCTAAGTATATATTAGTAATACCACTTAGTATTAAGAGATTAGAATATAATTTCTGCTCAGTTTTTTTTCTGATCATTAGACCTGATAATTCCTATTGGTCTGTCTTCAAATTGACCCTTTTTTGGTTGGCAGTGTAAAGCCTTCTGATAATCCTGTTTCATTATTTTTTTTCACTTAAAATACTGTTTCTTATTATTTGAATTTCTTTTTTTTTTCAAAAGGAAGTTTCACTTATATGTTGATATGCCCTATTTGTTCATTATGACTATGCTTTCCACTAAGTCTCTGGAGTCTTTGTTGTTGTTGTTGTTGTTTTTCAAGACAGGGTTTTTCCATGTAGTTTTGGTGCCTGTCCTGGATCTCACTCTGTAGACCAGGCTGGCCTCAAACTCACAGAAATCCACCTGGCTCTGCCTCCCAAGTGTTGGGAGGAGTAATTTTTTTTTGAGACAAAGTCTCACTTTGTAGCTCTAGCTGTCCTGGAACTCACCATGCAGACCAGGCTGGCCTCAAACTAAGAAAGATCTGCCTTCCAACTCTGGAATTAAGGGTATATGCCACTACACCCATTTATGGAATAATTTGAATCTTATTTCAGCCAATTCTAATATGTGGGTCATGGCAGAGATGTCTTATTATTCATGGGTTTTTTCTTTTAAAATTCAGTCTTTCTAATTCTTTGCAATCTGATAAGGTTTAATTCTGTTGTGAACATTTATAGATTATAGGGAGGCTATATTGTTTTTTCTAAAATGGATTGTAGTGATTAATGTTATTTCTCAATCTGATTGCATTTAAAATGCCCAGACAGAGAGTATCTGATGGTGTTTCCAGAGAGAGTTAATCATCAAGGCTCTCAATTGCTGCAAGCCAAAAAGAATATATGAAGTAGGATATCAGCTGATTATGACAAGCTAATATCTGGAAGAAGCCAAAGGCCTTCCAAAGCTGAGGCTCAAGGAGGAGAAAGACAGAAACACAGGATAGCTTCAGGAGGACCTGGATCAAAACCTCAATAGTCCCTTCTGCTTCTTCAAAAGGGCTTTTTATAACAATGCCAAGGGGCAGGGCAAAAGACCTCCCCTATGCTAGATCAAAGCACACTGCACAGCCAAGTGTAGACCCTTCCAAACACCTGGTAATCATGTCCATGTTCATATGATCTCCTTTTGCAGCCCTGCTGGGTAAAGCAAACTCAGATTCTTGGATCCTGAGTAAGTTCTCACTAGGAAACCTCTGTGGGTCTCTACAGCTTCCCCTTCTTAATATATTAAAGGGCCCCTCAGATAGACTGTGTCTGCCTTAGGTTGTTTTCTTCTTCACTAATCAGTCTTACCCATCATGGAGATACACTTTCCATCAAGCATACTTCAGTTGGTAGCTAGCAAGAAGGACTTACCCATTTCTGACTACCAGCCTCTGGCTGGGTAAAGTGCAGAGAGCTTAACTCAGCTCTGACTCAGGTCCCTACTAAGAGCTTTCAAATAGCTAGAACAACCACAATAATACCTATGGCCACCACACCCCAAAGTAAATAAGTAAAGGATGACCAAGATAGAATGTCCTTTTGAATGGGTCTAAGATGTTTATAACAGCTGCACCAAAACCTTTTTTTAAATCAATAAACTCTTGATGCAGCTGCATCAAACTTAGACTCCTTTAACTTCACCAAACCATGGTTCATCAATATCAACAGATTAACATAATTCTAGCATGAATATTACTATACATATTTACAATTCTCACAAACTTACATACATAAGCAAACATTCTATAGGACTATTTATACTTTACAAACTTTAGCAAACATTCAAAAGTGATCTCTTAACAGAGCTATTTACATTCTCTTCTAACAAGACAGAGGGTGCATGAATAGTGAGTCACCATGGTTAAAATTGTAGGTGAACTCAAAACTGTTTCATTTCTAAGGTTTGCAAAAGCTCAAAAAAGTAACAGTCTTAAAGTTTCACTGACAGCCCAAGATCAGGGCCTGATTCATCAGCTGTCCTGAAGTCCCTTTTAGCAGTCCAAGTCCTAAAGACTTTTCAGGCAAACAGTTCCAAATATGAGGAGTCCCAAATTTGTTGCAACTCTCCTGATGCAACAACTCAGTTTAGTTCAAACAAGTGTCTCTGAAGCCTTACTCTCAGCCACAGAGGCACTTTCAGTTAGCTTTCCCTAGGAGAGCTGCCCTAGGGTTAATTACTAGTAGGTGGAATTACTTTTTTGAGCTGCTGTAACTCTTAGAAAAGCTTTCTACTCAGCTAGTAGGAATCAGAAACCATCTCTTAAAGGAGACATACATTGGTTTGCCTCTAGCAACCAGAAGTGGTGTGACTCCAGGCTCCATTTCATTCTAGTTTTTACAATCTCAGACCTTGAATACCAAATAATGACAAAACATTTGTCCCAAACTCCTTGTCAGCAGTCTGGAGGGCCCCTTTAGTCTCCTGCTTTCCCCAGACTGCAGGATGGAACATCAATGTCAGGAACACTGGTTCAGCTGCTCTCACTCAAACTCCTCTGGGGGAGCATCAGCAGCCATGGTGTCATCATAGAAGACATTCCTCCGTTCCACACCCGGCACCAAGTGCTCAGGCAGTCATTGAGCTTCATTTTCATGCCCTTGACCCCATATTAAAACAGGGTCGGGACCCTTCCATAATCCAGAGCAAGGATCTTTCCATTTCACCTGAGCATAAGTCACTCGGGTGCCATCATACCAAAATCTATCTGCATCAGATTGTTCACAAACATCCACATTCAAAAGATTCAGAATGAGAAGAGCATGATTCAATGCGTTATATGGTGACTAAGGGTATGATTCCCCCCTCTTAATTTTTTGAAGCTGCATTTTGAGATTGCCATGGGCTTTCTCCACTATGCCTTCTTGAGGATTACAAAGAATACCTGTTTTATACTCAATTTGCAATTGGGAACAAAATTGCTGAAATGCTTTACTACTATATCCAGAACCATTATCAGTTTTAATTATTTCTGATGTCCCCATATAGGAGAAACATTTCAGGCAATGAGCAATTAGATGTTTTGTAGCTTCTCCAGACTGTGCACTAGCCATTAAAAATCCTGAATAAGCTGGGAAGTGGTGGCGCACACCTTTAATCCCAGCACTTAGGAGGCAGAGCCAGGTGGATCTCTATGAGTTTGAGGCAAGCCTGGTCTACAGAGCAAGATCCAGGACAGGCACCAAAACTACACAGAGAAATCCTGTCTTGAAAAAAATCAAAAGAGAAAAAAAAAAAAGAAAATGAGAAAGAAAAGAAAAAATCTTGAATAAGTGTTCATGGTTACATGTACATATTTTAACTTGCCAAATTTCACAATATGAGTGACTTCCATAATTTGCCATAAATGATTAGGAAGAAGACCTCAAGGGTTTACCCCCCAAGTGAGGTACAGGAAAATATTTAGGGCACACCCCACATTGTTTAACTGTTGAGCAACTTCCCTGGTAAGATTGAATTGCTTTCTTAGACTTTTGCTATTTTGATGATGAAAAGCATGTGACTGTTGAGCTAATTCTAATTGAGATAAGGTAATCATCTTATTAATTTGTCAGCTGTTGCATTATAATCACCTAAAGGATCAGGAAGATTAGAATGAGCTCTATGTGACCCACAAAGCATGGCAGCTTTCTTTGGTGAATAGCATCTTGAATTTGTTGAAACAGCATTTTAACTTGACTGTTACTAGTCCCAATGCATGGAACAGTTTCTGTAACTCGAAGAGCTCTATAAATATATCAACTATTTGTATATAAATTAAATGAGCTATCTACAAGAAACTGAAAAACCATGTTTACCACCTGTAATTCCACTATCTGTACTGAAGCTGGGATGTTTGTACTACACAGCTTTTTCCATTGATAACATAAGCAGCCCTTCCACTGGAAGATCCATCATTGAAAACTATCTTAGCATCTCTTATGGGATCTTCACAATCTTAGGAAGTATAAACAAATGCATTTGAGTGATTTGTAACAATTGATCAGCGCTGGAAACTGATTATCAATTTGACCTAAAAACTGAGAAAAGGCAATTGCCCAAGAATCATTATTTTGAAAAAGCCAATCAATTTCCAGTTTCATAAAAGGAACACTGATCACACTTAGTTCTTTACCAAAATAATATCTAGATTCAATCCTGCTTTTCTATACCAAACAAGCTACAGCTTCATATGGATTTAATGCCTTAGCTGGTGAAACAGGAAGATGTAACCATAAAAGCAGACTATTTGCCATAATACTGCTGTAGGAATGTGTCTAGTGGGCAAGATATATGCGTGCCAAGGTAGATCATAATTAATACAATGTACTTGCTAATATTGAATAGCATTCTCAACTTGCAAAAGAACCTGTCTACCTTTTCCAATTAACTGTCTGGGTGACTTAAGATCACTATCTCCTTTTAAAAGATCACTTAAAGATTCCAAATCACTAGTAGATAATTTTACATGAGGTTGCAACCATTGAATGCCCCCTAATAATTTTTGAAAATCATTCAAAGTTTTTAACTCATCTTTTCTTATTTCCAATTTTTGAGGCTTTAATTCCTTGGGATATAATATATATCCTAGATATTGAAAAGGTGGCAGCTGTTTTTGCACTTTCTCTGGAGCAATAATTAACCCTGCATGGGTAAGTTAGTGATGAAGCTGTCCAAAGTTGTCACGCAAAATTTCTTTGTCTTTATGTGCAAGCAAAACACCATCCATATAATGAATAATATAAACTTGTTGAAATTGATCTCTAACCTTTTGGATAGCTTGAGACACAAATTTCTGACACAATGTTTGGCTATTGACCATTCCCTGCGGCAAAACCTTCCAATGACATCTTTTCAAGGGCTCTTTAAAATTAACTGATGGAATGCTAAATGTAAATCTTTGACAACCTTGGGGAGCCAAAGGGATGGTATAAAAACAATTCTTTAAATCCAAAATTGTAGCTAGAGTTTTCCTGCTTTGCCCACAGTCAGGACAAATCTGTCAATTGTCAGTCCCACAGCCGCTCAGACCCAACCAAGTAAACACAGAGACTTATATTGCATACAAACTGTATGGCCGTGGCAGGCTTCTTGCTAACTGTTCTTATATCTTAAATTAATCCATTTCCGTAAATCTATACCTTGCCACGTGGCTGGTGGCTTACCGGCATCTTCACATGCTGCTGGTCATGGCAGTGGCTGCAGTGTCTCTCCGCGTCAGCCTTCCACTTCCCAGAATTCTCCTCTCTCCTTGTCCCACCTACTTCCTGCCTGGCCACTGGCCAACCAGTGTTTTATTTATTGACCAATCAGAGCAATTTGACATACAGACCATCCCACAGCACAAAATAATTTTATAAGTATCATTTGGTATGGCTGTAGGGGTAGGCAATCCAGGCTGCAAAGTTCTCATTGGCTGTATGGTCTCATTAATTTTCCTTATATCCTGCAATAATCTCCTTTTCCCTGACTTTTTTTTTTTAATCAGGAAAATAGGAGAATTCCAGCAAGGATTAGAGGGTTTGATATGGCCACCATCCAACTGTTCTTGTACTAACTGATGGACAGCTTGTATTTTTTCTTCTGTCAGGGGCTATTGATCTATTCACACAGGATGGGCAGATTTCCAAGTTATAAGATCTGCCTGGAGTACAGGCTGCTCAATGACCCTTCCTAAAAATACTCTAATCCATCCCTATTAGCCCCTTCTTTAGGGAGCAAAGGTGACATTTGACCCTCACTATTTTTTACTAACTCCTGGTCGGGAACCTTTGTTCAGTGCCAACTGTATTGGGGCTATATAAATAGACTCCCATTCGGCCCATAACAACTCAACCCCACAGATTTACAGGCAAGTGGGGGACAATGTATGGCTGAAAGGTTCCTTCATGACCTTCCTCATCTCTCCAGGAGAGTTCATTGCTGCTCTGCTCAGGACTCTGAGTTTGACCAATCCCTTTCATCTGTGTGATAGTTTCCATCTTTGGCCACATGGAAGGCCATTAACTAGCAGTAATAACAGACAGATCCACACCAGTGTCTAGAAAACCTGAGAAACTTTTTCTGTTCACAACTAAGGTGAATTCTGGATGCTGTGGATCTATAGCTTGTAGCCAATAGAAATCTGACAAACCAAATCCAGCCTCTCCTCTCTTATCCCTTTTAACTGGATTTCTTGTTTGTACCTGAGGAAGTAAACTTAACTGTGCAAGTCTCTGGCCTGTCTTTATTACAGAAATTCCCTTAGGTGAGTGAGTCATCACCTTAATTTCTCCAAGGTAATCAGCATCAATTACTCTGAGAGCAACAAAGATCCCCTGCGTGGTAGTACTGCTTCTTTCCAACAATAACCCTACAGCGCCTTCTGGCAAGGGTCCATAAACACCAGTAGGGAGGGCCTGCATCCCCATTTCAGGGATCAAAACTTAGAGATGGACAAACTGAGATCTAATCCAGCACTACCTGGTGTTGCTCTATAGAGGTCCTGAATATATTTCTTTGCTTGGAAACAGACTGCAGAATTAATCCAAGTATCTACTTTGTTGGGGCCTCCCAAGTGCTGGGATTAAAGGCATGCACCACCACCATCCGGCTTCTGGACACTGTTTTCTGTGCCCCAGGTCTGGCACTAAGGAATTTCTACTCTTGCCCTAAATTCCTTCCTATTAAGTCTATGCAATATCTGTACACCTAACCCTATATTTTTGTCCAATTTTAATAGAAATTGACAGAGAGAAAAGAGAAAAACCTAGACAGAGAAAGATACTTGCTGCAGCCTAACTTTTATTACTTGCTTTGGCTTAACTTTTAGCCTCTCTGCTTTATCTATACACAGTTTTTGCTCCCAAAGAATAAAATACCACTGTCTAACCTTTTCATAATTCATAACTGGACATGCCCAACTGCTTCTGAGGTGCTCCCTCCCTCACTTAGTTCCTCTGCACCCAAGTCCCTAGCTCTGGCCCCATCTGTAAGAGGCCAGCCCCTGCTGTGGATATTGCTCTATATAAATAAAACACTGATGGCCAGTGACCAGGCAAGAAGTAGGTTGCCAGGCAGGAAGTAGGTGGGACAAGAAGAGAGGAGAATTCTGGGAATCGGAAGGCTGAGTGGGGAGACACTGCAGCCACCGCCAGGACAAGCAGCATGTAAAGACTCTGGTAAGCCACCAGCCACGTGACAAGGTATTGATTTATAAAAATGGGTTAATTTAAGATAAAAGAACAGTTAGCAAGAAGCCTGCCACGGCCATACAGTTTGTAAGTAATATAAGCGTCTGAGTGATTATTTTATAAGTGGATTGTGGGACTGCGGGGCTTGGGGAACCTGGAGAGAAGCCCTCCAGCAACAAGCCCCCACCTTTTAAAGGGTTCCTATGAGGAAGAGAGAGGGATAAGAAAATATTAGATAAAAAGATAGCGAAGAGGAGAAGGACAGAAACACAGGATAGCTTCAGGAGGACCTGGATCAAAACCCAATGGTTCCTTCTGCTCTTCAAAAGGAATTTTTATAACAATGCCAACTCCCCCTTTGCTGGATCAAAGCACACCACACAGCCAAGTGCAGACCCTTCCAAATACCTGGTAGCCACATCTATGGTCAAATGATGCTCTTATGCAGCCCTGCTGGGTAAAGCAAGCTCAGATTCTTGGACCCTGAGTAAGTTCTCACTAGGAAACCTCTGTGGGTCTCTACAATGGTGCTAGTGTTAATTTTTTTTTAAAGATTTTATTTGTAATTATGTGTGTCTGTGTGTATGTACACATGAATGAAGTTCCCAAAGAGGCCAGAAGAGGTTGTCATATCCCCTGAAGCCATTGGTGGTTGCAGGTTACCTGACATGGGTGCTGGGAGCCACACCTGGGTCGTCTGCAAGAGCCCTATGCACTCTGAGCCATCTCTCCAGTCCCTAGGGTTAATTTTCAATCATCATTTTACAGTGCTGTGGCCATATTTAAATATGGCTAATCTGGTTTTTGTTCTTGTTTTTTTCAGGAAGGTTTCTCTGTGTAACAGAGCTCTGGCTGTCCTGGAACACACTGTGTAGACCAAGCAGGCTTGAACTTACAGAGATCTGATTGTCTCTGCCTCCTGAGTGCTGGGATTATAGACATGTGCCACCACCTCCTGGCAAGACGTACTTTGTTCTTATACCCTGATCCACATGAAGACAAGTTGTAGAAAAACTACATTAACCTATTGGTGGTTCAGAGTGCATAATCTTTGAAAAGATATTCCATATTTACTTCATTTTTTTTTAAAGATAGGATCTCACTATGTAGCCTTGGCTGGCCTACAACTGGTAGCACAGAATTCACAGAGATCTACCTGCCTCTGCCTCATTGCTGAGATTACAAGTGTGTGCCACCATGCCCAGGCTCATTTCCATCCAGTATCACCATGGCACAATCATGAATGGAGAGGACTTAGAGACCCAGAAAGTAATAAAGGAGGATGGAGAGGCCAGAGGAGATTTTCTAATCTAGTGAGATGCCTGCAAGGTGTGTAGAGAGCGCCAGGGCTGCAGCTTCATGAGCTCACCCATGCTGGGGAGGCCTTTCCCGTGGCATAGCTGCCTGTCAATCACCCATGCTCCTGCAAACAACTTCAGTAGACCCATCGGTTCACAAAGATGGACTTTGGTATGATTGTTGCTTTGGTCTGTTGTAGCCAGAACCTTTCCTGTGTCCCATAGCTGCTCGGTCCCAAATAAACACTCAGAGGCTTAATATTAATTACAAACGGTTTGGTCTGTGGCTCAGGCTTATTGCTAGCTAACTATTACATCTTAAATCAACCAGTTTCTATTATCTATTTTGCCATGTGGCCATGGCATTACTGGTCTGCTGGCATCGCATCTTGTTCCTTGGGCGGCTGGATGGTGTCTGCCCTGACTCCGCCCTTCTTCTTCCCGTCTCTCTGCTTGGATTTCCCACCTGCTTATCCTGCCTTACCATAGTCCGAAACAGATTTATTTATTAACCAATGGGAGCAATATAAATTCACAGCATACAGAAAGACTATCCCACAGCAGTCTGTCATTGGGTCCCTATCTGGGGTTGTGTCTCTGTCTGGGGTAAACATCCGTGTCATGGCTCCCCAAGGAAAGTCTCACACAGGAGGTACACAGTACCTCTCTTATGCTATGCTTATTGGATTCTTTTCCTGAGTCCAGGATGTTGTGTCTGGACCTCATTCTGGCTTTCCTAGCTCTGGACCTGACCTGTCAGTTCATTTAGGCAGAAAAAAAAAATTTTTTAAGCCACACCACACTCTGAGGAACTTGAGAAAAGAAACAAAAACCTCTATCCTTACTCAAGCAATATTACCTTGGAGGTTGGATTCAGGGGAATTACAAGCCTGGCTGCTGTTGCAAGGCAGACATAATTGTGTAGCTGACGCAACACAATGCACCATTGAGTGAGGTGTTGTTGGAGATCACTGTGGGTTTTGTCTTCTGTTTTCAAGACAGGCTAGCCTCCTCCCTTGACCTCCTAAGTGCTAGGATTGCAAGTGTGCACCCCCAAGACCAATGCACATGGCCTTTATAAAGGACTTCCTAAGTCTGTCATTCTAGAACCAAGTCAGCAAGGGACAGAAAATTGCTTCAAGTTTAAGATGAGCAAGCTGGTCTTGTAGCAAACAAACAAACAAGCAAAAAGGATGGGGAAAGAAGGAAGGAAGGAAGAAAGGAAGGAAGGAAGGAAGGAAGGAAGGAGGAAGGAAGGAAGGAAGGAAGGAAGGAAGGAATTTGCTCATGATAGATGATTTACCATACAAACTCTACAGTATCTGTTCCTCAGGAAAATGAAGATGAGGACCAGTGAGATAGCTCAGCAGGTAAAAACACACACCACAAAAACCTCATAATCTGAGTCTGATCCCTGGAACCCACAGTGGAAGGAGAGAACCAACTCCCAAAAGTCACCTTCTGACCTTTGCATATACGCACATATGTGTGTGCGTATGTGTGTGTGTGTACACATATGCACACTTGTATGTGTACATACAACAATTATAAGGTCACTTTTTAAAAAGAAATAAAACATGAAACTTATGTGGACCATGTGAGGTAATCTAGTGGTATCTGTTACCCTAGGAACATCTTCCATTGGCCAAATCTGAAAACTCTAGAAACTGGTGTATAAACATACATTTTACTTTTATCCTTCTTTAAGAAATTGCCATATTTTCCTGTATTGATTACACCTTCTTTAAATCAATAAGTTTAGTTACAGGAATGGGCTCTTCTGTAGTTCAGAGTTTGTCTAAATAGAGAAATAAACATTCTACTTTTAAATCTTGGATTACAGTTAAAAATCATGATGGAAATAAAATGGCAAATCAGTTTTTATATAGACACTAAACACATCTAATTACTGAGCTAAAAATGAAGTTTTGTGGGAAAAATTTAAGTTAACTTTAAATTTGTTGTGCATGAGTTCTAAAAATTTGAAGTTATATTTGTAATTGGTCATTATATGTTTATTGGGCATTCTCTTCTGGGGAATCGGGAGCAAGGGAAGCAGCTGGTCACATACAGAGTCTCTTTTGCTGTGGTTCATCGTCCCTTCGTGTGTTCTGTACCTTTCACACTCCACGGGGGCTTAGATAGAAAACGGCTTTCACACTAGTGATGAGAGTGCTTTCTTTTGCCCTGCACAGTTGCTTACGATTCAGTCTTCACATAAGGGTATTTGTGTCCTCTTTATAATTCTGTGTGCATGCACCAGTTGAAATGCCAGCGCCTCCAGAGACTTGCTTTGTTCCCAGCAAGCTTGGGAGGACATTCCTGGCCTTGCAGTCTCTGCATGAGAACATTTCCCAGGGCAGCACTGTCCAAACATGTTGCCTCCATGAAGCCACTGTTTGCCAAGACTTGTTGCAGCATCCATCAACTCTGCTGCCTGTAGCTGTCTGGGATGTCACTGACTAGTTATTTAATCAACACAAATAGGCAGGCCTTTTATTTGCTTCTTAAAAAATCACTGTAAACTTTTAACTTTGGCCCCAATTTTGTAAAGAATCTGAGACAGAAAGAGTAATCGCTTGTCAAGATTCACTGACACCTAGTCCAGGCCTTCAGCTGGCTACATTCCCTGCCTCTGCTGCTGTTACTCTGCCAGGGAAGCAGTTCGTTTCTGAAAATGAAGTGGACAAAGCCAGGAAGTCTGATCTGTGGAGACTGAGCTGCACAGGCCACACCCTGAAATCTGTTCTGCATTTGTTGCAAAACACCAAATATTTGACTTCAAGGAAAATGGTGCCAAGGTAAATTCAGCCCAACCGGACACAGGAACTCACATCTACACTCGTGTATTAGTGGCAGTGGCAGATGTTTGAGCTTCTTTCTTTGTATGGTAGAAAGTAGTGTAATATTTGTCAGGGCAGAGCAAACAGTACATGCTGGCAGGAAATGTGGCCTTGTATTTGACTCGCTCCCAGTAGGAAGCACACAGTGACAAGACTTTCTGAGCTGTGGGGAGGGAGTTAGCCTAATTGGCCATGCCCAGCACAAACCTCCAATCCCTATGTTCCTCAGAGCGGGAAGATCTCTTACATCCACTTCTGTCATCGAGTCCCTTCAAGGGACCCATAGCTGTCTCTGTTTCTGCGAAGTCTAAATTCTTGCGTTGGTTTGCAAAGGCATTCATCGTCTGTCCCCTCCTCACCACCCAGTGTGACTTCCGTCACTGTATACACACCTTCGCTGCAGTCAGAGGACATCACCTTACTCTCCTTTAAATGCACTGCTTTCTGCCTTTAATCCCAGTGCTTGGGAGGCAGAGGCAGGTGAGTCTCGGTGAGTTCTAGGCCAGCCTGGAATACAGAGTGAGTTCAAGGACAGCCAGGGCTAGGTAGAGAGACCCTGCCAATAAAAAAATAAATAAACAAACAAAAAATTTTTCAGTCTTCCTAAAAGAAGTGTGGTACTGCTGGGTGATGGTGGCGCATGCCTTTAATCCCAGCACTCAGCAGGCAGTGGCAGGCAGATCTCTGTGAGTTCGAGGCCAGCCTGGTCTACAGAGTGAGTTTCAAGACAGGCTCCAAAGCTACACAGAAAAACCCTGTCTTGAAAAAAAAGTGTGTTACTTTTGGCTTTTTAGAAAATAATTTTAATTTTGTGTATTTGCTTGCATGTCTGTGTGGTCAGGTGCCTGTGGAGGTCAGAAGAAAATGTTGGATACCTTGCAGCTAAAGTTCAGGCAATTGTGAGTCACCCAACATGGGTTGCTAAGAAGTGAACTCAGGTTCCCTACAAGAGCAGTATGTGTTCTTAAATGCTAAGGTATTTCCCCATCCCTGTGTGATACTTTTGGCTGTTAGGTTAGTCAATAGTGTATAGGACAGTCCTGTCGTCTAAGAAAATAATTTCTGATCTGTTAACAGAAAGGCATTCGGATAGACTAAATTCTGCAAGATTCTGCCTTTGGATAGTTCCCAGGTGAACTGTGAAAGGGCTTCCATGCAGGAGGTGCATTCGTCAGACCTCAGATACGTTTTTCAACAACTCGAACGTGCAGAAGGGCTGAGATGTGCCCCGGTGGGGGTCTCACCACTCGCTGGGCCCATGCGAGTTTCCACAGCCCGCTCCCTCAGCACCACGGTCCAGCAGACAGTCGTCTCGAACCTGGTCCCCACATCCTTCATTTCTCCACTGCCAGCCCTCTCCCAGCCTGCACCCCGTCTGCTCTACTGTGTCGTTGGACTGTGCCTTAGCCTCAGGAGGTTCTTCAGCCTCACGGCGTCCGGAATGATTTTTTTTTTTTTTTAATTTTCGAGAGAGAGAGAGAGAGAGAGGGAGAGAGAGAGAGTTTGTTTACTGGAGTTTTGTTCATCGTGCTGTGTTTCTTTGCTGCAGATTAAGAATAAGTGCTTGGAACCGGAATTGTTTTCTACCTCAGCTTCATAGCCTGGTCAAGGCCAGCCTGGGGCATCCAAAACCCTGTTTCACAACAAGAAAAAGAAAAAAAGGAAAGAGGAAGGAAAGACAGAAGGAAGGAAGAAAAGAAAAAAAAGAAAAGAAAGGGGGGCTGGAGAGATGGCTCAGTGGTTAAGAGCACTGCCAGCTCTTCCAGAGGACCTGGGTTCAGTTCCCAGCACCCACATGGCAGCACACAACCCTGTGTAACTGCAGTTCTAGGGATCCGACCCCCTCTTCCGGCTTCTGTGGACACCACACACATGTGGGGCACAGACACATTGCTGGCAAGATAGCCACAGGCAGAGAATAAAAATAAACAAATCTCAAAAGAAATGTAAAGAGAGAACAAACAAAGAAAGTCAGAAGTGGTCCCAACACACACACACACACACACACACACACACACACACACACACACACCAGGAAATTATCAAAAGATGTGAGTGCTTTACTGAAAGTTTAAAAACAAAACAAAAGCAAAAAAAAAAAAAAAAAAAAACTAAACTAAAAGCCAAGGATTTGAAATACAAAGAAGCTCTGCTCCCTAAGGGGTGGAGGAGGACACTGTGGGTAGGAAAGGAACAACTCATAAATATATAGGAGCCAAAGCCTTGCCTGGACAGGACGGCTGTTGCCTTTCGGGCCAGCGGATGGGTTCTTTCCAGTCTCAAATGGCACCGGGCACAGAAGGATGGGAGAATGCCTAACAAAAACAGCCCAAAGCCCCCTTCAGGAATGTCTGTTTCAGTCAGTTCTCACACCAAAGCCTCCCTGCTCTGTCTGCCCAAATTGTGCTAGCTGAAGACTAGGCCTTGATGGTGAGTCCAAAAAAGCATCTAGAGAGAGTGGGTTGCATGTATAAAAGAGGCTGTTCTCTCTGACAGAGTAATGAGTCTACAGCCTCCTGCTAGGAAGAGGTGTGAATCTTTTTCACTGGGCAACAAAGTAGCTGATTCCCACCAGTTGGTGAATGCAGGGACAGAAAGAAGCACCCCCAGTGTGGACATTTTCCATGTTAGGAGTCCAAGCTGGTCAGTTTGAAATGCTTCGTATTTGTAAGACTCAGTGAGGAGACACTTTCCTTTTCAACTGTATTTTTACATTGGGGTTTGTATTTTTTCCAGTGGAATATAACCCAGACTTCTAAAGATGGTAGCTTTTGTTTTGTTTTATGACAGGCTGTTGCTCTGTAGCCCTGGCTGGCCAGGAGTTCAATATGTAGACCAGACTGGCCTCAAACTCACAGCAATCCTTCTGCCTCTGACTCCAGAATGTGGGAATCACGGTCATGAGCCACCACCCTAGACTAACTAGTTTTTATTTGAATTGTGTCTTTGTAACAGATTCCTTTAGAGTTCATCCAATTAAAAAAAAAAAAAATGGGCCGGTTGGTGGTGGCCCACGCCTTTAATCCCAGCACTTGGGAGGCAGAGGCAGGCGGATCTCTGTGAGTTTGAGGCCAGCCTGGTCTACAAAGTGAGTCCCAGGAAAGGTGCAAAGCTACACAGAGAAACCCTGTCTTGAAAAACCAAAAAAAAAAAAAAAAAAAAAAAAAAAAAAGAATCTGATAATTTCTATTTAATATTAATATTATACATTTCTCCTATATAAATATTTTCCAACATTATTTAGGAATCAGTTGTATTTAAGCATTTAAATTGTCTACTTTTATATGTTTAGACACAGACACAGATGAAATCCGCACACAGTGAAGAAAAGGGGCAGACATACCTGTTCACGCCCCAGCTCATAGGGCTCTTTCCTTCCTTATACTATATTAGTTACTTCTTTGTGGTAGTGATAAAACACCAAGACAAAAAGCAATCTATCCAAGAATGAGTTGACCTTAGCTTACAGTTCCAGGGGACGGATCCATAGTAGGAGGAAGACAAGGTAACTGGAGCAGGAAGCTGGCTGGTCACATCACAGTGACACCCAGGAAGATTGACAGAGAGCAAGCTATGGGTGCGGAGGCTGTAACCTTTCAACTCCCACCCCCACAGACATGCTTCCACCAGCCAGGCTGCACCTCCTAAAGGTTCCATAACCTTCTGACACAGCGCCACCCCTGGTGACCAAGTGTTCAAACACCGAGCCTGTGGGGGACTTGTCTCCTTCCTGCTCGGCCCCCAGGCCACTAGTCAGCTGTGCTGAAATCTGTAGCCCTTTCTGTAAGTAGAACTTCACAGGAGGTGTTTTCGTCTAGCTTATCACACCCCACGTTTCCTCTGCTGCTAGTCTTAGTAGACCATCATTTTCTTTCTCAGTCGCTTTCCAAAATGTATGATCTATTTGTTTAGTGACGGACATATGTTTGCTTGTGTTTTTGTTTTGCTTGTTTTTACAGCTTCAGACAAAGCCACTGTGACTATTTGTGTGCCAGCCCTTTGTTTTCCTTCCTCTGGGGTAAAGAAAGATTGGGTGTGTAAGGCAGGTGTGTTTCACATTCAGGAAATCGCCAGGCTGTTTTCCAGCAGCTCATACTGTTGGCTACACCATTCACATCTGGCCATCGGTGCTGAGACTTCCGGCCATCTCCATCTTTGTTGACACTTGTCGTTATCAGACCTTTCCGCTGAACCATGCTAGTGTACGTGCAATGATGTGAACCGCGTCTCATCATTTACAGGGCTGAGTGTCTTCTGTGCTGCCCGTGTATCAGTCTTGCTCACTTTTTCAAGTCGGGTTGGTTTGTTATTCATCACTTGTGAGAGGATTCATCTGGTTTAGACCTAACTCCCCCAAAGACGTGCTTCACAAGCACTTTACCCTGTTTGATCTGCCCTTGCATCTTCATCCACTGACTATAGAAGTCAGAGCAAATTTCCGTTTTGATTAACTACAATGTAGTGGATAGCAAAGCTGTGCTGGGGAGGCCCAGACCCAGGAGGACTGTTTCCAGAATGCCCTTTGCTTCTGCTGTGCTTCCCCCTGCGTGCTGCTGCTGTGTCCCTGCTGTATTTGGTATGGTGCGATTACTCTAGGAAGGGATCCCACCGTATCTAGTATAGTGCGATTGTTTCTTGGGGAAATCCCACTCCTCACTGGGCAATTTACTTGCAAATTACAGGGAAGATGATTTTTATAAGAGCAATGTGATTTAATTGGACTTTTTTTTTTTCTTCTGAGACAGAGTTTCTCTTCGTAGCTTTGAAGTCCTTCCTGGAGCTCACTTTGCAGCCTAGGCTGGCCTCGAACTCATAGAGATCTGCCTGGCTCTGCCTCCAGAGTGCTGAAATTAAAGGCATGCACCACCACTGCCTAATTGGACTTTCTGAGTTAAGGGAGTTAGTAAGATGATTAGGGAAATGGTTTAGGTTATTCTGCCAATTGCTCCAATAAAAGAAACAAACAAACAAACAAAACAAAAACAAAAACAAACAAACAAACAAAAAAAAAACCGGCTAAAACAGGCTAGAAGTCACCTTCCCCTTTGTTATATGTGAGATTTCAGAAGATGAAAAATAAGAACAGGAAGTTTCATGCATTACAGACCCATGAATTCTGCCTGTGGAAAAACAGGCTGATGATCAAAGAGAGCAATTAGGCTCCTGCATACACCAAGGTTAGGTCTGTGTTCCTTGGCCATGTAACTTACAGAATTAATCACAGGCCCCGGTATGCACCTTGAAAAAACAAAGTTATGAAAGGAAATTAAATGACCCTATTGTGTGTAAAGAAAAATAGACGGTTAGCTGACCGCTTGTTTAAAGTTTCTCTAGAGGAGAAACAGGATAGGTATCTGTTACACTAACCAGCTGCCTGCCAGTACCAAAGGAACTGGCGGAGATATACTTAGCTTGCTTAAAACTCTGTTAATCAATTATAAAAGAATCATTGCTTTGGGGTGAAGATGTTATGGTGGGAAAATAATATAAGAAACTGTTTAACTACTTGTGGGCTTCTATGGAGAACACGTAACTTGTGATCATAGTGGGATTTCTTGCCGTGTAAAGATTTTCATTTGTGTTTGGAAAATCTGTGACTTGTGGTTGTGAGGTAATCTTTTCTTGCTTAGAAATTTTTGTCTTAGGGGGTATTAAAGGGAAACACCAGGAAATGTGTAGAAGGAGAATAACTGGGAAGAAGGAAGAGGAGGATGGGGAAGAGGAGAAAGAGGAGGAAAACAATAGGGTGAAAGAACAGAACAGAGAAAGAACAGAACAAATATCAGAAAGAAAAATAAAAGGAAGAACTGAGCTTTGGCCCTCAGAAGAGTCTCCTGTGTGTGTCTGCAGTTTCGCCAACGCTGTACCTCCTCTCCACTTTCTCTGACGGGCCGAGAGTTGGTTCTCTCGGCAACACATTTTGTCCTATGCCATATTCCAGGAGTTTTATTGATTTATTCCTACATTCAGGTCTGTGGCCTGTCCCTGCTACTGTGTGGGGTCCCATTGTTCCACAGCCTTACTAACAATTGTTAATGTCTTTTTTGTTATAGCCACCAGAGGAAGCTCAAAGCAGGGACCCATTGGCTTCTGTTTCACATTTTCTAAATGTTCATGATACAGAGAATCCTTTCATCTGTTTAGCGGCCTTCACACATTCTAAGTTGTCTTTTATGTTGAACTGTAAGAACTGCTTATGTATTCTAGATATGAGCCCTTACCAACTGCATGATTTGCACTTACTTTCTTCTGAAAAAAAAAAAAAAATGAGTCCAAGTTCTCACGGAGCCTAGGCCGGCTTTGAACTTTATACGCAGCCAAGGCTGGCCTTTAAACTCCTCATCTTCCTGCCTACACCTCGCGAGTGCTAGGATTACAGGCAAGGGCCAGCATGGCTGCTATTTCTTGCCTTCTGGATGTCTTTTCACTTCTGTTTATGATATCCTTTGAAACAGGCCTTTTCCAGCTGGAGAGGGGCATCTTAGCAAGAGTAACACAATGGTCTTCGGCTGCTCCTTAGAATTGTCTTTCAGTTTGTTTTCTTTTGGTGTCTACATTGATCTGCTACTTTGTAGTAAGTCTTCTGTCTCTTATTATACTACTACTAATAATAATTTTATGATTATTATTTGTTGTTATTGTTGTTGTATTTGGCTTGTGGTACTATGGAACAAACCCAGGGCCTGCACATTCAAGGCAAGTGCTCTACCACTAAGCAACATCTGTAGCCCTCAGATTTGTTTTTATTTCTATTTTATAAGTCAGAGTCTCGCCGTGCAGCCCAGACTGGCCTTGAACTCATAATCATCCTGCCTCCGCCTCCAGAATACTGGAATTGCAGGTCTACACTACCAGGCCTGGCTAGAAACCTCTTAATGCTGACACATCATTATTTGCTTTAGAAAACACTGCCTTGGGATTGATTGGATTTCTAGTAGGAGGTGATAATATGCCTTCCTGTAAACTCATCACACCTGGCTCTGTCATTTTTTATTTATTTTTATTTTATTATTATTATGATGATTGATTTTTTGAAGCAGGGTTTCTTTGTGTATCCTGGCTGTCCTGGGACTCAGAGATCTGCCCACCTCTGCCCTCCCCGCAAGTGCTGGGATTAAAGGCATGTGCCACCCCGACCCCCCAGTTCTGCCATTTTATCCTCTCTCCTCTGTACATATGGTGACTGCTCTAAGTACCTTGCAGTTTTCTCCCTTACCGCTGGTTTTAAGCATTCTGCTGCGCAGTAATTGTTTTCTCATTATTCGTGAGCCTGGGGTGTATTGAGCTTCCTGAGTCTGTAAGTGATCATCGGGTTTGGACCATTTCCCTCGTGATTCCCTCACACATGTTTCCTGACTTCTCATCTCTTTTAGGAACCTTAATTATATGTACAGTGGGTCAGTCAACTTGTGGGTGCAGGTGGTTTATTTCTTCCAGTCTTTTCTGTTTCGTGTGGAGAGTTTATATCACATCTGTAGTTCACTAGGATTGTCTTCTAGGATGTTCAGTCCACTGTTGATCCCATTCAGTATAATCCATCCTAGCCATTGTCTTTAAATGATTTTTCTTTGGATAGAAGCTGTAGTCCTCAGTGAGTAGTTTCACTGTCCTTAAAAGACAACTCCTGGCAATTTCAGCCGTAGGCTTTCTGGATGCTTCTAGACAGGCGTCAGGGCGAGTTGGCAACGATGCATATTAATAGACTGTCTTCTGCTTATCTCAGATCTGGTTGTCTTGTCTTTCACACACCAGAGTCCCCAAGGTCAAGAGCCTTCTATATCTTATATTTCTACTTCCCTTCCACCACAAACAACACACATGCACTTTAACTGTTACACAGTGAAAATCCCCTCTGTGGGGTTAACCTAGGTTAGAGTTCACGTCAGCCATCAGAGCCACACACAATCAAATGCCGTGAGTAACAGTAGTGCTTACTCACCCACTAATTACACATCCACCAGTGGGCAAACTATCACTACCACCCTGGGTGTCGCCTGAGAACTTTCTTCTCATCACCCACTAGACTAGCTAATGTCTCTTCAAAGAAATATATACGTTGTTAAAGGAATGCAAGCAAATTAAACCTTCAGAACCCGTGAGCCAATGAATGAAGGCACATGCTGCCAAGCCAGGAGATATTAGTTTGACCCCTGGGACCCTCTGGTAGAAGCCTAGGACAGAGAGAACTATGTCTTATCGTTGTCCTCTGAGCGATACAATTCAGCCCCCAAAAGAGAAATAAATTTTAAAAATGAAAACCTTCATGAGCCAAACAGCCCATTCTTCCTATTCTTCAGTAATAGGAGCATTGACCCTGTATATATATATATATATGTGTGTGTGTGTGTGTGTGTGTGTATGTATCTATACACACACACACACACACACATATATATACTATATATACATATATATATACATACACACACACACACACACACACACACACACACACACACACACACATATATATTGGTTTTTTGAGACAGGTTTCTCTGTATAGTTTTGGTGCCTGTCCTGGATCTCGCTCTGTAGACCAGCCTGGCCTCGAACTCACAGAGATCCGCCTGGCTCTGCCTCCCGAGTGCTGGGATTAAAAGAGTGTGCCACCACTGCCTGGCCTGTAAAAGCATATTTAGATCAAAATGTCACATTGTTTTGTTACTCTTTTTCTACCAACGAAATGTGATTTAATTCACTTCTGTGAAAATAAGACGACTTTAAATAACTCTGATCTCCATACCCTGGTAGCACACGGAACAGCAGGAAAAAAGCACAGTGAGTGTGCAGTCAGTCACTTTGACAGACATGTCCCCATACAGCAATAAATCTATCTGCGGACCTGTTCCTGGGGTTGGGGGTGCTGCTGAGGGGGAAACACTAAGTACGCCTGTATATGGAACTTGGTTTAAATCAATAGCGTCATACAGGGGGATCTGTGGTTCATCCAGCAGTTCATTGTTCAGCACATCCTACCTTCCAGATGTTTCCGTAGGCACCTAAGAGGAGCGAACACAACAAATTAGGGCTTGGATGTAGCTCACTGGTAGCTCGGACTGAGCGTGCCCAATCTCCAGCACCACATAAATAAGTAAACAAACGTTTTCCCCGCTCTTGGGGAGCTCTTTGAGGTTGGGTGGGGGACAGTGAAATAGAGAAATAAACATAGGGTAAGTGGTAAATGTGCTAAAGAAAATAAAGCAGGGTGATGCGCTTAACCATCCTGGGAAGGTTTCTCTATGGGATGGGGGGAGCGGGGCGGGGAAGGTGTAAGGCTCGTGTTTGCTGTGGGGCTGTCACAGAGGCAGGATGGAGTAAGGGGACTATGTGAGGAATTATCGCAGGTAGGGGAAACTGCAAGCGTGAACGCACCAAGGAAGGAGTGGGCTTGCTGTGTCTGAGTGGACCTAACAGGTAGGGAAGCATGCCAGCCAAAGGACAGGCGAGGCCGTGTGGTCTGTGTGAAGCCATTGCATGTTACTTGGAAATACGGAATTGTGGGAAGGTTCGAGGAGAGACACCTCCGACTTCATCCTCACAGACGTTACTCTCGCTACTGTCTCGACAGTGGCTCTTGGTAACTCGAGGGCATTCAGATGAGCCTTGAAGTTGGTCTGGTCTGCAGTGTCGGCAAAGCGGATGGTGAGAAATGGACGTAGGACACGTGCTAGACTAAAGGACGTCTTCCTTTATGGACAGACAGGAACCTCAGGGTCCTGGGCAGATCATCACTGTCCGCTAACCTCTCCTTAGAGGATGCCGCCTTCTAGTTTACCATCTCACCCACGATTCCATGAACATAGAAGAGAACCGTGTGATGGGGGTCCCAAACAATCCCACGGAGTCTGACGTGTGCACCGGGGGGTCCGGGGTTTGTGCCTGGGTGAGTTGCTCACTGTGGCCAGTCCTGCGTGGGACTCGGCCGTTCAGAACCTAGAACCGTGGTTGGAGGGACTGAGGAAGAGGGGTGGCTGTTGAGCGTGGACCAGACCTCCGAAGCCGAAGGAGGGAAGACAGAAGAACCGGTTGGGAGGGCGCGGAGCTGCGGAGTGACGAACCGGGTGACGCGGAGGGTCGTTTGTGAGGGCGCCGGCACCGAAGCCGGCGATTGGGCGAGGGGAAGGTGCCAGCGGCGGTTGTCAAGGCAGCAGTTCGGGAGGGACGCCACGGCCTCCTCCAAGTCACTTCGCATCCCGCGCCGAGCCCTTGCTGACGTGTCGCTCGCAGCCGCCCGCCGCCCGGGCGCCTCCCCCGGCCCGCCTGCTCCCGCCCCGCCCCCGGCACCGCCCGCCGGCGGCCTCCGCGTCACCCGCGCCCGCGGTGGCCACAACATGGCTGCGGCGCCGGGGCTGCTCCTCTGGCTGCTCCTGCTCGGGCCGCTCCGGTGGGTCCCGGGCCAGCCGGACCCGAGCCCCGGCCGGCGCTTCTCGGACCTCAAAGTGTGCGCGGACGAAGAGTGCAGCAGTGAGTGTGGGGCGGCGGGGCGGGAGGCGGGTTCCCGGGTGGCGGCGATGGCCGCGCGGGTCGGAGTCCCACGGCTCGCCCCGGCCTGGGGGGGGGGGTCTCAGGCCCGCGGAGCCCGCGCCCGTACGCTCTGCTCAGCGATCCCCCTGGTGGTCCTGCCGTGGGGGCCGCGCCTGCCACTTGTTGCCGGCATTTGCTCTCGGCTGCTGTGACCTGGCTGGGGGGCGCCGCAGACCCAGCCGGGTTTCCCGGGGTCAGCTCCCTGTTTCCCGGCCCCGGATCTCCGCCTGGGCTCCCGGAGTGATGGGGTGGCCCGCCCCCGCATCCTGGGCATCCCGTGCTGCAGCCAAGAGCGTCCCTACGCCGGCCGCGGGGACCTGGGTCCGCGCAAGACCGAGACCCACGCGCTTAGGGATCTGGGGCGCAATCTCAGTGGCTGATTGACGTGGGGTTCCTTCAGAAGGCACCCCGGTGCTGCCCCTTCGCCCTCTCGGCTGCATTGGGACCAGCTCGCATCACCTTTGGAAACGGAAGGAACTCGAGTTTAGGTTTGGGATGAGCCCGAGGCCAGGAACGCAGTTATATTCGGAGGTCTCTAGGGTTCTCTGCCTCAGTCCGGTCTCTCTTTTGCATAGAAGCTTCTTGCCAGCTGCCAAGTAGGGCTGCAGGAAGGTCAAAATCTTTCGCTCTTAAGGAGGCCAAGGAGCTGCACCTGTCACCACCTGAGAACCGCAGCCTTCTCCTCTGTGCGCAGTCGCGCCCGGGTCCTAGGTTGGAGGTGCCTGGGTTGGAGGTGGGCCATGGGGAAGGTTAGGATCAGAAGAGGGCTCTTGCTGTAATGGTGTTAATAAATACTCCAAAGGTCTCAGGAGTCAGTCCAGCTTTCTTTTCCTTAGTCCCCCATGTTGCTGGGACCCATTGCTGGCCAGAATAATTCATAAGGCTTCCAGGTTGGTCTTCAACAACTGTGTACCTTATTGTTGATGTCCTTCATAAATCACAAGCAGTCCATATAGAAAATTATTCCTCCTAAAAGACCAAGAAGACTACATGTTACCCATTTATACTCAATTGGTTTTATGAAAAAAAAATTCATAATTTGAATTATTTTGCACCAGTACCATTAAAGAGAAAGAAAGGGGGTACCTGCAATTTATTTCACCTAGATTCTAGGTCCTAGAGGTAGCCCAGGGCCAATGTAAATAAATGTTGTAAATAAAATAGAGGTGGAGCCACCATCGTGAATTTTCCCTTTCATTTTTCTGTTAACAAACAGCTATTGGGATTTTGAACATCGCTCTGTTTTCTGTTCTTTGCTTTCAAACACACTCTCACCTGAGTTCCTCAAAACTCGAGAGGACAGTATCCCTAGGGCTGCTTCAGAACTGAGACCCCTGCTTGGAAGAGTCTGGGCTGTAATATAACTTGAGAAGTGGCCCATGTCCAAACAAATGTAGCCAAACGCAATAGGCAATGATAGAAGCAGAGCCCAGGTCTGGGTTGCCTGTTAGGAAGTACTTAGTGGGAGGGTGTCAGGTGTCACGAAAGGTGTCACGCAGTGTGCATATCATTCATAAATAATAAGCAATACATAAAGATATCGGCTGTTCTTGATATATTACTATACATCCCCAAGAGTCTAAGGAGGGAACCAGAAACAGAGCTGTTTTCAATTTGAGAAGAATTCGCAGTCTCAATTACCATTAGTCTGGCCTCTCGCTCAGTTCCATCTGAATTAGGATGCTGACATATCTAAAAAGAATCCTGTTTTAGCTTTAAAAACCAAGTGACACCCTCCAGATCTGTATGCTTGTCCCTCGGATATGTGTTTTTAAAATGTGTTTGTGTATGATTGCTAACTGGCTTTTAGACAGAGTGTGATTTCCATCACTTCCATCTCTCTGCCCTTTAATGCACAGCTAATTTCATTTGGCAAAATACTGCTTCTACCAGTTTGAAGTTATGTATTTTTATTCATTCATTCATTCATTCATTCATTCATTCATTCATTCGAGACAGGCAGGGTCTCACTATGTATCCCTGGCTGGTCTGGAACTCACAGAGATCTTGCCTGCCTCTTCCTCTTCAGTGCTGGGATTAAAGGCATCTGCCACCGTGTCTGGCCATAGTTCTGTATTTTAAGTGAGAAATAACTTCTGACCTAGTTTCATAGTTTTGTTTGGACCCTGACAAATGAGGTATCCATCTTGGATTTACTTCTAGAAAAAAAATGTTTTGAAAGCTTTTTTAGGTTTGCTAATTTTATGTGTGTGTGCGTGCGCAATACTGGGGGACTCAACCCAGGGCCTTGTCTATATCATGCAAGTATTCTACTATTGAGCTACATCCAGTACTCTTTATGCTCGGTTACCCAGGCTGGCATTGAACTTCCTCTCAACTCCAGTCAAGTCTTGAGGCTTATGATCGTTTTACCTCAGCCCCTGAATACTGGAATTACAGGTCTACACCACCAGACCTGGCTAGAAACCTTCTTAATGCTGACACATCAACACTATTTGCTTAGAAAACATTGCCTTGTGATTGATTGGATTCCTAATAACGTGTGCTAATGCCTTCCTGTTAATTCATCCAGATGCTGTGCAGAGACAACTTAGCCACAAATGAAATTGACAGTGTTTACCACTGCCCAGGAGCAGTTGCAGCCTTTTACAGGTCGTGCTTGTTAGTGGTTGGTTCAAGTTAATTGACCCCTTGGGGGTTTCTGGGAGTGCTTTCTGGCTCCCTGTTATCCCTACAGGTAGCTATGTTTAAACCAGTCAGCACTTGCACCTGCATTTACACACCCACAAAATGAAGTCTTCTATGATGATGGCACAGCAAAGGGGTTGGGGGGGGGGTTGCGCCAGAAGATTAGAGAGGGAAACAAAGAGTTGACTTGAGAGCAGCCATCTGTGGTGGCCGACATGTTGGTTTTGGTTTCTCAGACAGCCAGAAAGAGAAGTAGAAACTTTCCCTCATCTGATTAAAGGGTTGATGTGACTTACAGCAATGAGGCTCTAGGGATTTTTGACGCTTGGAGCATGCGGATCGAAGTCAATTCCAGAAGAGTACAGGGAAGCTTGATTACTGTTTGTGGTGGGATTCTTAAATCCCCCCCCCCAACATCTCTAAGAGCTGGTAATGCTTGCCTCACATGTACAAAAACCCTAGTTCTGAGCTCCTGCATATGCCTGCAATCCAAGCACTTGAGAGGTAAAGACGGGAGGATCAGGAGTTCCGGGTTATCCTTGGCTACCAAAAAAGTTTAAGGCCAGCTTGGAATACATGCAACCCTGTCTTAAAACAAAACAAAACAAAACAAAAAACCTAATATTGTCTTGTTTTGTTATTTTCTATTTCTGAATACAGTGCTAATGTACCGTGGTGCAGCCGTCGCAGACTTCACAGGCCCTGACTGTCGTTTTGTGAATTTTAAAAGAGGTGACCACGTGTATGTCTACTACAAACTTGCAGGGGTCTCCCCTGAAGTTTGGGCTGGAAGTGTAAGTAAAACCATGAAAAACTGCATTTCCTTATTCTTGTTGAATTTTGTAGCACCGTAGGTTAAATGCTATTGATAGTGTCTTTCCTAGACTGTAAACAGAGGGCAGCCGTGTGGTCCTAGCAGGCTTCAGGCCTGGCACACCATAGGGCTAAGAGAGACAATGGTTTCTGGAACAGAACTGGTTCTAGCTATTGCCCCACAGCTATACAGGAAGCTGCATGTATCATTCAAATCAAGATGGTAAAGACCTGAAAATCTTAAAAGTTCATTGTCTCAAAAAAGAAGTATTTATGGTCATTAGACTTAATCTTATGGATAGCACTTAAGTGTGCAGGGTTAACATTAGTGTGACTTTTCTCTGTAAAAAAAAATCTGTTAAAGAGCCTACACAGGGCTGGGAGCTCAGCCAGGACCCTAGTTTGATCCCCAGAACCTACTTTTAAAAGCCAGGCTTTGTGAGTGTGCTTGAAATGCACAGTCCGGGAGGTGCTGGGTGGGCGGATCACCAAGACACATAGACCAACCAGCCTCACCTACTGGGAGAGAGCAAAACACAAGGTAAAGGTGTGAGGGAGGCAGAGGCAGGCAGACCTCCGTGATTTTAAGGCCAGCCTGGTCTACATAGTGAAACCCTATCTCAAAACACAAACCAAAACCAAAACCAACCAAACAAAAAATCCACAAGGTAGACAGCATTTGAGAAATGACAAAGAGGTTGTCCTCTGGCCTTCACATATATGCGTCCCCATACACACACATACACTCAACTGCACCCCCCTCCCCACAGTACATATACAGGCCTGCACATACATGAATATATGCATAGATACTTGTAGGCAGCCACATACAAAAGGGAAAATATTGTGTAGCCTGTGTGCATTCTTGTTTGTTTGGTTTTTAACTTCTGAGGTTTCTTTTTCTTGCTTTTCTTTGCACCTGGAAGTTTCCCTCGGACTCTGTTCCTGGCACTCTTTGGGCCTTTTGGTATCAGCCATGGCAGACAATGACTGTATCCACCATGCTCTGGTATATGTTAAGCAGGAGACTCTCCAGCAGTGGCCTGGCTGAGAAGCATGAGAGTTGTTCTTTCCTTTTGAAGAGGGCTTTGTTGACTAAAGGGTCTGTGATGACCTGGGGGGTTGTTCCATCTTAGAAACACTCCCAACCATATGAAGTGTTCACTCGATAAAACACCAAAAAACCAACACAGAGTAAGGTTCTAGTAATCCCCTAGGGAGAAAAAAAAAAAGCATATTTCAGCTTCCTCTGGGGAATTTTTTTAAGCATGCCAGCGGCATCACGGACATGAGGAAGAGTCTGTGCTGTTTCCCGTGTCTCGGGAGCTGCTCCCCATGTACCTGTGCGCCATCTGTCCATACACTAGTTACAATCCTTCTACCTTCCCACCTTTGGTCTTTTGGAGGAATAAGCTGGCTTGATGTTTTCCTTCACCCGTTAGCTTTTTCACCTCTCCACGTTTTTGTTCTTTCTGAGTCACAGCTCTTCCTCTGCTTTTTTATTTCCTCAATGGCAAGGTCTCATGTATCCAGGCTAGCCTTAAGCTTCAGATCCTCCCGCCTCTGCCTCCCCAGTGCTGGGATTACTGGTGTGGCCCATGTGTGCAGTGCTTCAGATCAAACCAAGACTTGCTTCATGGTAGGTAAGCATTCTACAGCCCAGCCTTCACCTTGCCTCCTTCAGGAACCCTGCTTTAGCATCTGGCCTGAAGTGATCTTGGCTGGTAGAAGTGCGTTTGGGTGGGACTCTGTTTGTCCTGCTCCTGTGACAGCCACTTGACTGTTTTGCCTGTCAGCCAGCTGGTGTCTCAGCTCCCTCTCAAGTCAAAAGCCACATGTCTTATCTGCCTTCTTTGGGAGGATGTCCTTACAGGGAGCTACAGCACTTAATTACATTTGCTCTCATAGTAGCTTAGGCAGAATTGGCCCTCCTGAGGCAGCCTCGGCCCTCCCCACCCCCAACTCACATCAGCAGTGCTTTGGCAGGGGGGATCCACAGAAGCAAAGTTAGATGTGGGACTGACTTCTGTGAGGGCCAGTGATTCCGTGAGACTGTAGGAAAGAAAGGGTGGCTCCTGATGGTGGAGCTTTGTAAGCTGTGGCCTCAGGTGACAGGTCACAGCTTCCTTTTTCACCTAGCTCTGGATTCCTTCACTCTTCTAACCCAACCTCCACGGCATTGTCTCGAAGAACGGCAACATGTACTTCTGCATGGCCTCTCCTCGAATTTCAGGAACCTCGTCATTTGTGGAACTAACAAGTCTCCCTAGTTTTCAGAATGACTTGTTTGAGTATCTCAATTCTCACCCTACTGTCTTATTGGTTTCCTAATTTCAGGGTTTATCTGCCAGTCTTGTAGCATTAATGCCCCAGGTCTTATCTAATCTTCGGGCTTTATTTTATTACCAACACGGCCTCCAGATGGTTTCCAGATAAACCAAGAACACTGGTGACTGGGGATATTTTAGAATTAGTGATAAGGTGGCCTTTCTTCTTCTTGTGTCTGACCTGCCTATCGGTCCGTCTATCAGTCTATGTGCCCCGACCCGCTATCAGTCCGTCTATCAGTCTACTTTATTGTTTGAGAACAGGGCCTTGCCTCCTTTCAGACTGTGGCTAGTAACAGACAGTTTCTCAAATGGAGCTTTTATACACTGTCTGCATACTTTATATTCTTAACTATGCATGCTGGGAAAGACCGGTTATTTTCTGTAGATTTATTTTACATGGAACTGGAGCCTGAGAGGTAGGTAAGTGTGCATTACATCATAATTTTATTTAATACCCCCAAATACTTCTAAGTACTGTTTTTGGAAAATGCTATCAGAGCATATAGTATCAATAGATATTGTTCACTGTAGCAGTGAATGCTGTGGGATGTTCTGTATGGCAAATGTGTTGCTCTGATTGGTCAATAAATAAAATACTGATTGGCCCGTGGCTAGGCAGGAAGTATAGGCGGGACTAACAGAGAGGAGAAATAAAAGAACAGGAAGGCAGGAGTCACTGCCAGCCACAGCCAGGACAAGCAGCATGTAAAGATGCCGGTAAGCCATGAGCCACATGGCAAGGTATAGATTTGTAGAAATGGGTTAACTTAAGCTATAAGAACAGTTAGCAAGAAGCCTGCCACGGCCATACAGTTTGTAAGCAATATAAGTCTCTGTGTTTACTTGGTTGGGTCTGAGCGGCTGTGGGACTGGCGGGTAACAAAGATTTGTTCTGACTGTGAGCAAGGCAGGAAAACTTAAGCTACAAGCAAACATTTCAGAAGTCTTGTTTGCTTCTGCTGATTTTCATGGCTGCTGTGAACTGATTTAAGGGAGACTTGTAAGAAGCAGTTCATGAGCAATGCTATCAAGTGCTCATGTAAATTCTTGCCAGAGATCACTTGGAACTGTGTTTCCAGTCAGCTTTGGTTTGCCCAGTCTTAGCCATACAGTTTTTAGGAAGCTTCTCTTATACAGATCTCTAATTACTTCTAACTGTAACACTCTGTGCTGATATATAAAAGAACGTGTCTGTGGCTTGGAGAACTGTTGGTTTAACATGTTAATCTTCATTGGCACAATCATGGCAGTGTCATTATCAGCAGCAAACATCTATTTCTCTTGCTCTATGTTGTCTATGTATTTTTTGTCACTGCTAAAACTCTCCCTTGATTTCTTATACAGAACTTGATTGGTATTTGTCCCCTTTGTCCATTTTTTCACATAGGTTGGACGAGTCTTTGGGTATTTTCCAAAAGATCTGATCAAGGTCCTTCACACATATACAGAAGAAGAGCTACAAGTTCCAGCAGATGTAAGTTGTTCTCGGCTACAAACTGGCTTATAAGTTCAGTTGTAATCAAAACTTTAAGACAGTGTTAGGCAAGACATTGCATTTCCGGTACAGCTCTTATACAGTGTAATTAACTCACTTGAAAGTCAGTGAATGTGTTTCTGACAGAGGAAAAGCAACCCAACATTTGTGTATCAGATTTTAATTTGGAATCAGACTAACTGAATAAGAAGAACATTTGAAAAGCATTTGCAGGAGATTATGTACACTGATAACTGTTTGATACATTGAAGTTGATGTTCTTATGGGAGGCTGTAGACTGATATTCAGGACTTTTCTCTGCCTTATTTTTTTGCATATGGAAGTCAAGATTTTAATACATTAGCCAAGTGTGATGATACTCACCTATAATCCTAGTATTTGGGAGATGGAGACAGCAGGATCAGGAGTTCAAGGCCAGCAGGATGAGTTTTCAAGGTCTTGTCTCCAAAAAACAAAAAAGAAGAAAAAAATCTTTTTAATTAGTTATCAGAGGTAAATAATTTTGTTTTACAAGCAAAAAGAGGTGTCCCAATTTGAAAATTACTCATTGGGTACTAAACATTTTAAATATATAGAAGTCAGGTTCAATTAATCAAACTCTAAATTGTGTGCAGACCTATTCACACAAAGGCTTTTCCCCTGACTCTGGTGACTTAATACTTACGTCCCAGGTCTGGAAAAGCGATGCTCGGGGCTTTGTATGAGGTCCAGTCTCGAGTCTGTGAGGTTCTACCTTCCCTCTACAGAGCATTCACTCACGGGACACAGACTTACAACGGGCTTGTGTCTAAGATGAGTTTGTCTTCTAGAATCCTCCTTCCCACTCACCCCCACTCAGGCCCCGGCATTCCCGCTTCTGAGGCTTTGGAACCTAGTTGCCACGCGCTGTCACTGAGCCACTCTGGACATCTCTGTCAAGTGCTGCCGAGCTGGCACTGTTCCGTACACTCCTTGGTACTCTCAGGGATCATAACACCTGCTGGGCTTCTCTGGCGACAAAGGCTCTGCAGGATGGGAGGTGGTCATCAGCCCTAAGACTCGCCTGCTTTGGAGTCTATCTTCTCACTATACCTTCCCATGACACCCTTCCCTTGACATTAAGAAAATGGCTCGGGGGGTGGGGGGCGGGAGGAGGGAGGAGAGGGGGATCTGTGGTTGGTATGTAAAATCAATGGAATATTTCTTAATAATAAAAATTAAAAAAAAAAAAGAAAATGGCTCAGAAATGCAGGTGATGAGAAAAGGAAGTCATTAACCCCTTCTGTACTGGACAGGTCTCTCCAGAACATTGTGAAAGTTTGGTTAGGGACAACGACTCAGCTCCTCCTTTCACTTCCTACTCAGTGTGTGGTTCCTTTGGCACCACACTGCTCACTTGTGGGAAAAGGAAGAGTGCAGATTTATGAATAGTCTTAAAAGCAGATATTAATCACTGCCGAGAACCCTCACTTACAGAAAGGTATCTGCACTGAACCTGGTTTCCAGCTGTTGTTCCAGTAATAATGAAAATGGAGATCCCCTCTGGCACTGTTCTTCATCCCTTTAAAGTGGTGGTTCTCCCATGGAGGCTATAGATATAGCATGGGGGACCCTAGGACGACTGTGGCTTATAGTAAGTTTTGGTTTTACTCAATTACTGAGCTAGCCTCAATGAAACATTTCACTGTTAAGATAAGAATTCTACTGTATCAAGCTGGTAATAGAAAAATAAATTAATTAATTAAAAAAAAGTAGTGGTTCTCAACTTTCCTAACACTATGGCCCTTTAATACAGTTCCTCATGTTGTGGTGACCCCCAACCATAAAATTATTTTCATTGCTACTTCATAACTGTAATTTTGCTACTGTTATGAATCATAATATAAATGTTTTCTGATGGTCTTAGGGTGACCCTTGCGAGAGGGTCCTTTGACCCCCAAATGGGTCATGACCCACGGGCTGAGAAGGGCTGCTTTAAATTCTCACTCTCTATGCACCTGTCTGTCAGTAAGATACTTTTTAAGTTGATAAGTATTTCTATGGTGGTATTTCATTTGTACTGAAATGTGATTTTATTTGTATGGTAATAAATAAAGTTGCCTGGGGGTCAGAGCTAATAGCAAGCCATAGCAGAGCTGGGCGTTAGTGGTGCACGCCTTTAATCCCAGCACTTGGTAGGCAGAGCGAGGTAGATCTCTGTGAGTTCAAGGATACAGCCAGCATTGGAGACACACGCCTTTAATCTCAATACCATAGAAGACCTGGAGGGCTGTACTTACAGGCAGTGACGAGGTGGTCATGTGGTTGGTTTTACAACCAATGAGAAGGCAGAACAGAAAATCTTTATAAAGACAAACACACGGGAAGTAGGTCTCTTTCAGAGAGGTCTCTTGGCTTAAGAGGCTAGCTGCAGCAGGCGGTAAGGCTCTTAGCTCTGATCTCTTGGCTTTCTTCTTTGCATTGGTTCTGTGTTTCTTATTTAATAAGACGGTTGGTTATATCTACATTTTTCTAAGTCCAAGGGAAATATTCCAAAAATCCATGTAGACTTAGAACATGACGGCCAGGTTATTGTGCCTGTTTCTAGCTGGGTGGGCAGAGACGTATGGCACAGAGCACCTGCGGTAGAGAAGCTGCATGGTCCTGTAGCTCCCCAGGTCATCAGGCATAGATATCAGAAACAGAGACTCAATACAGGACTACTCCCCACTTTCTCCCTCTGTTGTCACCTTAGTTACTTTTCTCATTGTGGGGAAATACTTAGCAAATCCAACTTAAAGAGAGAAGCACTTATGGCTCGCAGTTTGAGGGCAGAGTTCATCACAGCAGGGGAGTCTTGTCTGCAGGAGCACGAGGCAGCTGCTCATATTGTAGCTGTGGTTCAGAAGCGAGGAGAGATGAATCCTGATGTTAAGGTTGCTTTCTCCTTCTTTTATCATCCAGGACCTCAGCCCAGGAAACGGTGCTGCCCACATGTAAGGTGGGCTTTCCCTTGATAGCTAAGCTGGTCTAGAAACCCTAACAGCCGTGCCCAGAGCTTGTCTCCTGGCAATTATAAATGCTGTCAAGCTGACAATATAACTCATCACCAAGTGTTCAGAACAAACTGAGAAATGCAGAAGTCACACAGAGGGAGAATAACATGTCTCCATTTGTATACTCACTATGCTTTTTAGAGACTATGACACAGTTTTTGAAAAATGCAGAAATAATTGTAATGTAGAATAAGACAAATTTACCCAACCAGAGCCGACCAACTGGGAGCCTCCAACTGTCCCCATAAAACTGACAGCATGGGGGAACAGATTATTTTCCAAACAGAAACCAGGAACGGGGCCAAGCAAACTCAGCAGCCACATGAGTCATTCTCCAAGGAACAAGATTGAAAGTGGCTTCCAATCTGATATCCCTGTACTGACCCATCACTGGTTCAAAGCCATCCTAGAACTAGGCACAGACTTGGAGTGCTCTTGGGACACTTGATTGTCGGGACACTAATGTTTTTGTTTTTTTCCGTACAGGAGACAGATTTTGTCTGTTTTGAAGGAGGAAGAGATGATTTTAATAATTATAATGTAGAAGAACTTTTAGGGTCTTTGGAACTGGAAGACTCTGCATCTGATGAGTCTGAGAAAGCTAAAGAAGTTTCTCAGCATGGAGTGAAATCTCCTGAAGGAGCTCAGGAGACTGAACTTGACCCTACACCTGAGCCTGAGCCGGTCAAAGCTGACTCAGGGGAAAGAGAAGGTGCATTCTCAGAGAGCACTGAGGAATTGCAGGAACAGCCCTCAGCTCAGGAGAGCCACCCTCGTGCCAACAGTGCAGCAGATGACGCCCAGGGAGTGCAGTCTTCACTGGACAATTTTGAAGAAATGCTGCATGATAAGTTAAAAGTGCCAGGAAGTGAAAACAGAACCAGCAATAGCTCTCCCGTCTCAGCGGAGCAGGAGAAGATAGATGCCTACAAAGTCCTGAAAACGGAAATGACTCTTGACTTGAAAACCAAGTTTGGCTCAACCGCCGATGCACTGGTGTCCGACGATGAGGCAACCAGGCTGGTCACTTCATTAGAAGATGATTTCGATGAAGAACTGGATGCTGAGTATTACCCAATGGAGAATGAAGAAGAGGAGAACGTGGACAACTTTGATGAGCTACCATTACTATCCTTTGCAGATGAAGAAGATGAGAAAGCCCCTGGGAAACCTGGGATGGAGAAATATTCAACAGATAAGGATCCGAACTTGAGTGAAGAGGGTAAAGTTGAACCCACTCTGCCTCCTGGCATCCAAAGTGACAATAAAGATTTATTGACAACTTGGGGGGATACTTTGTTTTCTATTGTCACAGGAGGTGAAGGAAAAACAGGTGAGGTAGGTTTAGAGAGTTCTAACCCAGAGGAAGACAAGAAGGAGGATGTGCTGGTTTCAGCTAGCCGTGAGAGGAAACCACAGTCAACAGCTGGCTATGTGGACCCTGAGGATGAAGAGGATGATCTTTTTGTAGAAGTCTCCAAAACCAGTGGTGAAAAGGACTCAGAAACAGACCAAGATCTTGTCATTATAGGAGAAGAAAAGCCAATACAGGACTCCAGGAGAGGCCTGTCACACCATGAATCCAAAGCAGAGGTTGTAGAGTCAGAAACGGTGAGTGCTTATCAACCTCAGAGTAGCAAGCTTAACCCTCTGCCAGCTGCTGAAAAGGGCAAAGAATTTACATTAAAAACAGTCTTTGAAAAAAAAGAAAATGGCCTAAAAGAACCAGTTATCCATATCTCAAAAGAAACACCCCACGAAGAGAAGACTGGAGAGAGCTTCGAGAGTGAATCGGTACCCAGAGCTGTGGTGAGTCCAGGGACAGAAAACAGCAGCAAACATGAATCGTTGGGTGCCACACCACTCTTAGGAGATCATCAGCCTGATGTATCCAAGGACAGTACGGAAGTCACAGGCGCTTCCGTCAGTGGGCCAAAAGTGGACCAACAGGAGGGATTTCAGACTCAACCTGGATTCTCTGCTCCAGAGGAAACTGCTCCTTCAAGAGAACTGAGGGAGAAGGTTCCTACTCTGGGAAGAAATCTTTCTTGGCAGCAGCAAGAGAGAGATGTAGCTGTTGTAGAGGGCAGGGAAGACCCTGCAGATGTGGAACCACCCCACCCCCAGGCCATACAAGGGGCACTGGAGATTGATAGCCGGGAAGTACCCAGTGTCCAAATCCAAAGGCCAGAAGCAGAGGAGGACGCTTATCCCCCTGAGGAGCTACTGGAGGATGAAAATGCTGTGAGCGCACGCAGTCTAAAGAGAACCACCCCAGGGTTCAGGACAGGAGGTCAGATATGAATTCTCAGGTTTTTGAAAAAGTAATTTTGGGGACCCTTAATCTTGACACTGAAGAAAACAAGCAAGCAACGAATATGATTGTGGAGACTGGAAAAAAGAGTACAACTACATCAGAAGAGGCAGATGGTACAGGCAGGGAGTTGGGCAGTGTAGTGGGGGACAAAGAAAAAAGCCATCTGGCAGCTGTGCGAGCTCAGGGGCCATCTGAAGTCGATGGCCTTCATGAGAAGATGCCAGCTCCCACTGCAGGCTTCGGGGAAGCCATCCAGAGTAAAGATCCTGATGCCCTACAAAAAGACAACCCTGAGGGACTAGTCAACCCCTTGGGACTTGGGGAGATTCCCGGGGGAGAAGAGACGTCAGAAGGGGATCCTGAGGATCCTGAGGAGTTTGGAGGCTCAGAAAGCCAGGTGCCTGATGCTGAAGGCGTTGGAGATGGCTCACCCCAACAAGCTACACCTGAAATTCCTGACATAGTGCTGAAGAGCCTGAGAGAAGACTTGCCCATCATAAACAGCTTCTTCAAGGACCAGAAGTCCCTGTATCGCTTCCTGAAGTACTTTGATGTCCATGAGCTGGAGGGCATGCTGCAAGATATGTCAATAAGGCTGAAATCAGCACATCGGGACAGCCTGCCCTACAATGTGGAAAAAGTCCTGGATAAAGTCTTCCGTGCCTCTGAGTCACGAATTCTAAGTGTGGCAGAGAATATGCTTGATAATCGAGTGACCAAAAATAGAGATCTGGGGACACAAGAGAACAGCCTGTTAGAAGAAGCTGCGGTGTTGGATGATGTACAAGACCTGATCTATTTTGTCAGGTACCAACACTCTGGAGTGGAGACTGCTCCACTGGCCACACCTCCACCTCAGGAGGAAGGCGAGGCTGGACCAATAGAAGGTAAAGTACCTGCTTATGACCTTGTGGAGTTAGCAGGAGCAAGGTGGTGGGGAGGGGATGTGTGTTTAGGGTGGGGGTATACCCAAGTGCTTCATTTGCTGTTTGTAAAATTCTAGTCACACTTTCCACGTGTCTAAAGGAGAAGGTCTAGACCTACAGGGCCTCCCCGTCCAGCTTCCTTTTAGGCTGAACATGAGTGCAGATTGTACTCCATCCCCAAGACCATTTTCTTTTTCCTTCCATAGAACAGCTGAAATTGTTTTTCATTTTAAAAAGGAAACTTTATAAAAAATCTTAAGAGAAATATGTAACCAAGAAAATAATTTACAAAGTAAAACTCTTAACAAAGTACGGCTTTCATATAAGGTTATAAAAGGGGCTTTACGGAACACAATTTCTTCATGTAGTTATTTATTTATACTCACATATATTCAGCATTGTACTGCTTTCATAACATTCCAAATATGCAAAGTACTTCAAGCATGTCCCTTCTCTACACCATGCTACCCTTCCTTTTCTCACCCCTCCCTATCCAGTTGGCCTTCTTTGTTCCTCTAGACAGAGAAGTTTCAATTTTCATGTCTTATATGTATAAATATATATATGATTTTATGTACCTATATAAATCCTGAGATCCAGAAATGAGAGGAAATGTGATGTCTGTCCTTTGGAGACAGACTTATTTCACTTAATATGATAATTTCTGGTTGCATCCATTTTCCTGAAAATGATATAACCTCATTCTTCTTTATGACAGAAAAGACCCCACAGTATATACGTCCTACATTTTCTTCATCTGTCCCTCTATTGTTGAACACCTAGGTTGTCCCATAACACAGTAGTTGTGAGTAAGGTTACAGTAAACATTGATGTGCAATATATCTCCAAGTTACGTTGTCTTGGAGTCCATTGGGTGAATACTCAGGAGTGGTGGAGCTGGTGCATATGGTAGACTTATTTTTAGTTTTTTGATTTCCATAGTAGTTGGAGTAGTTTTCATACCTGCCAGCAATAAATAAAGGTTCATGTTTATCATATCCTCACCAGCATTTGCTTCCTTACTGACCACTGTTCTGGCTGGGGTGATGTAGAATCTCAATAGTTTCAATGTTCATTTCTTTGGTGGCTTGTGAGGCTGAACATCTGGTTATTATCTAGTCTTCTGAGTTCTTTGTATATTCTAGGTTGAATTGTAGGGAACAAAAGTTTCTTCCCGTTCTGTCTTGCTTCTTTACTTTATCACTTCCTTTGCTGAGCAGAAGCTTTTTAAGTTGATGAAATCCCATTTGCCACTTGCTGGCCTTATTTCCCGAGTGACTGGAATCCTTTTGAGAGTCCTCGATATACATGTATCTTGGATAGTTTCCTAACAGTAACTGCTTTTTATACAAGGATTGGCCAAAACAGCTCATTAAATGGATGCCGTGTGTGAAATCCTTCACTCCTAATTTTCATCTTTTGTGGGGGTCCTGCTGTTTCCTGCTTCTTAGGGACAGTGGTTTACTCCAGTTATACTTCACTGGGCCCTGGGGTTCTTAGGTTAATCAAGGCCAGAACCAGGACACAGAACTTTCTAACAGTACTGGACAAATAGAAGTACCTATCTGTTGAACTGACCCCAGGATACCTGTCATAAGCTCCTGATTCCTAGTTACACATTATATTCTTTGTATCCATGCTTTACAAATAGAAGTAGCTGCATTGCAAGTGATTGGTGATGGACACAGAGTCACAGGAATAACTGTCTTCCTAGAGGTAATTTTCCTGAGAATTGGGAGAAGTGAGCATTTTTTAAAATCAAATCTTTTGGTTAAGAATGGAAAATTCAGGTTGGAGAGATGGCTCAGCAGTTAAAAGAGAATTGGTTTCTGTGGCAAAGGATCTGATTTCCGTTTTCAGCACCCACATGGCAGCTCACAACCATTATACCTCCAGTTCCAGGAGATCTGATGCCCTCTTCTGGCCTCTGTGGACACTGCATGCACATGCAGACAAAATACCCATACACGTAAAATAACTTTTTCTAAAAAAAACCAAAAACTCAAATTAAGTTTTTGGTGTAAAATATGAGGCTGCAAAGATGCACTCAGGCTCATAGGGAAGGCAATGGGCCCATTCCCTGTTGCTTGGCAGTCGTTTGATAGTATTTGAAAGACACTTTGGCAAGCTGCTCATGTGCAGAATGCCCTTCTCTGTATGAACTCTGTGAGCCCAGCTGCCTGTGTATGAAGGAGGTTATGAGCCCAGCTGCCTGTGTATGAAGGAGGTTATGTTCTGTATGTGGCTCCTGGGTTCTGGGCTGGACTGGAATTCTCTTCTACATGTCTGTGTGGGCACATGCTGCCTTGCCATGGCAAGTCATTGGAGTCTTTTTTTTTTTTTTTTTTTTTTTGGTTTTTCGAGACAGGGTTTCCCTGTGTAACAGAGTCCTGGCTGTCCTCAAACTCACAGAGATCTTCCTGCCTCTGCCTCCCGAGTGCTGGGATTAAAGGCGTGCACCACCACCACCACCACCACCACCACCACCACCACCCGGCTCATTGAAGTCTTTCCACGAATGTGTTTATGAAACACTGTGAAGTGAAGGCTTCTTTGTAAATCTGTACTTCAGTCATTGTTAATCTGTAGGGAAGAGTTTAAAACTCTTGCTTCCTTTTTCACTTGTGTACACATGATCCAGGGCGTTGGGCTATGTGATGAGGGCGTGCTGGTCAGTTGGATGAACCAAAATGGATCTGTGATCAAGCTCTCTCCATGTGTTCTTCTCCAGAGGTGCAGCCACTCCAGCAGGACAGCTTACCACAAGAAAACACAGGAGATCTTAGTGTGCAGCTTCCAGAGGAGTCCGGACTCTTGGATCAACCTGGGACCAGTGTGCAGCTTCCAGAGGAGTCTGGACTGTTGGATCAACCTGGGACCGGTGTGCAGCTTCCAGAGGAGTCTGGACTGTTGGATCAACCTGTGACTGGTGTGCAGCTTCCAGAGGAGTCTGGACTGTTGGATCAACCTGTGACTGGGCACATGAGTGCCTCAGAGGTGTCACAGAGGCCAAATACTGAGAAAGACATAGATCCAGGTAAAGTTCATAATTTTTTTCTCTACAAAGTAGACATGTATTATAAAGAAGCCTGCTAAGACTATTTATTCTCAAAGGCAGAAAAGATAGAACAATCCAGGTATGTATAAGATTTAAAAGTCTCCCACAAGTAACAGAAAAGAGTGCAGGTGCATGGAGGTCGCAAACAGGAAAGAAGCCAGGGGCTGTCACTAACTTGCAAACCAGTGTTTGGCTATAAATCATCTCAGTGGGACCCTGAACTCTTGTCCTTCAAAGCCACATGCTCTAAAGCAGAGCTTGCTGGCCCGGGGACAGTGGTCTGTATGAAGTAGGCTTCCAGGAAAGGCTGACGGGCACCTGTTACGAGTCTGAACTCCTGGCCCTGGTTCTCCCTCTTCACCCTACTCCTCTGAACGGCTATAGAGATTAAGTTGCTTTTTTGATTTGTTGCCTCAATAGAGCAAATACAGCTTTTTAAAGATGCTGTGAAGGATCCCAGATGTCTTTTGATAGTGTGCTTTGAGGAAACAATTCGGGAACGACAGTCCAGACCAGACTGACACTTGTAATTGTAAATACTTGATTTACAGCACAGAGCAAATATTGGTGGAGAGAAACATCCTCAATAGCGGTTTCTGTGGCTTTCTAGTTGTCGTACAGCTCACTCTCATTTCACTTGAAGCTCCATTGTGTTATTCTGCCATCCAATACAGTACTATGGGGATGTCACTCCTGGGTGCTTTAGAGGGGGAGGGGTTGTTTTTCACAGTCCTGGGGATCTACTCAGGGCCTCCTGCTTGTTAGGCTCGTGTGTTACCACTGCCTGCCAGCTCCAGCAGTATTCTGTGTGTTTGGGAGAGTGTGAAGCACAGCTGTGGCGTGAGTCTGTAGACATGAAGAGTCTGGTCTCACTAGAGTAGCAGCCCTGCTCTCCAGCTAACACACACAAAGTAGGAAACATTGCAGCGGAGAAGTCTAGATGAGCAAGAGTGAATGATGTGTCAGGGACTCCCACGTTCCAGAGGACGTCATGGGCACGTGTAATTTTCCAAGTTCTTTTTAATTCTGAAAGGTCCTGTTTACTGAAAACAAGTCACGAGTCACACCACTGAGATTCACTGGACTTTTGCTCGAAGCCTTCAGGAGTGGGAAAGGTTGTGCTTGCAGGACAGAGTCTTTGTTGTGGCTCTTCCCATAGAGTGCCGGCTGCCTCCCCAGGCAGGCCTTCCCAGTGCCACAGCATGCACTTCAGGTGCTAGGGTGCTCACCCAACTGGGGAAATGCCACCCACTGTCAGCACTAGGTCAATACTGAACTGAATTTTATGGTTGGGACCCCTAGACCCCTAGAAGGTCCAGTCCAGCCTTTCACTAACTGCTGTTGACAAGACATGCCAGGTTCATGTAACTCAAGTCCAAATACCTCCCCTCCCCTCCCTCCCTCCCCTCCCCTCTCCTCCCTCCCCTCCCCTCCCCTGCTGTGTGGAATCCTCTCAGGTATAACTGGGCTCTCCTTCTTTCACAAAGCTTCTCTAGATGCCAGTTCCCACTCTGCAGGGAATTCTTCTGCATCATCCCTGGCATCTGCCATATTTCACCGAGTTGTCATCGTCCATAAACTAAAATATGAAGTACCGGCGACATGCCAGCTATGCTAAGCCTTAGTGTATTCTATCTGCAAGCCTTTTTCCTTTTCCTTAATGTTTTAATTTAGTGTGTGTATGCGCCATGGGGCACATGAAGCCTTAGTGTATTCTATCTGCAAGCCTTTTTCCTTTTCCTTAATGTTTTAATTTAGTGTGTGTATGCGCCATGGGGCACATGTGGAGAAGACAACTTTCAGGAGTCAGATCTCTCCTCTGCTATGCGGTTGCAGGGATCAAACTCGAGTTATTAGGACTGGCTGAATGTGATTGTATCTGCATGGTTTTGTTTGATGGTGCTGGTCTTTTTGGTTTGTTTTGGGTTTTGTTGGTTGGTTAGTTGGTTTGGTTTTGTGGGAATTTTTTTGTTTGTTTTGAGACAAGATCTCACTCTTTAGACCAGGCTGGTCTTGACCTCATAGAGATCCTCCTGCCTCTGCTTCCTGAGTGTGGGATTAAAAGCATGCACCACCCTGCCTGGCAATTCTGTTTATATGGAGAAACCATACATTTGGGGGTTTGTTTTCAATTCTCCTGAATGGACAGGAGACATGATGGGGAACCCTGAACAGTAGCGATGATTTTATTTTTATTTTTATTAAAGACTTATTTATTTATTATGTATACAAAAGAGGGTGCCAGATCTCATTACAGATGGTTGTGAGCCACCATGTGGGTGCTGGGAATTGAACTCAGGACCTCTGGAAGAGCAGTTGGTGCTCTTAACCGCTGAGCCATCTCTCCAGCCCCGATTTTATTTTTATAAACAAAGGGTCTGATGGATCTGATTAAGATCCTGGAGTCTTTTGCTTTTCTCTGTGTAATTTTCCTTAGGAGACTCAAATATTCGATGCTTAATAATATTTAGAGGATACTAAGTGAACATTTAAATACAGAGAAACAATTCCTATTCTGAAGCATGAAATATGGTATCTTTTGCCTTCTTTTAGATTTCCTTGTAACCAAAGTCTCTCCTGCTGGGGCTGGTGATGCAGAAAAGCACCTGGAGACAAGGGCAGAGGAGCCAGCCAATATCTCACCTCTGGAAAACACACTTGGTTCCCTGTATTCCTTCATTCTTTATTTAAGTAAGATGGTAAGTCTGATACAGTTTCCTCATCTAGAATGTTGATTAATACAGGGATGTACTACAGGGAGGAGGTATGAGTGAGGACAGACATCAGGTCTTTTCTTGGCCAGGCTGGCCTCAAACGCACTATGCAGCCAAGGCTGACCTTGAACTCCTGATCCTCCGCTAACACTGCCCAAGTGTTGATGCTATAGACATGGCCCACCACCTTGGCTTGATTTATAGCAGGTTTTAAGTTGAATCTGACTTCACTTGAGTGAAGAACTGAAAAGAGTCTTTATGAACTCTGCCCCTGAACCTCTGAAGGTGACTCCCAAGAAGAGCCACAGGTGGATGCCTTTAATTAGGGGCTCTTAGTTTAGCACAGGAGAATTTACTGCCTGGCAAGGCTGGGCAGGTATACACCTATAAAGCGTGGCTTGCCTCCTGGGGACCTTTCAGTACCCCAGGGAACTGGAGATGTTCACTTGACACAGAAGACATGGTTTTTGTCAGGGTTGGTTAAGAAGGAAGACGGGTTAGGAGTTAGCTGAGATGTTTTAGGCAGAATCAAAGGGAACACGAAGTGTAATTTGTTATTGAGTAGAATGGATGGAAAGGGTGATAGGAGCAACAGGGACAGAGGAGGCATGTTCAGAGGAAGGGAAGCATGAAGAAAAGGGGATGTTGGGAAACTAGGGAAGTTGTGGGTCTGTGGAGGGAGACGGGCCACATCACGAAAGGCAATCTGTGTGCCCTGAGTTCTGTCAAGCTGTCAGTGTTGGTACCCTTTGAAGGTCTGAAACAGGGACGTGGTTGGTCAGATCTGTTTCCTAGAAAGAGCGATGGTGGCAAAATGTTTATTCAGGATAATCTTTCTGAAGAGAATCGAGATCCAAGAAAGACATTTAGCCATCTCTATTAGCTTAGCCAAGTGTGGGGGATGTAGCTCCCCCTTGCGGTGTGTGTGGACAGTGGACATTTTTCTAGGTAAATTGGATGAGGCTGGAGGCCAAAGTGATTGATGCCAGGACTGCACAGTGGTCCCCTGTAGGGCCTGTAATTTTGAGGCTGTGTAATAGTGTTTTGCTGTTGATGTTTTCTGTAAACAGGTTTTGAGTCAGGAATGTCTGATTTCAAATCCCAATTTAAAAGTTTGTGCAAATTACTAAACCTGGTTTAACTGAAGCATAAGAACTGTACATCTTTATGGTGTGGGTTCTGGTAATTTGATAGATGTGTACATTATGTAATGATCAAATCAGGGTTATAATCAGGACAATGATCATTTCTATGTGTACTCGTGGGTCTTTTTTTTCAAGTGTTTTTCCATTTATGTATGTATTTACTTAATTTTGTGCATACCTATGTGTGAGGCAGGCAGAGGACAATTTGCAGGAGTCAGCTCCCTCCTTCTACCTTGTGTGTTCTGGGAATCAAATCCAGGTCATCATCGGAGTTGGCAGCAAGCATCTTTGCCTGTGGAGCCATCTCTCCAGTCCACTCTTAATCATTTGAAAAACTTCATAACCTGTGACACAGAAAACTCAGAGCTAGCTCCGCTGTGCTTTTCTGCTCCTCACTGAATTCCTTCCTGTCCTCCCGACTTCCCCTTCCATCTCTACCAACCACTGTTCCACTCTGTTTTTCTCTAAGATAGAGAATAGCAAATGGCTGAACTTGGAACCTCAGCTTCCTTATCTGAAAGGTGCAAATAAGAACTACTCCTGCTGCAATGACCAAGTGATGTGCCAGTGTGAAGTGCCTGGGGAGGTGTCTGGCATTCTGTGGGATTTCCTTCCCAGTCCTGGTTCTTTTTTATGGTCAGGGCAGTGTAAAGATGTTGACTACCCAGCAAACCCAGGGGAAAGGCTGCCTGGATGAGAAAGAAGGAGCAGAGCAAATCCATCTTCAGTTTTCTCCATGGTTACCTATGCTGGTGGCAGCTGCCTGGCAAAGGTGTGATGGCTCTGAGCCGTTACAGTTAGGATGCTTCTGGTGACCGACCCAGACTCAGAAGTAGCCTTTGAGCAGCTCAAGGAGTCAGTAGTTGGAAGTGGGAGGAAGTCTGTCTTTCTCACATTTCTAGGCATGTACAGGACTCTCTTCTTGGTCTGAGTTAGAGACACAGATATGGTACAGGATATAGCCTCCACTTGTAAGGTGACTGAGGAAGACAGTCGTAAAAGACAAGAAGGGATGCAGTGCTACAAGATGCTGGCTTAAAGGGCATGCTCCAAAAAGCGTTTTAATGGCTCAATATGCACAAGCATCTGCTAGAAATCAAAGGTTCTATTATGGGGGTTAGCAAGACAGCTCAGCAGGTAAAGGCACCTTCTGCCAAGTCTGACGTTCTGAGTTCAATCCCATATCCCATGTTGTGGAAGGAGAGAACCAGTGCCTGTAAGTGGTCCTCTGGCCTCCACATGTGCCGTGACACGCACATGCACATGCATACCTACCCACAAATGAACAAATGTAATAAAAGGGATTCTACTATGGGCCAAGCACAGTCCTGATTTTTGAAAAGCTTGTGAGGGTAGGATATGTGAAAACTGAGAACCTATGAATGAGGCATGAAGTTTCCAGCATGGAGCATAGTTACCTGGAAGGGGATGAGTTCTGCTTTGCTTAGGGGAAATACAGCACCACAGGTCAGCTTCATGGGTCAGATGTTAGCTCAACTTGGAATTCTACAACTAGAAGGGACTTTGGAAGATGACCGCCCTAGTGTCTCGCTAATTACAGTAATTTCCTGACAGGTCACTATGAGGTCTGTGCATTAGCAATTCTTTTAAAGTTGCTTATTTTTGAAGTTTAATACAGATATATATTGTGTGCTCAGCATTTCCCCACGACCCCTCTGCTCGCCCTTTCCCATGCCTCTGTTTAGTCCTTTTCATTCTCCTGGACAGTTTCACTCTTATTTTCATGTCATATAGACATGCATGCTTTTACGTGTCTAGTTAACATTCAGGGACTGTCAATGATAGGAAGCCCATCTGTCTTCTGAGATTGGCTTAGTTCATTTAATAATATATCTCTAGTTGGATCTACTTTCCTACATGCATCAGTAATTCTTAGTGTGAGCCACCGCCTTTCAGGGCCACACATTCTTCTGTGGCCAATCATTTTTATATTGACTCAAAATTTCCTTCTCTATGAAATATAGATATAAGATGTAATTCCTTTCCCACACAGCAATCCTTTGACTATGTGAAGCTGTATCCTGTTTTAAATTGTTAGGATTGTTTTGTTTTGTTTGAGACATGGTTCCTCTACATAGCTCTGGCTGTCCTGGAATTCAGTATATAGACCAGGCTGGCCTTAAACTCACAGAGATCTGCCTGTCTCTGCCTCTACAGTGCTGGAATTAAAGATGGGAGCTGCCATGTCCAGCTTTTTAATATTTTGTCATGAAAATTTCAAACAGAAGCAGAGAGACTACCTAGGTGACCAACTAAATTAGACTACCTAGGTGACCAACATTAGATGGCAACACTGTAGCATTCATTTTCAGATCTGCAAGGATTCTATAGGATTCTGCCATGTAGAAATAAGTACTGCTCGAGAGCCAGCCACCCAGTCTTTATGACTCCTGAGAAAGTCCATGTCTCAGACCAGTTACTTTGTAGGCTTTTTTTTCCTCTAAGAGTTATGATGTGAGAGCCTTAAACATATTTAGTTCTTAACCTTTTCCCCGGTGGTCAGTATTCTTATTTTCCCATCCTGTTTAATGTATTTGGAAACCATATCTTAGCACATATACAATTACTATTGCTGTTGGTATTCTGAGACAGGGTCTTTGTGGTCTGAACTGGCCTGGAAGTCACTTCTGTAGCCCAGGCTACCCTCGGAGCTCTAGCTATCTTCCTGCCTTGGCCTCCCAAGTGCCAGAACTGCTAGTGTGAGCCTCCACTCTTATCTTACTTTTTAAAATTTTATTTAAATTATTTTTATTTTATGTGCATTGATGCTCTGCCTGCATGTATATCTGTGTGAAGGTATCAGATCTTGGAGTTACAGGCAATTGTGAGCCACCATGTGGTCACTGGGAATTGAACTCAGGACCTCTGGAAGAGCAGTCATTACTCTTAACCTCTGAGCCATCTCTCCAGTCCCCTTACTTTTTTTTTTTTTTTTTTTTTTTTTTGGTTTTTCGAGACAGGGTTTCTCTGTGTAGCTTTGCGCCTTTCCTGGAACTCACTTGGTAGCCCAGGCTGGCCTCGAACTCACAGAGGTCCACCTGGCTCTGCCTCCCCGAGTGCTGGGATTAAAGGCATGCACCACCACTGTCTGGCTCAGTCCCCTTACTTTTTATTTTATGTATATGGGCATTTTTTTTTCTGCATGTATGTCTGTGCATCACATGCATGCCTATGCATTGTGTGCAGGTCTGGTGTCCATGGAGACCAGAAAAGGGCATCAGATCCCCAGGGACTGAAGTTACAGACAGTTGTGAACTACCATCTGGATTCTGGGGATTAAATTCCAGGTCCTCTGGAAGGGCAGCCAGTGCTCTTAACTGCTGAGCTGGCCACCGTGCCATCTCCCCAGCTCCCATTTTTATGTGTACACACCTGTGTTTGTGTGGAGCAATGTGTATATCATTGCTGTTGCGTGTGGAGGCCAGAAGAGGGAGTTGGATCTCCTGGAGCTAGAGTTACAGGCAGCGCCCATCTGTGTGCTGGAAACCTAACCCCAGTCCTCTGCAAAAGCAGTTCCAGTTCTTAGCAGTTGAGACATCCTTTCATCTCCTTATTGTTCATTGACTATGCTAGGGTCTTAACTTTGTACCTGGTAAGCCCATTATGTAGCCCACGCTGGTCTCAAATCCACAGCCATCTTCCTGCCTTCAATCTCCTATGTGGGGAGATTTCTGGATTTTATTTTCTGTCCTATGGTCTGTATTCCTGGGCTAGAACGGAGCCGCCTCCGCACACTATAGGTTTTTATTGCTCTTCTTTCAAGGTCTTTTCTTTTTTTTTTGGTTCTGCAACTCAGGAGCTCACATTTAGGAATGTACAACCCCTCCCCCAATTAAATATCCCCATTGCCTTCAACTTTAAGAACATGATTTCTGGGCTATTTATTACCTTGCCCATTTCCACCAAAGCGCATAACCTTAAAAGAAGAGACCTCTAGATGGGGATATTGGTAGTGACGGGATTCCTCCATAAGGCTGTTTGTAGGCAAGTGGAGGTCAGGAGGGGAACTCTAAGAGGAGGACTGACTAGAGTGGGCAGGAAGGACGGCCTTACCCAGAAGTCAGTCTGATCCATCACCCTTTAGAAGGGATCCTGAGATGCTTGACTTTGCTTGGCTTGGGCTTCCAGAACCAGTCCCTAGGTGTCTTAGCACTTCAAGACCGGTCCATTCCTGGCAGGGCCTGCGAAACCTGGCTTTCTCTTTTCCCAGACTCCACCCACCCATAATCCCATCTTGATAGACCCTTGGCCATGGTGACCCCATCCCCAGTGGCAGGTTGAGTTCTCTTCATCTGGATTCTCCTTCACTGGATCTCTGCTCACTTTGCGCTCTCGTCCCCCCTCCTCCCTCAATGGACTCTTCCTCCAAGTCTATGTGTTACTCTCCCCTCCCCTACTTCTCGGTTCTCCTGCGCTGTGTCTCTGTTGTCCCCCGACCCCGAGCCTCCCTCCCTTGGACCCCCCGCCCAGTCTTTGCTCTCTTCGCCCTCCGCGATGGTTCTGCTAACCTTTACGTTCATCTTTCCCCCCACCTTCCGTTGAGCGCGTCGTCTCCCCCGGCCGCGCTCGGCGGTTGGTTTGTTCCGCGCTAGCCCCGCCCCCGCACTCAGGCTTCCGGGGTGCGGTGACGTGGGCTCCAGGGCAGCGTCTGATGACGTGTTTTACGGGAGGCCTAGTGCGGAAGGAGCCGCGATCCGGGAAGGCGAAGTTCATTCCCAGTGTCCGCCCCCCTGAGCCGGTCCTTCCCGAGGCGGAAGCGGTGAAAGCCGGCTCGGAGCCGTCCGCAGGAAGCGTCGCCTCCGCGCAGCGGCCCCTACGCGATGGACTCAGTGCCTGCCACTGTGCCTGCTGTCACCGCCTCCCCGGGGGACCCCGAGCTGCTGGGCCCGCTGTCGGTGCTCTACGCAGCCCTCATAGCCAAGCTACTGGAGGTGACAGTCCCCAGGGAGGGGCCGCGGCTGTGGCAGGCGGGTGGCAGTGCTGGGCACAGTGGGTGCCCAGAGCGACAGCCCCGGAGAGGCGAGCCGGCTGCGGCCAGCGGGGCTGCGGTGTGGGACGCTCGGGTCGCTCGCTGGGTTTTCACAGAGCACTGTGGAGGTGACAGGCGCTGTTACGTGGTGGAGTCCTTTCCTTGCGGCACTGTCGGGGGGTGGGGCCAGTATTATAATTAGCAAACAGTGAAAGTGTGGAGTGGGCAGGTGTGTAATAATATTGCCTTTAAGGAAACATCTAGAGCTAAGGCACTAGTCGTGTAGATGACGTTTGACAGCATGATCCCTAAACCGGTTATCAAGAGCTGTCTGAACTTACTCAACACTTGTCTTTGTTTATGTAAAAATGGAGCCAATACTTAAAATATTAGGGGAATAACATTATATTATCACACTGGATTTATTTGCACCCACAAAAGTTGATTATATATTTAAAGCTTTCGTGTTGTGTACTTTTCAAAGTAATAAAACAACTTATTTAAAAGAATGGTCCAGGGAATGTCTAACTATATATGGACAGCACAATATGGCAGAGCCTATGAGAAACTGAAAATATATGCCCTACTTAAAGGTATTTAGACACTCTGCTTGGAAGTACTACAAGTCAAACAAACATGAGTCTGACAATATCCATCCTGTAATTCTCAAAGTGGGAGGTATTGAACGTGGTCGGGAGTACTTATCTGGTGGAGACTGGTTAGAATTTCTAGGAAGATTCTTTTTGAATGTTTTATTGTAAAAAATTTTCAAGGTTTTCCATTATTTCTAATATGCCTGTTTCAGTTAATTGCCACGTTGCCTGATAATGTTCAGCCTGGCCCTGACTTTTATGGACTACCATGGCAGCCTGTGATCGCTACTGCAGTCTTGGGAATTGTTTCATTTGCAATTTTCTCCTGGAGAACTATGCTTGTTGTAAGTAAATTAAATTATCTTATCATATGACTCACAAGTACATGGGGGCCGGGCAGTGGTGGCGCACGCCTTTAATCCCAGCACTTGGAAGGCAGAGCCAGGTGGATCTCTGTGAGTTCGAGGCCAGCCTGGTCTACAGAGCAAGATCCAGGACAGGCACCAAAACAACACAGAGAAACCCTGTCTCAAAAAAACAAACAAAAAGAAAGTACACAGTTTATTTTGTATAAACTTGTCAAGTAATTTTAGTGTAATCTTTGTATTGATAAAGGCTTAAGAGAACAAGATAACATATTTATAAATTTAATGGGAAAACTGTTTTGATTTAAAAAACTCCTATACCATTAGGTAGATATATGTACACTATAAGTAGAACTGGAATTCTTAAAGCCATCCTTAAAAATATATTTAAAAATATAATATATTTCAAAATATGTATCAGAAGATTAAGAAATGAAGTTGGATGGATATTAAATATGCTCTTAAATAGTATGATATCTTGTGTAGTAATCTATCTGAAATAAAGAACCATTCATACATTAAAGATCTTATATAAGAATGTTCAATGAGACAGTCTTTATTTTTTATTAGTTATTAGGGGTGTGTGTGTGTGTGTGTGTGTGTGTGTGTGTGTGTGTGTTTTCTGCATGTGCACCTGTACACATGCCATGAGCTGGTTCTTGTCTTCTCCCTATACCTGGATTCCAGGGATTGAACTCAGTATCTGACTTACATCATCAGGCAGCCGGTACCTCTGCCTGTTAAGCTCTCTTGTCAGCCCGGGAAGAGTGTTTCTTAGAGGGGGACCTTGCAGCAGCCTACTACATATTCATATCCTGGACTATTTGATGACTACAAAGACAGTGAGGTGCAGCAAGATTGAGTGGAAGGGGACGAAGCACAAACCGCCCTGAAAGTGGAGTTCAACTGCACATGTAAACACATGCACACACAGTGCAAAGTAGCACAGTGACGCATGGCTGGCAGAGGTCATTTCAGTATTTTTCATTGTGTGCTGTATGTGCATGCATGTGTGCATGGGAATGTGCATGGCTGGGGAGTTCAGAAGAGCCTGTCAGATCCACTGGAGCTGGAGTTCTAGGTGGTTGTGGGCCACCCAACATGAGCGCTGGCAACCAAACTCCTGTCCTCTGTAAGAGAAGCCAGTGCTCTTAATCCTGGAGCCATCTTTCAAGCCTTAGTCTTTTTCTTTGTATATGTTTCCCAAGTTTCTGGTTTGATCACATGCTGTGGGGCTCCAAAAATATCCTTTTGATTTGGAATTACAGAGTATAGGTGTCCAAAGACACATTATTACATTTTCATTCCTTTTTTTTTTTTTCATAAGCAGATTTTGTGTTTCCGATTACAATTCACCTTTGGAATTGTATCTCAATTTCAGGCCTTCCCTAAGATTCCTGGGTTTTGCTTCTTCCTACATACCTGCTCTTGTTTGGGTGAAATGGGATAAGTGAAGCTTATTCTTTGATTGACAAGGCTATAACATTAGAGAGATGGTTATTCATTTTCCTGTGTTGGAAGTTTTTCGTTTGTTTTGTTTTGTTTTAACTCCTAGAATCGGAGTTACAGTTTTGATCTGCCATGTTGGTGCTGGGAATTGAACCCAGGCCCTCTGGAAGAGCAGCTACTGTTCTTAACCATCTCTTCAGTCCCCAAATGCATTTTCTTTTCTTTTTTTTCTTTTTTCTTTTTTTGGTTTTTCAAGACAGGGTTTCTCTGTGTATCTTTGCGCCTTTCCTGGATCTCGCTTTGTAGACCAGGCTGGCCTTGAACTCACAAAGATCCGCCTGGCTTTGCCTCCTGAGTGCTGGGATTAAAGGTGTGTGCCACCACCGCCTGGGATGCATTTTCTTATAACAAGGTATTTATACATGTTTTATATTGATAAGATTGAAATTTCATGGATGACTTGTGGATGGGTCCAAGTAAAAATAGTAGCATTTGCGGGACTGGAGAGATGATGTCTCAGTGATTTAATACTTGCTGCTCTTGCAGAGGACCCAAGCTTGATTTCCAGCACTCATATGGTGGCTCATAATCATCTATAACTCCGGTTCCAGGGTATCCAATGCCCACTTCTGGCTTCCACAGCCACTATATATGCATGGGGTACACATACATCTATGCAAGCAAAACACTCATACATATAAAATAAATAAACATAAAAATTTTTAATAGTAGCATTGGAAAGGAGAAATATATTTTGAGTCACAAAGAAATTTAGTGGGCCATCATGGTAGCTCAGTGGATAAAGGTACCTGCAGCCAAGACTAACAACCTGAATTTTATCCCAGGACCCAACGTGGTTGAAGGAAAGAACCCACTCCGACAAGTTTTCCTCTGACCTCCATGTGTACATAAGTATGCCCTGGCATGTGCACACCCATACATAAACAAACAGATAAATATAATTTAAAAAAAAAAAAGAAACTTGGGCCAGGTGTTCTGGTATACACCTATAACTATAACCCCAGTACTCAGGAGGCAGAGCCAGGTGAGTACATGGTTAACCAGGTCTACATAGTGAGTTCCAGACTAGCCAGGGCTACAAAGTGAGACCATATCTCAAAAGAAAAATAGATGTAGTAAATCTTTCTGCACTAGTTACTGCCTCAGCTTGATTGCTCTAGATGGTTTTAGCTGTCAGCTCTCTTGTACATTTCCTCTGGAAATAAATCCTTTCCAGGCCAGGTACCAGTGTACCCTTGTTAGTAGTCTTGGAAGTCATATGGTACTCTATCAGATTCCTCGTTTGTTTTTAATTTGTGTGTGTGTCCTTGATGTTTGTGTGCATGTGTTTGTGTGTGAATGTGCATTTGCAGAGCTCAAAGGCCAACCCCTGATATAGTCCCTAACCTTCCTTTTTTTGAGACCGGGTTTCTTTTTTAATAGTTCAGCACCACATCTAGCGAGTTGCTGGCTTGCAGGATTCTGGGAGACTCCTCCTTCTGCTTCCCATCTCACTGTAGGAGCATTGGGGTCACAGATATGCACTACCATTCCCACAGGCTCTGGGGATCTGAACTTGGGTCTTCACATTTGCTTTATCCACTGCCTCAATCCTATCAGATTATTTCAGAATTCAGCAGGCAGACATCATTGAATAGGATTGCTAGGATGTTTTCTGGTGAGTACATATCTAAAGACAAAGAGTTTCTCTTTTAATTTTGTTTCTTTGTCTTTTTGAATACTCATTTCTAGAGTTTACTCTAGCTATTGGGAGTTGTCAGATATCAAGTAAATAAATGATTAATATTAATTTATTGCTGAGCTAGTAGCCACATGTGTTATTAAGCATCAGTGCTCATATCTTAAGATTGGTGCTCTTTTAATAGATGCACAAACATACTTTTAGCTGCAAAACCAGATACACATCTTAGTGTTTTTATTTATTGAGGCTATTTATGAAATATTATTACCAATTTAATTTGAAACACCTTTTAGCTTTGTCTTTTTAACAGTTTTTAAAGATTACATTTATTTATTTATTTAAAGATTTATTTTATTTATTATGTAAATAGTGTTCTTTCTGCAAGTTTGCCATAAGCCAGAAGAGGGTATCAGATTTCATTATAGATGGTTGTGAGCCACCATGTGGTTGCTGGGAATTGAACTCAGGTCCTCTGGAAGAACAGCCAGTGCTCTTAACCTCTGAGCCATCTCTCCAGCCCCTAAAGATTACATTTATGTATCCATTTGTATGCATTTGAGCTGTGGTGCATGTGTGCAGATCCGAGCACAGCTTTCAGGTTCTCTCTTTGCACCGTGTGGGTCCTGGGATGGAACTTAGAATGTCAGGGTTAGTGACAAGCACCTTTGCCTGCCGAGCCATCGTGCCAGCCCAGCTTTTCCTTATTTTTAATACTGTGGATTTATTTTCTGATCCAAGTTGTCACTAAATTCTCATTTGTTTATGGCTATATTAGGAACAATATGCTAAGTAGGTTTTGACAACAAATTTAATTTTGTTTCTTTTCTTCTAGGTAAAGAGTAGAGTATATCAAGGTAAATCTTTAGGTTCATTTTCCCTTATATCAACCCTTTGCACTGGTGTTTGATGTGAGTTTTCTGTAAGCTAGACAGAGATGCTATGACTTCTCATGTCTGATTGCTTTATTTACTCCTGGAAGTTCACTGTTTCTAGGCCACCAGCTTGGCTGATAGAACTGTTATGATGCCAACTGAGACAGGCAACCTGAGGGGGTGGGGAGGACAGGATTAGTTAACAGGGCAGATCATCTTTGACTGTTGGTGCTGTGTAGGTTTGTTACATGTGAACACACTAAGTCATGATTTGGGTAGATGACGTGCAGGATGGTGGAATGAACTGGTATTCTGTATTTCTCAGATTCTCTTTGCAAATGACACTTGAAGCAATTCCATCTTTCTGAGCTGGGATCAAGTTATAGCATTTCTTTAAATTCTATATCTCTAAAATAAATTTAAAGTCTTCATACTGTATTTTTTAAAACTTTAATATTCCTACACCCTTATTCCAGTCACTACAGAGTGCCTTTAAGGGCAGAATAGTCATGCAGAGCATGTTTTCCTTTTAATGCCTGATAACATGCCTTTGCTGCTAATGTACTGGAGCATCCGGCTTCATCTTGGGCTCACAGACTTACATATTTCCCTTCTTTTTAGTTACTGAGAAGCAAATTTCTGAAAAATTGGAGACTATCAAGAAAGAAAATGCAGAACTTATGCAAAAACTATCAAATTATGAACAAAAGGTATAATTATTCTTTTAACTTCCTCCCCTTGTTCCAGCTTGAATATTTGTCTTAACATTCCATTTATGATTTTTTTAAGATTCATATTTTACTTTATCACTTCCTATGATCCATCCAAGATGTAAGCAGCTGCTGTCTGTAGGAGGTTGTGTGCTTGGACATGACTTTGGTAGTAGCATTATAATTTGTACTTAATTCTAAGTTGTAACTATGAACCTTAAATACTTTGTTTTATATAGATTAAGGAATCAAAGAAATATGTTCAAGAAACCAAGAAACAAAATGTGATTCTCTCTGATGATGCTATTAAATACAAGGTAAAAACCTCTTTGGGGGAGAATTGCATTCTAAAAGTGAAAATAAATGGAATGAGTAATTCTTACTAATATTAGCATCTTTTTTTGTTAAGGATAAAATCAGGGTACTTGAAGAAACTAATGAAATTCTGGGTGACAAAGCCAAAAGTCTTCATCTTATGTTAGAATCTGAGAGAGAACAGAACGTCAAGAATCAGGGCTTGGTAAGTGGAGCTGCTAACTGGTGATGTAATGGTTTTTTGAATGGTTCTGTGGTGAGGGCAACTCTCCCCATGCTGTTAACTAAACTAGAAATAGGACTCAGGGAAGCTGAACCAATTGTGACTTACCTTGGAGAATTTTAACTTGTAACCCAACGACTTATTCTTATGGGCATAGGAAGAGTATTTGTGTTCTCAACACTGGATAATTGCCAAGTAGTTTAGCTCTGTCCTCCAGAACAGGTAAACCATCTAGGAATTCTTGTCTTATTGACTGGTTCTTAGATCTTGTTTTGTTTTTTAAAAATTCTCATTTTAATAAACTTATTTTGGTTTCATATAACAGTTGCAGAGAAAATAGTTCCCATTATATCCTACCCCAGCTGAGCCAATCACCCAGCTAAGGAAGTAATAGTCATATTTCTTTGATGTTAAATTATTCTTTTCAGCTCTTTGCTGAAATCATTATGCAAGGCTCACAGTTAGAGGGAAGAATTACATATTCCACCCCCTTGAGGAGCTGGTATCTTCATAAGAAATCTTTGGAATTCTTCTGTATGAGATTTATCTATTTTCCTCCAAATCCTACTGTTTTCAGTATAGGTTATCCCCCACATAGCCGACCCCCACCCCCATTCTGACCCTAGTGTCTCACACAGGGTAAGTGGGCATTCTAACATTGAGCTATAGCACTATCCATTTTTTTTTTTTTTTTATTTTTTAATTTTGAGGCAATCTCCACTAAGTTGCCCATGCTGGCTTTGAACTCCATCTGTAACCAAGACAGGTCTTGAACTCATGATCCTTTAGCCTCAGTCTCCTAAATTAGTGTACATTAGCAGGCTTGGTTAGGCAGAGAATTTTTTTTTTTTTAGTTTTTCTCTACCACTAGGAGGAGCTGGAGATGGAAGACAACAATAACATTAATTTGAAAGATTTTTTTTTTGGTTTTTCGAGACAGGGTTTCTCTGTGTAGCTTTGCGCCTTTCCTGGAACTCACTTTGTAGACCCGCTGGCCTCGAACTCACAGAGATCCTCCTGCCTCTGCCTCCTGAGTGCTGGGATTAAAGGTGTATACCACCACCGCCCGGCTTCTTTCATCTTTTTATGTGGTCATCTGCATTATCTCATAACTAAGAAGGTTGGATTACTATTACATTGATTTCCCAGCCCCACTTAGGCCAAAATTGGATCTCTTACTTTACCAAAAACATAGGCTGTCGTAGGATATGTTTATTAGTGTTTCTTCTTTAGTGTGTGTTAGCTAGTTTCATGTCAAGTTAATACAGAGAGAAGCTCAGCTGAGGAAATGCCCTCATCAGATTAACCCATGGGAAAGCCTGTCGTGCATTTCATTAATTGATGATTGACGTGGAAGGGCCCAGCTCCCTGGGGGCACTGCTGCCTCTGGGCTGGTGGTCTGAGGAACTGTAAGAAAATGGGCTGAGTAAGGCATGCAAAGCTGGCCAGTAAGCAGTGCTCTTCTATGGCCTTTGCATCAGCTCCTGCCTCCAGGCTCCCACCCTGACTTCCTTAGATGATGGACTCGAAGCTGTAAGCAGAAATAAACCCTTTCCTCCCCAAGTTGCTTTTGGTCACAGTTTATCACAGCAATAGTACGTACACTAGAGACTCTGCTGAGACCTGAGGCTCTCTCTGTGTTCTGCTTTCATGGGTCAGATACTGGAAAACAAGAAGTCTATTGAGAAGTTGAAGGATGTCATTTCGATGAATGCATCAGAACTTTCAGAGGTGAGGCTGTCTATAAATCCTACACAAGAGTCATAGCACTGTCTTAGTCTGATTGGGCAAAAGTTTGATGTGTCCTAAAACATGTCAAAGATGAAACTTGCATGGTATTTGGTTGAGAAAATATAACTTTTTCCTTTGGAATTTATTTACTAACTAGGAATGTTTTACATTAGGTTCAAATTGCCCTTAATGAAGCCAAGCTTAGTGAAGAGAATGTAAAATCTGAATGTCATCGGGTTCAAGAAGAAAATGCCAGGCTTAAGAAGAAGAAAGAGCAGGTAAGGCAAGTTCAGCTAGTAGGTGATGGCATGTCCTCTTAGTCTTTTCTCAGACCTCTTTGAAGGAAAGGAAGGACTCAGGCTGGGTGCTGGGAAGTAGAAGCCGGCTTCCCGATTGAGCAAATGTCTTCTGTGTCATGAGTTTTCTGTACCACTTACTGCAGCATTTAGGGGGTTATTCTTTATTTTCTCAAATGCCAGTTAGGCGTTGACTTGAATAGCCTCAAAAATAGTTAGGATTTTTATATCAGATAAGTATTTCATAACCATTCTTTGAATAGTTATTTCTTTATTGACCAAGAAGAGGTTATATGATCAGAGTCTGGATTTAGGAGTCTGAGATGTGCCCACTCATTCATCCTGGAAGTAAATTAAGTTGAATTAGCAATAGTGTTCTGAAGGCTGAAATAATCGGGTCAACCTCCTTGATCAGACTGACGTTCTTCCTGCAGCTCTGAGGATTGGAGCCATTCACCCCTTTCCTTTCTTTCTTTTTTTTTTTTTTTTTTTTTTTTTCGAGACAGGTTTCTCTGTGTAGCTTTGCGCCTTTCCTGGAACTCACTTGGTAGCCCAGGCTGGCCTCGAACTCACAGAGATCCGCCTGGCTCTGTCTCCCGAGTGCTGGGACTAAAGGCGTGCGCCACCACCGCTGGCTCATCCCTTTTTTTTACTGATATTTTAGCTCCTGGTGACATGCCAAGGAGAGGTGTGGCTTCCCACCCTGTCTCCTATAGATTAGATGTCTCCTATGCACAGCCCTGCACCATAGGGATTTATACGTTTTGGTTTTTCAGTTGCAGCAGCAGATTGAAGAGTGGAGTAAATCGCATGCTGAGCTTGCTGAACAAATCAAGTCATTTGAGAGGTCCCAGAAAGACCTAGAAGTGGCTCTGACTCACAAAGACAACAATATGGATGTAAGTTTATCCTCATGAGTACACACTTAATCCCGTGAAGTCTTCTGATTTAAAATCAAGAGGCTTTTACACTATTTGCTTCTTTTCTAGGCTTTGACCAATTGCCTCACACAGTTGAATCGGGTAGAGTGTGAACTTGAATCTGAGGATCAGAATAAAGGAGGAAATGAGGCAGATGAGCTGGCCAATGGAGAAGTGGGAGGTGAGATCTGACTCGGGGAGGTTGGGCCTATTTTGCCCTCTTCACTTCAATTTCAGGTCACTGAGGCTGCTTTTCAGGGTAAGCTTTATGGTTGTGGGCTCCATTGCTAGACTTGTAGATGTGTGTGTGTCTATGTTGGGCCAGCTGGCTTACTCCTCAGGAGTGGTGTAGTGTAGAGTAGGCATGCAAAGGACACTGGCCTGTACAACGGGGCTGCTTCAGTCATCTCCTGCCTCTACGTATTAAAAAACTGCCCAAAACAAACAAACAAACAAACAAACACAAAAGCCGGGCGGCGGTGGCACATGCCTTTAATCCCAGCACTTGGAGGCAGAGCCAGGCGAATCTTTGTGAGTTCAAGTCCAGCCTTGTCTACAAAGTGAGATCCAGGACAGGCTCCAAGACTACACAGAGAAACCCTGTCTCAAAAAAAAAAAAAAAACAAAAAAAAAACCAAAAACAAAAAACAAAAACAAAACAAACAAAAAACCCCTGTCTCATCCTTATATGAGTGTGGTCTCTGTAGTTCTGGTCTTAAGAAGACCTGCAGTTTGTTTTCAGAGACCTGAGGTGGTTGGAATCACAGCTAAAGCTGCCAGGTAAGAAGCTAGAGTTGCGTGGTAGGATGCTAGAGGGCAGCATGTTAACTGATGAAGTACTGTCTCCGATATCTCCCAAGTTGAATATTAACTGCTCCTTACCACTGTGGGGGCTTTAAGTCACACCAGGCAGCAGATTTGAGGGAGGACAAAGGTCTGGATGTCTTTAAGTAGACATTTATTCAGGGGAGGTGAGCTGAGAGAAGAAAGCACTCTGTCTTGGAGCAAAGATGCCATTTTTTATTGCACAGACTGGCAGTTAACAATTGTACATTTGAATTTCAGTTCTAAATCAGTTAATCAGTTTTCTTGGTTGTTTTTTGTTTTTATTCCACTGTTGGAATATGATCATTGTTTCAGGGAAGTCATGGAAATGTCTTTAAAAAGGAAGGAAGAAAAGGCAACTGAAGTCTTTTTTTTCTCTTGTAGGTAACCGAAGTGAGAGGATGAAACACAGAGTTGAGCAGATGATGGACATCACTCGGGTACCTTCCTGTTTGTAGTCCCAGAAGCATCCGGGAGGCCTTCTGATAGCTCACTGTTAAGACTAGATTTTTCTTTTGTAATTTTTAGACACAAACTGCAGTCTCAATAGTTGAAGAGGATCTCAAACTTTTACAACTTAAGCTAAGAACATCCATGTCTACTAAATGTAACCTGGAAGGTAGGTTCTGCTGGAGACAAAAATTGCTGTATATTGGAACAATTTAAAATTTGATTTGAAAGAAAAATAGGTTGCGGTGTTCATGCTTCTCATTTCTCAGTACTGACCCCTCAGCCCTGTCTCTCAAGCCTCTGCACACATACAGAGAAATCCTGTGTATCCCCTACAGGCCAAATCAAGAAACTGGAAGATGACTGCAACTCTCTGCAGACTGCTAAAGCCGGACTGGAAGACGAGTGCAAAACTCTGAAGCAGAAAGTGGAGATCCTGAATGAGCTCTACCAGCAGAAGGAGATGGCTCTGCAGAAGTAGGGTCCCACTGTCTACCAGTGTGTGTGCGTGTGCGTGTGCGTGTATGCGTGCGTGAGTGTGCACGCTCTTGTGTGTGCTTGTGGCTAGGTGTTGGTTTTGTGTGTGTGTGTATACTATATGTACTTGATTTGGGTATGCACATTTGTCCACAGGAGGGATGTGGAGGTCAGAGGTCATAGTTGGCTGCCTTTTCCCCTTCGATGTCTACCTTTATTTTTGAGACATATTTCTTATTGACCAGAAGAGCATCTATTCTACTAGGCTGGCTGGTCAATGAGCTTCAGGGATCTGCCTGCCTCTGCCTCGCCCTGCTGGGGTTACAGGTGTGCACCTCCACACCTGGCTTTTCATACAACAGTTCTCAGACAACATAAGAAAGTGATTAGTACCCTACCCAGGGCAGAAAGAAGTATCTGGCCCTTCTTTAGTTGAGCTAGACTGCTGTTTTTCATAGACGGGAAAGCACTTTCAACGTATAGTGCAGGTTATCCACTGAGCATAGTTTTTTCACAATTGTTTTATTTACTTGTCATAGGAAATTATGGGGCACACTTAGAATATGCACCTGGCTTTCCAAGAGGTCAGAGTTTGGTTTCCTGGATGTCAGGGAAGCTTTTAATTTCTTTGCATGTCTTCATGTGTTGGGGCATTAAGAGAAGAATAGGAAACTGCATGGTGGTGGCACACACATTTAATCCCAGAGAGGCAGAGGCAGGTGGATCTCTGAGTTCAAGGCCAGCCTGGTCTACAGAGTGAGTTCCAGGACAACCAGGGCTACACAGAAAAACCCTGTCTCAAAAAACAAACAAACAAAAGCAGGATAGGAAATGACAGTTGAACAGAGAGAGCTGACTGCTGTAAGGAAAGACATTCACTTAACAATGGGTTTTTCCTAGGAAACTGAGTCAAGAAGAGTATGAGCGGCAAGACAGAGAGCAGCGCCTGTCAGCTGCAGATGGAAACGTGGTCTTGGCTGCCGAGGAAGTAAAAACTTACAAGTAAGCTGAGGCTCTGCACAGGGCCGGGCCTCACAGCGGCTGTGCTGTCTCCCTACAACTGTTAGGTAGCAGGAGACAGCACAGAAACCCAGGGGGAGGGGCCGTGAGACCAGTCATTCACACGGGAGTTAACAAATGGAAAAGGTAAACGTCAATTTACTTAGCATGCACACTGAAGGACTAAAGGCCCCGTTTCCTGCAGATGGCTGTGGGCAGCAGGGTGGGGAGGAGTTTTATATATATTAGACCAGTGGTTCTCAACCTTCCTAATGCTGCGCCCCTTTAATGCAATTCTTCATGTTGTAACCCCCCAACCATAAAATAATTCCCTTGCTACTTCATAATTGTAATGTTTCTACTGTTAAGAATTGTAATGTGGTTTGGAAGATAGAGGTTTATCAAAGGGGTCTCAACCCACAGATTGAGAACTGCTCTTTAAAGAATGCAGTTTGCTATGTGACTTCAAAAATCACTGCAGTGATCATACCATTTGATAAATCAGTAGTCATTAGCCTGTTTAATTTTTTTTTTTCCGATAGAAGAAAAAAAAGTGTAATTGTATAGAAGCAGATATTCATAGCAGGATTTCCTTGAGACTATATTGAAAACCATTAAGGAAATGGTAGGCTAGGAATCACTAGTCATGAAATGACAGCAAAATTAATGTGTTTGTTTTGTTATACTGTACTTAGAGTAAATTTATATAAACCATGTTTTTGAATGTCTGGTAAAATCTTTACAACTGTAGCTCCTCAGAGTCAAGGGATTGTTGCCAATTTTATCTAGTCGTGTTTTCACTGATAATGCCAACTGTAATTCTTAGGCGGAGAATTGAAGAAATGGAAGAAGAGTTACAGAAAACAGAACAGTCATTTAAAAGCCAGGTAAAAACTATATTGGCCTACATTAGTTGCAGATTGTTTTTGAAAGCTAATATGTTAAAATGGGCATTAAAAAGAGCCTGAACAACATGTATTTGATGTGTTTGTTGTCTTTTCAGATTGCTGCTCACGAGAAGAAAGCTCATGAAAACTGGGTAAAGGTTTTTCCTTTTTTATTTTTGTGCACAGCCTACCACATCTGAATCACAATGCCTTTTTCTCCAACAGCTCAAAGCCCGTGCTGCAGAGAGAGCCATGGAAGAGGAGAAGAGAGAAGCTGCTAACTTAAGGCACAAGTATGGAGTTTTCATAGCTGTTTCTCAGTGCTTTTAGCATTTTAATGCTAGGTGCTACCTGATCAGGAATTGATTGCTATTTCATTTTAAGTCCATTCTTTCTCAATATTCAAGATTACTGGAAATAACCCAAAAGATGGCAATGAGGCAAGATGAACCTGTGATCGTAAAACCAATACCAGGAAGACCGAATACACAAAACCCTCCCCGGAGAGGTAGGAAGTGCTTTGTACAACGCGGCAGGATTGTGGTGTGGAATGTGTGTAAATTGCATTTTACTTCTGTAACAGCTATGATGTCCTAGAAAGTCTCCAAGCTTACTGGAGGGAGAGGGCTGTCATAGAGTGGTAACAAGGCATTGCTGTCTTCAGGTCTACTGAGCCAGAATGGTTCTTTTGGCCCATCCCCTGTGAGTGGTGGAGAATGCTCCCCTCCCCTACCAGCAGAGCCACCTGGGAGACCTCTTTCCGCCACACTCAGTCGAAGAGACATGCCTAGAAGTGAATGTGGTGAGCACTGGTGTACTCCTCCGCACTACAGTACATGAAGTGGGTTCTTCCTATGTTACAATTCACATCTGTCTTCATAGAAAAGTGGGTCACTATAAGCTCTGCCATAGGATAGAAAGATTTCTATTCTCCTAGAGGCCCCTGCATTGCTTTTTAAGAATACTATACACTTTAACATTTCACTGTGACTATGAAATGCCACCTTACTCTAATTCTGTCTGTGATGCTTATGAAGATTGGAAGTCAAGAGTGGAAAAATGCCATCAATACAGGGCTAATACATCTCTAGCTTGAAGCACTAGACCAATATTCTTACTAGAAAGTCTGCTGGTTGTCTTTAAAACTAAGGCAATTCCTGGGGCTGGATCAGTGGCTCAGTGGTTAGCAGACCTAAGTTTACTTCATAGCACCAACACAGCAGCTCTCAACCACCTTTAACTCCGGTCCCAGGGGATGACACCCTCTCCTGGCCTCCAGGGGTACTGCACACATGTGGTGCAGACAGATACATGCAGGCCAAATACTCATACACATAAAATAAAAAGGAAAATAATTTAAAAATATTTACAAAAACCGAGGCAGTTCTTGTTTAATATTTGAAGTCTCTGCATAAATTGTGACTCACATATTGAGATCTCTCCTTGGGATTGCAGGCATGTGGTACCTCACCTAGCAGATCTATTTGTGATGCTGCTTTCTAGTTAAGAGTTGAGCCCTATCCACAATAAGTTTATTCCCCCTGAAAACTACATGTCAAGGGCTCTGTTGTTTTTTTCTCAAGGGTCATTGGACAGGCATTTACCTAGCCCACGATGGTCATCAGAGGCTTCTGGGAAACACGCTGCTTCTGGTAAGGGACCTAAGTACTTTCTGAGCCTCATGCACGTGGGACTTTGGTTCTCCTCAGAACATATGGCGGTGAATCTGACTTGTTCTCTGGCCTCTTGCAGACCCAGGTCCAGCTCCTGTGGTAAACAGCAGCTCCAGGAGCTCCTCTCCAGCCAAGGCCACAGATGAGGGCAAGGTACGCTCTGCAGGCAGATGAGTATTCCCTACTGGTCTCCACTTCCTCTCTTGTTTATATGTCTATTTATTTCTTTAAAAGCCAACTGTTCTCCAAGAGCCTGATGGCCCCTTAGGTTCCAGCATGGCCCCTTTAGCTGAGCATCCAGTAGCAGTAAGTATTTAGAGATTGAGGGCTGGAGCAGGCTTTAGCTTTGCTTGGTTTGTCCTTAGAAAGCTTATGAAAGCATGATACTCGTCTTGTTCATGCTCCTTGACCTTGGAGTGTCACTGAGCCAGAGTGGTTGGTTGTTGGTGTCGTTTTTTCCTATTTGGGTTAAATTACTAACTAGTTTAGAGCATTTGCTATAAATAACTATTACTACAGAGTGAAAAATCATCAGTAGAACTTATGTTGTGTGCTTTGTGCTGAAAACTCGAGTGAAATAAACTCACTGTAAGTCATATTATTCGTTGTCATTATCTGCTTGGAACTGTGCTATTGAAAACCCCCTGCACCTGTGTCCCTGGCAGACTGTTTTGAATGATATGAAGTCAGACTGCTTACAAACAGAAACATGTGTTAACAGCTGTTGATCTGGTCCTGAGTAGTGGCTGGACTTGTTCAGTGTTCACAGAAGTGACATGTATGGCTATTGCAGTTGCTCAGCCTTCTGCTCTACACTAACACAACATGGAAACTCCTGTCCTGTAGTGTGTAGTGTTACCAGCCAGTAAAGGTCACTACTGAGTGCCGTCTTCCTAACCATGAACATAAAACTGCTGGGAAATACTGTGAAGTGCAGTACAGGGTTCCAGGGATGTGCATGTCTTGAGAAGTCTTTATCCAAGGCTAGTCTGGGGGAGACCCAGAGGCCTTTCCAGACTTCAGAGACTTAAATTATGGAGGGTTAGGAGGGGCACAGCCTTGGAGTGGAGCCTGGTATTTGAGTTCCATCTTGCCCTTTTACATGCAGTATGACCTCCAGCAAATCAGCTCAACTCCTCTTGCCTCTGCTTGTTCATGTTTAAAGCAGGATAGTCACTTACAGACGGAATGATCTAAGAATTTGGATAATATAGTAAAGGCCTATCTACTGATGCTTCCCTGAACGGTTGCTATTACTGCTTGTGTAGAAAACATATTTGCATTCGTTCTCTGTATTATTATTATTTTTTTCCCGAGACAGGGTTTCTCTTGTGTAGCTTTGCGCCTTTCCTGGAACTCACTTAATATGTACATGTGTGTGGTGATATGTTGTGTACCCGAATAAAGCTTGCCTGAGGATCAGAGAAGCAGAGCAAGCCACAGCCAACCCAATCTCACCAACTCCTCAGCTGATCCTGTTTCTACAAATCCTTAGACTGAAAGCCTCTGAATCCTCATCCAAAAAGAGCCTTTAGTTCTTTAGGATCAGAGGACAGAACAAGCCACTCGATTAAACAGAGGCCAGGCAGTGGTGGCATACACCTTTAATCCTAGCACTCGGGAGACAGAGATCCCTCTGGATCTTTGTGAGGTCAAAGCCACCCTGGACTACATGAGATTGAGTCAGTCTAAGAGAGAAACAGAGCCAGACAGTGGTGGCACACACACTTAATCCCAGCACTTGAGATCTCATGTCTTTGCTTGGGAGGCACACACACGCCTTTAATCCCAGGAAGTAATATGGCAGGGCGGAGAAAGTTATATAAGGCGTGAGGAAACAGGAACTAAATTAGGCTCTTATTGGCTGAGGTCTTTTGAGTGAGGACTCAGAGGCTTCAGTCTGAGGATTCATGGAAACAGGATCAGCTGAGGAGGTTGGCTGTGGCTTGCTCTGCTTCCCTGACCCTCAGGCAAGCTTTACTAGGGTATACAATATATCACCACACACGGAATTATAGTGATGAGAGATAGAGCACTTTTGATACAGATTGCAGTGTGTGTGGCATGGCCTGTGTCACAGTCACTTCTTATAATGCTGACAGTCCTCTGGCTTTTCCCTTCCTGTGCAGACAGCAGGCAGTAACCCTTCACTGCTGGCGGCATCCTTCTAACCCCAGTTGTCACTGGCAGTGTGCCACGGTGTGGTGGTGTTAAGCTGATGGTTCTTTGGACAGGTGCCAGCTTACTAGTCTCAGCACTTTATCATGTGAAAGCATTTCCAAACTCTATCTGCTTCTTTTCTACAGGTTAACATGGCTCCCAAAGGGCCCCCTCCGTTTCCAGGGGTACCTCTCTTGGGTGCCCCTTTGGGAGGCCCCATGCCACCACCCATTCGATACGGACCACCTCCTCAGCTCTGTGGGCCTTTTGGGCCTCGGCCACTTCCTCCTCCTCCACCATTTGGTATGATGATCTGAACAGTATTGACTTGTAAAACATACTCATCTTCCCTGTTCTTTGCTAGCATAGTTACTACCATAGAGCTTTCCAGTTGAGGATAAAGCTGAAAGTACATTGTAACCTATCCTCAAGCTTCTGAGCACATATAGGTATTATTTAATCTTCCTAAACTGAGTTGGGCTTGGCTAGACAAGGAAAGGGGTCATTCAGGAAAGCCAGTCAAGTTCCCTCTGCAGGTGCATTTGAACACCAGTCGTTACACATTATGTGTGGAAAAGATGGGTGACACATGCCGTAACACCCTCTAGGTCACAGAATAGAGACAGGAAAGCTAAACAGTCCCTTCTCACTGGGACTAGATAGATGATAGGTGTTACAGAGAACACAATAGCAACCTAGTCAATGTATTTTGGCTGCATGAGCTTTCGGTTGACACAGTGGTAGGCGGTAACATTTCCTTTACCAACTTTGTTGCAGTGGAAGGTGTGTTTCAGAGTGAATCTGTGATTTTCATTATCCTCTTGGCATGGCTGTTATTCTGAATGGAGCCGTTCTGAAATGCAGAATTGCAGAGTGAAAAGAAAACTTGAAATTAAGCAGAGCTGTGTTTAAACCTGTCCTTTGCTTAGTGGCCACAGACTAATTTAAATTTGCTAATTCTCATTTGCCTTATTTTAAAGTAATGGTGCTATACTAGACTTTCTAGGGCTGAGAAATTACTAAATATATTACTATACTTGCAGTGATTGCTCATTTAAATATGTTGCTTTGTATTTACATGACTCATGTTTTCTAGTTCCAGGCATGCATCCACCATTAGGCTTAAGAGAATATGCACCAGGTGTTCTGCCTGGGAAACGGGACCTGCCTGTTGACCCTCGGGAGTTTTTACCAGGACATATACCATTTAGACCTCCAGGTTCACTTGGTCCAAGAGAGTACTTTATTCCTGGTACCAGATTACCACCTCCAACTCATGGTCCTCAGGACTACCCGATGCCACCACCTGCTGCAAGAGACTCACTGCCTTCTGGCCCAAGAGAGGAAGCCCCACCTGCCTCTCCAAGCAGTGTCCAGGACCATTCACAGGCTTCAAAACCCAGCCCCTAACTTTGACCTCTGTCATGAGTCAGAGAGAAAGCGGACAGTGCATTATTCATTACAGCAAAGGATTTCATTGGCTTCAAAACCTGAAAGGTTGTTTTACAAAGTTTGTTTTTAGTACTAAGCTGCCTTGGCAGTGTGCATTTTTGAGCCAAACAAAAAATACTATTTTCCCTTCTAGGTAAAAATCACCTCTTAAGCTAGAGTGTCCTTCCAACTTTGAAATGTGCAATAAAGAATACCTGTGTTTAGTTCATGTAGCATATGTAATTGCTAAATGATTTAGAATATCATAAAATATGAACATTTCCTGTGGAAATGCTTTAAGAACACGTATTTCCATGGCCTTGGTTTAGTGTGTGCCAGCTGATACAGAGCAAGGTGTTTACAGCTCCCTCTGTCTCTCAAAGACTGTTACGCTAAAAAACATTTACTCAAGGATCATAAACTCTCCTGTTGCTAAAGTTCTTTGTAGTAATAGTCCATAAACTTTGTTTATTAATATTTTCCAAGTGTCTGCTGATTCTTTGGGTTGTTTTGACATGTGTATCACTTGGGAAACCTGACAGCTGGGCTTCTGGACCTGCAGTGGTGGGTGTGCACACTCCACGCGGCACTGCCGAGGTCTCCCTCTGAAGTCACCAGTGAGCACTAGGGGATTCTTTCTCTTACTCAAGTGAGTCGGCAGCCCCACCCATCCTAGCATCTGTACCTTCTTGACGCTCACTGCCTGTTTGGGAACAGTTTTCTGAGTCAAAGTTTGCATTAGTAACAAGAATTACCTGGGGCTGGATGTGATGGGCACACCTTTAATCCCAGCATCTGGGAGGCAGAGGCAGGTGGATCTGAGTTACAGGACAGCCAGGGTTACATAGAGCCTGTCTCAAAAACTGAGAGGGGAAAAACAAGATTATTTAGGCCAGCAAGATGGCTCAGCAGGTAAAGACAATGTCAAACCTGACAGCTCCCTGGATCCACACAGCAAAGGAAACCAAATCCCACAAGTTGTCCTCTGACCTAAACACATACACACACTCACACCCCTTGAAACATAGGGAAAATGTAAAATTATTTGACCTGATATTTTGTTGCTTTTAAAACTATTCTTGCACTAAGGGTAGATAACAAGATAAAAACCATGTGCCACGACTGTAAGATCATTTCTTTTTAGAAATGTATATTCTTTTATTTCTCATATCACCTTGCAGCTGATTTTTAAGGAATATGACAAGAAAGAATCAGGAAGGTGCCATGAGGGAGAATGATTGCAAACGAGGAAACTTACCTATGTTTTCAGTCCATAACTATGGGCTGAACTCAATTAGATGGTTGTTTTGAGACAGGGTCTCATTTTGTAGCCCAGCCTGGCCTCAGACGCTCAGTGATCCTCCTGTCTCAGCTCCTCAGAGGCTGGAATTTCAGGCCTGAGTTACAAATTGCCTAGTTCAATTCTTCAACATACTATTCAGGAATTAACCAAATATTGGTGCTTTTATTTGTAAATCAGGTAAGTCTAGAAATCTGGTATTGCGTTGTATGTAAAGTCTTGCACCCATTACACTGCCTTTAAAACAACCGGTTCAGACTATTTACAGAGTCCTTAGCAGCACATTCTCTAAGAGCCGTAATATGTAAAGTTATAAAAGGTGACAACTGCTTACTGTGACACTGTATTCTCTAAAGTCCTTTGAAGTCATGATATTGACACCTAGGACTTACCATGTCATTATTGGGATGTTAAATCCATGGGGATTCTGAAAAATGAGCAAAAGCTTCAATGTGAAATAAAATCGTCAACAGTTGAAGACATACTATACAAAGACAGGCTCTCTGAATGCAGGACATTCCAAGGGAGGCTGGAAGCCCCCCAGGAAGAGTTCAATATGCCTGGCCCCAATCTGGAATTACAGAAGATTTTGTATCATAAGAAAACGCCACAGGATAATGGATGTCATTAAAAAATTAATTTTTATTCTATGCATGTGTTGTGCCTGCATGTATGTATGTGTACCACATGTATGTCTGGTGTCCATGGGTCCAGAAGAGGGTACCAGATCCCCTATAACTGGAGTTGCAGGCAGTTGTGAGCCACCATGTGGGTGCTGGGACTGAACCCTGGTTCTCTGCAAGAACAGCCAGTGCTCTTAACCCCTGAGCCATCTCTCCAGCCCCTAGCCTGTGTCATTTTTTAACCATATAAAAATAAGACTGAATAGCAAACACAACTTTTTGGATTTATCTGTCAACCTCCTCAAGACACAAAATAGTGAAGTTAATGTAATTTCTAATTTTTTTTTTAAAGACAAGAGTCTCACCTATGTAGTTCAGGCTTTCTCAAACTTGATTTCCTCCTGCCTCCACTATCTCAGCTACCTAGGTTTAGAAGGCATATAAAGATTATACCAGCTAAGAAGACAAATAGTAAAGCTAAGTAACCCCCCACCCTTTTTTGTTTTTAAAATAAATTCAAAACTAGGATGTTTCCCCTCTAAAGCCCTTTGGTTATCCTGCTGTATATCGTAAACATCACGAGGAAGACAGAGAAACTGCATAGTTGGGCAGTTCTGGGCTGGTCTACCACTGTTTCCTCGGCTCAGTCCTACTGAACATCCTGGGCTCCAAAAGCCCCTAACAAGCTGTCAGTCTACAGACGGCACAGAGGACGACAGACCTCAGTTGAACCACTTTTCCATTTCAGAAGTTCCTGTTTCTGAGTTGCCTCCCGCCAACTAACTGTTTCTGGACTGAGCAGCCAAAACTCGCACTAGGAGCAGAACCTCAGCCTGAAAGCATTTCTGCCAGAGCAAAGGCTATTTATTTATTGTTCAGCGACGGCAACAGAAACATCACTTGTGAAATGTGGGATGCTCTGTTAACTGCTTTAAGATAGTCTTGTCATTCAGGTCTGAATCAAAGCTCAGCTTATCACAGGATGGATGCTCCACTAAAGCTCTTGGACCCCGATGGCAGGCATCTGTAGTTGACATAAACACACTTTGTGAAGGATCGGTGCTGGAGCACAGAAAATTGCCACTTTGCTATTCCTCTTATGGTCTGAGAAAAGAGAAAGGACAATGGACAGTCTTTGCTACATTTTAATAATGGTAGGTTTTAAGGGATTAGTTTTAGGCCTAGTCAGCAACACCAGACAGAAGGTATTGAGTACTCCCCAGGGTAGAGAGTACTCCCTAGGTATTGAGTACCCCCCAGGTACAGAGTACTGCCCAGGGTATTGAGTATTCCCCAGGTCCAGAGTACTGCTAAGCACCTTAGAACCTTCACATGACCCAGAGATGTGGCTCTTGCCCCTTGAGGAGCTTACAGTCTTGGGATCCACAACCCAAAGCTTAAGAGTCAGACAATGAGTTAATTTAAGGCATATTATTCATCTCCTAGAGCTATTGTAGATGGAATTATTTCAGCATTTGGAATTAATCCAATCAAGATTAATTTGGTTGTGGATATTTTTTAGGCTGAATACAATTTTTATTAACATCCATCTAGTAAACAGTGACCTAGTGGGTGCTGAAAGTCAAGACTAGATCTCTTGAAGGGGAAGGTTAAAACATCTTCATTGAGATTACTTACTTGAAAAAGCAAATATATTGAATGGTGTGATGAGGTTATACTATTTAAAAACAGGCCCAGGACTGACAGTGCAGTCCTCTCATGCACTGTTCATTAAAAAGTGAATATTAAAATATGTGGGTTCTATGTCTAACCCACAGAAAGCCCCTCACAAATCTTAATGTTCTGTGTAACAACTATTCATCATGTGCTATGAAAGTCTTATTTATGCCTCGTTACATTAAAAGTAAATAGTCAATTTAAAATAAACTAATGACCTGCATATTTTCAAAAGGAATGAATGATTGTATATCTAAATAAGAAATAAATGGCGATTCTATCTACCTATATTAAAAAAAATAAACTATCTTTCCAGATTTTGCATACTAAGGAGAGGTATGCGGTCTTAAGGTCTCACAATGGGTTGTCAGGAAAGCAGCAATTATCCGCAGTATCTTAACATTTGACTCAACTCTTCCTAATGATGCCATTTCAAAGATAATGTAAACACATTTAAAAACCTGGAGTTATTCTGAGATGGTTCCAACGTTAACCCTAGAATCTACCAGGAAGAATAGCAGTATGATAGAGAAGAGCAGATAATCGACCTGACTACAGTGCTCACTTCAGGAAAACAATCTGGTCATCCAGGGAACATTCCATGTGGGTTTCTCATCTGGTCAGGGCACACTTTCCATGCAGGAGATCTATGGCATTCAGCTAGGCCACTTCTAAGGAGTACCTATAAGCTTCCAGATACTTTCCTAGGCAATGTAACTAGTCCACTTCCTCTCAGAGCAATTCTACCCACCTCAACCCAGAGTGTGACATTCAAGCCAGAAGAGCATATTGGAGCAAAAGTGAGCAGAAATGTAAACTCTAGCACATTCTTATTGCTGCGTTGTCTGAAGTTCAGCACATCTACCACAACAGTACTGTCCGGGAAGCAGGGAAGGAGTAGTGGTAATGAGAAATAGACAATTAATTGCACAATGAATAGAAAAGTAAAAATGTTTCAAAATCTCCACTAAACCTATATCCAAAGGAGGGATAGGTCAGTGATGTGCTGAGCGTTTGAGTTCTGGGGTCCGGCTCTGTGATGGGCTTGCTGGCCAAATGGCATATAGGGCTCATTTCCTGCCTGTTGAAGACTGATATGCTACACAGATTATGACGGTTTCTGGGTGGTAAATTCACACAGGTTCCGGGTATTTGTATCAGGATCATTCCTTGTGCAAAGTCTGATGTAGATGAAGATAAAGTGGTTTCTTGGTCAATAACTGTAATTTTTTTCTTTTAAAGTCAGTGGGTTTCTTGTATCTGGAACCACAACAGAAAGATTATTGTTTAAAATACTCTGGTTGACCCCCACGTTCCATTTGCCATGCCCCAAACTTACAATTCTATTACAATTGGCCCGGGTTTAATTTCATCCATCTCCATGAAGGCAAAACACTTGGTGCTGGTAAACCTCTTTTTAGGCTTGTAATGTTTGAATTCAAAGAAGATGGCCGCACCTAGGAAATTGAAAGACACATGAACCACAGGCAGCAGCTTCTGTGTGAATCAGCTTTCTTGACTCACCAGAAGCACACGAACAAGCAATGGTTTGCATAATCCACAAAGGAGCCTGACGGTCTGATGAGGTGTGATGATTGGGTGCTTGAGTACCAACCCCAAAGTCTACTACCATGTCTCTCATCAGCTAATTCTACAATGTCCTGAGCAAGACTGGCTCAGGAATATCCATCACTGAAGAGCTTGGAATAGGGCCAGGATGGCTCAGTGGTTAAAGCACTTGTTAAGCAAGTGTGAGGACTGGAATCCAGATTCCCCAGAACCCATGTAAATGACAGGTGGCTGTGGTGGCCTGCCTGCAATTCCAGAGCTTGGAGGGAGGAGCCAAAATTCCTGACGCACGCTGGTTAGCTAGACTAGCTTTATCAGTGAGCTCTGAGTTCAACTGAGGAACATGTTTCAATGAATAAGACAGAGGAGGGGTTGGGGATTTAGCTCAGTGGTAGAGCACTTGCCTAGCAAGCATAAGGCCCTGGGTTCGGTCCTCAGCTCCAGAAAAAAAAAAAAAAAAAGTAATTGAAGAATATTCCTATTGTCAGCCTTGGGCCTCAACATACATGTGTACACACATGTTAGTGCACCTCCTGTACACATGTGAACCTACACAAAGTCACATACACCATTGTGCTGGATAGTTTTATGTCAACTTGACATAAGATAAAGTCATCTGAGAGGAGAGGATCTCAATTAAGAATATGCCTCCAAAAGATTGGGTTGTAGGCAGGACTGTAAGGCATTTTCTTAATTAGTGATTGATGGGGAGGGCCCAGCCCATTGTAGTTGGTATCATCTCTGGGCTGGTGGTCTTGGGTTCTATAAGAAAGCAGGCTGGACAAGCAATGGTGAGTGAGCTAGTAAGCAGCACCCTTCCATGGCCTCTGCATCAGCTCCTGCCTCCAGGTTCCTGCCCTGTCTTTTTTTTATTACTAACAGTGATTTGGAAGTGAAAGCCAACTAAACCCTTTCCTCCCCAACTTGCTCTTTGGTCATGGTGTTTCATCATAGCAATAGAAACCCAAACTAACACAACCACACACTGGAAACATTTCAAAACACAAATTCCAGAAGAGGAACACAGGCCACAGAGACAAGTCACATGTACTAGGCAGACTGGTAGTGAAGGTTCCTTTTTAAAATATTCAAGCTGGACCAGCTTTGCTTCCTCCTGAAATGTACCCCCAAATCCACACAACACAAGCCATGTACAAACCCCCAAATCTACACAACACAAGTCACATGCTATTACATGTCACCTAATATCTGCTTTAGAGTTCAGAGCTGTGTACTTTACCCCGTCACTGCTGACATCTACATCAACATGTGCTATGGAAGGAAGGGTATAAAGGCAACAATAATCATTTATGAGGACGTTACATAGTTATAAATCTCCAAAGACCGACAGATAATGTCTGTATCCTGAAGGGAAAAATGAGATTAGGGATATAAGTTACTAGTGTAGCCCAAAACTGATTTCTAAAAAAGGCATGGAAACCAATGGAAGTTGATGCCTCACTCAATCAGTTGCTACTTAATTCTGCTTTAACCGGGGTGGTACTGGATCCCGTCTTTCAAGACTATAACAGACATCTACTTTAGTAAAATGATGAAGTTTAACAATGTTCTGAAATAAATCAACAGCTCTGGCACTTGGGTGCAAACAGAGCATCTCACAAATCAAGCAAAAATGCCCAGTCACTCAAGACAGGAGTGAGTGAGTGAGTGAGTGAGTGAGTGAGTGAGTGAGTGTGTGTGTGTGTGTGTGTGTGTGAGTGTGTGTGTGTGTGTGTGAGAGAGAGAGAGAGAGAGAGAGAAGAGAGAGAGAGAGAGAGAGAGAGAGAGAGAGAGAGAGAGACCGAGACCTGACAGTTGGGCTACTGGGGACCAATTTCCCTGAGCATAGGACCCTACCAGATCCACACAGGTGTCGTGTCTCTTCTCATTCCTACATCTAATTCTCAGATCCCATTTCTCAGTCTCACTATCTCATCATGACTCTCTTGAGGCCAGAAACATTAACAAAGCTATGCTTGGAAACCTAAGTCCAAACGTCACCACTGTTCTTACTTACTCCTCTGCATTACCAGAAAACGATGTTTACTGCAGTGATGGTAGGCAAAGTTCTGTCCTGCACACATTTGTTACAAATGTAAAATTAGGATAGCCTAAGATGACTGACTGAAAGGCTTATGAAGGTGAAAGTGCATTAGCATTAGCATCACTTGGAACTACCGTGACGAGTATTAGGTTCAAGACTGGAGAAAAGGAACAGTGGAGTCCTGAAGAGTTCAACGACTCCTCGGCCAGCAGGAAGAGCAAAGCACAGTAAGGAAGGCTGTTAGCCAAGGGCACCACTGTCTTCCTTCACCTCACAAACAGGTCGCAAGGCGAAGGGGAGAAGGCACACTTGGTGTTGCTATCTCTTCCCTGTGTACCCAGCACCCTCAGATGCACACCCTTCTGACCCAGGGAGTTTCCAGTTCTGGAGTCTACCAGAATGACCTGGAGGACTTTAAACACCACACTGCTGAGGCTGGACCACGGCTCATCTATCAGGGTTCTGGGGCTGCCTCTGCCACAGCCCCGGATTTGAGGAGAACAGCGGCAGCAGCACTCCAGGGGCTGCAGGACTGTTTCTAAAGGCACTCACTTCACACGCGCTTCCTACAAAGTGTGGCATCGCACTCTGCAGCCAGGCCTCAAGAGCAGGGACTCTGAAGGCTTCTCTGTAGAGAACACCAACAGGCGGGCGGGCAAAGGCAACTGCAAGTATCACTGCTAAGACCTGGGCTAGGCCGGCACAGCAACGACACTGTGCTAAAAGGCGGCTCTCTCTCTTCCCACCTCCCCTCCAATGAACTGCAAGTTCTGGTACTTTTCTACTCAGTGGATCCAAGTGGAAGGAAGGGGTTAGAGTACCATCAGGAGTTCCAGCTTCCCCACTCATCAAAAAGAGAAAAACTGTCGTGTGTGTGTGTGTGTGTGTGTGTGTGTGTGCGCGCGCGCGCCTGTACAAGAAGCAAGAGGTTAATGTCAGTATCTTCCTTAATCCGTTTCCTATATCACTTTTTAAGATAGGGTTTCTTACTGAACCTGGAGCTAGCCTGGCTGAGCAGCAAACCTCATCTGTCTTTAGCTCCCAGCCCTGGCAAGCTGCCATGCCTGGCTTTTACATGGTGCAGTGAACCTAGCTCAGGTCCTCCTACTGAGCCATCTCCCAGGCCTAAAATTTTACTATTAAAGAACATTATATTCTAGTGTCATTATATAACCAGATAACACACTACCTAATTTCAACATTTAAAAAATATTACTATTTGGATTTCTTCAAATCAACTAACCAGGTGACACTGACTTCTGCCAGATGTTAACTATGATGGGACCACTGTGCACACCCTCCCAAGTGAGTGCTATCCACAGGAAAACAGATTATGGTCACAAACCTTTGGTTAATTTTTCAACATGTTTCTGGAGCTCAATGTCCACATTAAAATGAACATATGTATCTTCTTTTCTTGAAGCCACAGGAGTATCTTGTACAGGAGTTAAATCTATGCCATTCAAATCTAGAGAGAAACAAGTTTCCACTTAGAGGCAATCACATTTAAGACTCCCCAGGCCACACTTCCTGCAGAAGTGGGATGGGGGAGGGGCTTCAGGACTCACAGGGCTGCCCCTGTATGAACAGGGGCTTTGGAACTGCTGCTGTCCATGGGTGTGTGGGGGCAGTTGAAGTGAGACGTGGCAGACCACAGAGAGGGGAAAAGTAAATTTGCAGGAGGTCAAATTGGATCTTTAAAAGGGGAAAGAACTTCCTGTTTCCTGAGCACACAGGCCACTCTATTATGTGCAATGAGAATCTGGACTGAATATAGCTTGCTACAATGGGGCCCTCAACCCCTATTTTGCAACAATGATCAAGGGCATGGATGGAAAAACTTTAAATCTAGAATTAAGTCAGAACTACTCTTCTCTACTCAAGTCAGACGGGCATGAAGCTGTCAAAGAAATAAATCCCTTTCATCAGTTAAGAAGGTTTTAAGTAGAACCTACATTCTGGTTATGTTTCCTAAAACATAACTGATTTACTACAAATAGATGGTATGGCTTTAATTTCTTGGATCCAGGAACCCCACTTAATCAAATTCTTCATTAGGTTTATTTAACAAATCTGTGTTTATATATTTATTATTCAACAAAGATGTCTTAGGAATCTATAGTAATTTGGTACATCTGATTATTGAAGTTCTTAAAGACATTTATACAAAATTCTGTTTCAGTTCAACAAACATGCAAAGGTAACTTAGCACCTACCACTTATCATTCAATATGTCATGCTTTACCAAGTACCTTTCTGAATGAGTTATATCATTTTGCAAATGGTCTATCACACAATGTATAGAGTACAAATACTTTGCACACTTGATAGCTGTCTGTTTCTTAAAGCAGTGGATCTCAAAATGTGGATTTGGATCCCTTTAGGAGTGTTAAACCACCATTTCACAGGGGTCACATACCAGACATCCTGCATATCAGATACTTACATTATCATTCATAATGGTAGCAAGATTACAGTTATGAAGGAGCAATGAAATAATGTTATGGTTGGGGGTCACCACAACATGAGGAACTGTATTACAGGGTAGCAGCGTTAGGAAGGCTGAGAACCACTGCTTTAAAGTATTACCCTCACTAGTGCTGTCATTCTTGGTCTATGCTTATTAAAGTTTCCTCTGTGGCTAAATTCCTTGTTAGTTTAATTGTTACTAATGAACCTATGGGTGTGAGTTTCTTTCTTTTTTTTTTTTTTAAATTTTATTTTATTTTACAATACTATTCAGTTCTACATAACAGCCACAGATTCCCTTGTTCTTCCCCTTCCTGCCCCCCTCCCCTTCCCCCCAGCCCACCCCCATTCCCACCTCTTCCAGAGCAAGGCCTCCCCCGAGGACTGAGATTGACCTGGTAGACTCAGTCCAGGCAGGTCCAGTCCCCTCCTCCCAGAATGAGCCAAGCGTCCCTGCATAAGTCCCAGGTTTCAAACAGCTAACTCATGCAACGAGCCCAGGACCTGGTACCACTGCCTAAATGCTTCCCAAACAGATCAAGCCAATCGACTGTCTCACCTATTCAGAGGGCCTGATCCAGTTAAATGATGCAAGTTGCCTCCATTTTTTTGAGCCCACATCTAGTTCTTTGGTTAGCTTCAAACTGCAGTTTAATGTTAACCACTTGCATTAACTGTGGAGTTATTTCTAGATAATGATGACTTTATCCTTACTGATTCAATAATAACTGTTCTTATTAATTTTTTTTAAACAGTATCGTGTGTTCCCCAAAGTTGGGCTCAAGTGAGTCTCCTGCCTCAGCTGCCTAGAAACTGGGATCACAGGCATGCTTCATCATGCCTGACACCTAAAAATTACTTTTCAAGACTAAATGCATTGAAAAGAAAGTCCTGTATACTAGGTACGGCAGAAACAAAACACTTCAACCGTGTGGCCACTCTTCACACTTTCTAACTCTGACAACTTCCTTTCCTGTCCTGCAAGGGCTCCCAGAGTCTAGATGTCTGGACAGACAGACCCTCTTCCCGGTCTTTACTTCCACCCTCCATTGCAGCCCCCACCTGACAGAGACCTGCCATAGGAGTCAGAGGGCTGTTCAACTACATCCCTGGGGAAGGGGAGGCTAATTCTGTGTCCTGGACACTGTCTCTGCTGCTAAGGGGACTGGGCATGGCTAGACAGCTCCCTAGATGGGTCTGGAGTATGAAATATAAAAAGAAACAAAGACAAGCTCAAAAGCAAAAGTGAGTCTAAGCTATACATTAACACTGTTTATTAAATCTATCAGAAGCGTTCTCTGAAGGAGTAAAGACCAATTCCAGGGACTTCCTATCATTATAGAACGAATTACAATGAGCTGCTTCAGACATGGGAGCCACCGCTCTAAGAACAACTGTTCCAAGTGGAAAGCAGTATGACATCTGCAGGAGAGAAACCAGCCCCAGAGCTCCTCACCCTTCACGCTGACTGTAATGTAGGGATCGATGCACTGCCCCGCATCTTTCAGACCGATTCTCTCAATTCTGATAGTGAGTAACGTCATCCCGGGTTCGGACGGCAACCGGGGCAATAAAGTGCCTGGCAACAGAGAAACCACAAGAACTTAGGCCAGCGACAATTCCAGAGTGAAGAGACACAGGCTTCCTGTAACTTAGCAACCAGGCAGGCAGTGCATAGTTTGCTTTCTAGCACTCTCAAACACTGTATTATTCATTTATTGTTTTTTAGGATGTCCTTAGGTTCCTGAGTATGGAGATTATAGGCAAGTGTCACCACACCTAGCTTGATGATATTCTCTGTGACTATATATTTAATTACATCCAAGATAAATCTGCACTCCATACTCCACAGACACCATAAAAGCAGAATTATTAAGGCAAGCATGTTAAAAATTCATGTTACTCAAGGAAGCCCAATTCTAAGCTACCATGAAATCGATAATATAGCATGTCCACAGAATAGATACATTCAGTGCACTTGTAAAGATGTACCTCATATCTCAATATGACCTTGTAGAAAAAGGACAGAAAAATTGTTAAGTATTTTGTTATTCTGAAGCTTAAGAAGTTTGAGAGTAGACCAGAAAACCCTTCAGTTACTACTAATTTATAGCTTAGTACTCATAGATTCAATTATTAAAGCCTAATTTCCTACTCTATTCCTCATCCTATTCTGCATAATGTATTCTTAGAAGTCAGTACTAGAGGGAATGGCAACATCAAACTGTAAGAGTGATTTGAGTGTCTGAAACATTTCCATTCCCCAATTACATTTTTAGAACTAAAGGCTGGACACCTGGCTCAGTGGGTAAGTGTGCTTTCTCTGCAAGCTGAACTTGAAAACCCAGCACCTGTGTAAACAGCTGCACATGACTGCACAGGGGAGAAGGGCAGAGGAGGCCCAATCCCAGATGCTGAGAGTCCGGTTCAGAGCCTGCCTCCAGGCATAAAGTAGAGGCTGCTGCAGCTGAGTACACGCCACAGTCTGCTCTGCCTGCAAATCTGTGTGCATGGACACATGTACCCACAACTTAGGTGCACGCAACAGGCACGCATATACTACACACAGACCCCCCCCTCGAAAAAAACAAAATAAAACTAAACTAAAACCCACCCAAGAGAGCAGCATCCCAACCCTCAAGAAAATGGTCAGTTTTAATTCAGTGTGTGTGCAGTAAGTTAAACCATGTACAGAACACAATACTTAGGTAGGATTTTCGGCTGGTATCTTTCCTTTCTGTTCAGCAATGTACTATCCTACTTTCAATAGTGAAGAATCTGGAGATCATGATTCAGTACCCTCCAAAATGAACATCTGATTGACAGTGAACAGGTGTTGAGGAAACTGGGGGTAGAGGGCAATGGAAATGTTGTAAACTGGAAGGTGGTCACGGATGTCACCACTTTATAAATCAAAAACTTATAAATTCTAGATAGACTCTCTATAAATCAAGAATCACCAAACAGTAGGTAAATTTTATATGAATATTATAATAATGCTATTAAAAACAATAGTTTTAAAATGTGTTAACTTTTTTTATGGGTTTGGTGCTTGATTTGGGGGACAGGTCTCATCCTATAGCCCAGCCTGACCTCACACTCAAGGCAACCCTCCAAGCTCAGTCCCCATGTGCTAGATGATAGGCACAAAACACCACACCCAGCTCCTATCCTTACTCCCTAGTTTAAACACCAAGACAACACAGAAAATGAAGAGTGGCAGATGGCCTTCATTGCAGTGTTCATTAATAAAACTCAATGGGACAGGAGTAATTCTGAACACACACACAAAAATTCCTAAGACTGTCTGCATGGTCTTTGACTGTGGTTACAGATACAGGCAGTACCTACAGAAGAGTGTGTCTCAGTGAACTCAGACAAACTTCAGAAGGGTAAGACACACCTTGGAAATCTTAGGAAAGAGATGGGAGTACTTACATTTAGTTGTGTTCTTCTGCAAAAAGGTTCATGCAACTATATAAAATTTATTAGATAAATGATGAAATTAATGCACTATCTTCTGTTCATGGACAGCTGAGTTGATCAATTTTTAATTTTTTTTAATACTACTATACACACACTGGTGAACATATTCTGGTACAAACTTCTCTCAAACAGGAATTATTAAGACACATGGTCTGTGCTAATTACATCATCAGCTCCTACAGTGGATGTTCCAGTTCTGTCCCTGCCAACAGTGCAGCCATGTTAGTGCTGTTGAAATCCTCAGGCACTTTGTTTCTCAGATGAAACTTGAATCAATTTAGGTGTGGTGAGGCATTGACCTAGCCATCACTTGTATGGTCTCTGACAGCTAACAGGGAATCACAGCTTTCTATTAGATCATGCACTTGGTTTTTCTCCTTTATTTTGCCGACATTTCTGTTGAAATGTTCTTTCCTTATTAAGTTGTAGGAGATCTCTAACACATTAGAAAAAGCTCTGGTTGTATGTCTTATAAAGAGCTTAATAGTGGTTTTCTTTTAAAAAACATTGCACTAAAACATAAACTATACATTTAGAATGCCTAAGTTTGAAATGCAGCTTGCTGAATGTCACCATACGGACACACCTATGTCGGCAGCACCAGAGCATGAAGGATACAAACCAGCATGCTAGGGCCCCATCTGCGTCCACACCCCACACACCTCTCTAATCGTTCTCCCTGAGGCAGCCTGCGCTGCTGCCGTCCAACACACAGACCACAGCTCAGGCTGTCCAGATGACTCTGCTCTGTAATGGTGTCTTCTAGGAGAAACTTCATGCTAACACAGTCAAATTTCTCAGTCCCTTTCTTCAGTCTGTGCTTTTAAAAAAGCCTATAGAAAATTGTACCTAATAGTGGTAGTGGCCAGTGGTAGTACAGGCACCAGGCATGCATGTGGTGCACATACACACATACATGTAGGCAAAACACTCATACATGACATTTTAAAAAAATGAATAAATCTAATAAAATTTTTTTAAAAAAGAAAAAAAAAACGAGCATGTGTTTTCAGAAGCAAAACAGACCAGAAATGATGTCTTGTGCCCAAGAAGGGCTGTCAGCAGTAACGGCTACTATTTGTAATTTCCCTAAAGCTGTTTATATTCACAGGGAGGGAAGAGCCTCACCCAAGCTCTTCCACAAACGGAAGAGGCTCACTCTATACCCTTCATTCCCCTTAGATGATGGAAATGATAAGGGTCTGCCCACCTGGGCCTACTTCTCCCAACCACAGTTTGGTTAAAGACTGATTATGTAAGACAGAGACAGGCTGATACTGCAGGCCAGGACAGAGCTTGGCCTGTGGCTGGCATTTGGGATCTTGGATCTGATGAAGATTTCCATCTGCTCTCTTCACCTTACAACACCTGAACTGTTTGTGTGAACAGTATGGCTTGTGCTGACACTCTTTCCTTCTGAAACCTATAATTTTGGTCTATAGTAGGTAGAAAATGACTCTGATCAGTTACCAATAGCAGCCATGTGTGCTGAATCTCTAAGTAGACATTTCACCTTTCACAATGCTGCCACAATTTGTTACAGTAGGAATTAAATACTGCCCATGTGGCTGGCAGCACAGGGCAAGGGCTTTGGAATCTGCCTTCACTGTCCTCTGGTTTGGTCCACATGCCTCTTCCTTTGGCTAATTTTGCTCCTGTGTTCTCTTGCAGTACATTATAGCCGTGAGTCTCAGTGAATCTCTGAGCATGTGTTCTGAGCACCACTAACAGAGGATCCTTTCACACTGTTTATCCACTGACAGAGGCCCAGCCATGGAACTCTGCTTATAGCTGGCAAGGGCTCAGGAGAGGTTTTCCTCTCCACTAGCAAACACCACCACAAGTTCCAAGGTCCTGCTGGATAAAGCAGCACATGTGCTGTGAAAGGATGCCCACCAGGAACTCTAGCAGAGAACGAGTCAGGAGGTCCTGCCCCAGCACCACCTTCTTCATCTTCTTCAAACTCCAAATTCTCTTCTTCACCAGGTGCTAAAATCCGTCTGCATGGAAGAGAGAGAGAGAGAGAAACTAAACACTGAGCTAGAATATTTAATACACCAACAAAGCCTCACAGCTGTTCCACAGTATGCTGAGTATTGTAAGAGGTTGAAATATTGTTATCAATGTTGATATCAACCATATCAAAGATACCAAAGTGGCTAAAACAACAGACAACAAATGATCTGTAAAACAGGTATAAAGAAGACAGTAAGAGCAGATGAATATGAATACTTATTTACCTTAATGGAATAGGCTGAACATCAAATGGGAATTCTTTATTATATGTAAGAATATTCTTCAGGACTGCAACAAAAGACAAAGAAACATGAATTATTTTATAAAAAAGAAATTATAGCTCAAAGAGCTAATTTTTAGTAAATTTTACCATGCACATTTACATATATTTTTAAAATTTCCAGATGATCATTCCAGGGCCATTGTTACTTGCCTGTAGAAGGTCTGAGAAAATTAGGCCCCCAAAATTTTTCCTATTGTGTACAAGGTCCTGGGTGAGACACAGGGTCCTCCCTGTACTGAAGGGCTGACATTAAGGGTGACAATTAGAGAGATCCAGGAGCATATCTTATTCTGCATTGAGTTTTCTCCTGGATGTCACTAAACTGATATGCTTTGTGTTAGCAGTTACGCACCTCATACTCCTTTTATGATGAAATTTACTGCTCATGTCTATATACTAATAGATCTGGACACAGTACAGTGTACCCTCAAGAGAAGTCTCCAGACGACATGGTACCCGTGTCCCGGCTGTGGTTACTCCCACAGCTCCCTTTGGGTGTAAGCTTAGAGAGAGATACTCTGTGATGCTGCTGTGTCTGCCCGAGCACTCTAAGTATAGAATTGAGTGCTTCACTTCCAGCCTTATGGATCCTGGTAACAAGCTGCAAAGTACACGAAAGTGAATCCACAGCACGAAATGGGCAACACAAAAGGCTCCTGTAACTTAGTGCTCCATACACTCAGCCTTTAACTTGAAGTCCTACAGGTTAGAGCTGAAAGAGGCAGAGCATATTGGTACACAGCAAATAGCCTCCAAAGAGGGTATCCAGGGGCAAAGGTTGATTGCATGTCATGTTCCAATGACTGCCAATTTTACATCCAGTCTCTTATTGTGTGCTCAGCCACAGTTCTCTCTGGTTTGTACTCTCTCTCTTTAGCTCTTGCCTTCACCCTTCCACCGTCTCCCTTTGTCTCAGTAACTGTGTATGTAGTGACCACAATGTTTTCGACTCTTAGGATACACTATGATGACCAAGAACTAAATGGTTCTTAAACCAAACTTAAGAAAAACAGACAACAAACATGCCAACCAATAGACCAGATAACACACAAATGTGAGAAGTTGAACAACGGCATCGCAGAGGAAGTGGAAGAGCAACACATCCTGCTTTACTGTCTTTTGAGAAGATGTCCCTCAACAGCATCCAACTGGAAGGGTTTGCAGCTGAAGCTTATTCTTCTGATGCCCCTCTTCGGATAAAATTCTATTACATATATTAACATCCTGCAGATCTACACACAGTAGAGCTTCTCCTCAACGGAAGTCTTCAAACACCTGTACTGGCTGTAGGAGGTTTGAGGTACACACTTATCCAGAACTCCCACTGGGACCGTGGAACAAACGCATGAAAAGCAGATCACGGATGCCAACAAGCAGACAAGCTAACGTGCAAATGTGGCTCCTGTTAGGACGGACACACAGAAAGCTGTGTAAATGAGCAGAGAGACAGTGGAGTAGCTGGAGTCCACAGGGTCAGGGTTCAAAACGAAGTTGTCAGAAGACACGGGAGCTGTGACCCAGGATAGAGGCGTCACCCACAGCCACTCCAGAGGTGGAACTTCCCAGTACTGGAGAAGGAAGCAGGGCTTTTGTGGGGGCTTGCCTTTTTTTGAGACAGAGTTTCACTCTACATCCCAACTGGGCCCAGAATTCACTATGTAAGTTATGGCAAGCCTCCCACCTCAGCCTCTTGAACAGGAATGTCTCACCACATCCAGTTTGGGTTTGACTTCTTCAGATAATAGAAAGTTGACAAGTAAGAAAAGTATCAGAAGACCAAAGCAGGTTTAAATAAAATGTCAGCCCTACAATTCCAATGACAAATGCATATCACTATGCTAAAGTAATGTATATTACTCAGTTTTCCCAATCCTAAAACGGGAATGCCACTTCCTTCACAGACTACTGGGGGAACTAAAATGACAGAAAACACATGAGAATGCAGGGGAAGTTTTAAAGTGTTGAACACAGTCACACTCAGCTTCAAGTGTCTGTACTTTATAAATATGTTTCTTTTTCTTTTTTCTTGGTTTTTAGGCATGAATGCTTAAAAAGAGAGTAAGTAGAAACCTGCACTGTTATGCGGGAATTAATATTTGCCAGAGTTTTCTGTTGTGACTGACTAGAATCCAAGTGTTTCTTGTCTCACAGATAGTTCTGCCTTTTCAATCCCTTCCGAACTTTATGATCACAGTAGACAGTTAACTCAGTAAATAGCAATCAATCATTCACATAGTATTGTGGTGAACACTAAGAGATGATAACATCTGTCATTAATACTAGATAAGACACAGAAACCATATTTTATAATAATAAAAGGAGAAATAGCCAACCCTTAAAATATGTGAAAGAAGTTGAAAGCTACATTAATTATAAAGAATATTTTCCCTTAGGAAAATGAGAGGACATAGGGTCTAATGTAGCCCAGGCTGGCCTGAAACTCACTACATAGTTGAGGCTAGACTTGAATTCCGAATCCTCCTGCCTCTACCTTCAGAGTGGAAAGATGACAGGTATGTGTTACTATATGTGGTGGTTTGAAAGAAAATGGACTCCATAGAGAGTGGCACCATTAGGAGCTGTGGCTTTGTTGGAGTGGGTGTGGCCTTGTTGGAGGAAGTGTGTCATTGTAGGAGCGGGCTTTGAAGCCTCTTCTGCTCAAGCTTCCCTCAGTGTGACAGTCAACTTCCTGTTGCTTGCAAGATGTAGGACTCTCAGCAGCTCCTCCTCCTCCAGCACCGTGTCTGCCTGCACACTGCTGTGCTCCCCACTATGACAATAACTGTACTCTGAACTATAAGCAAGCCACCCCAGTTAAATGTCTTCATTTAAGAGTTGCCGTGGTCACAGTGACTCTTTATCGCAATAAAAACCTAACTAAGACAGAAGTTGGTACCAGGGACTGTTGGGCCCTGACCCATGTTCCTTGGGTAGCTGCTGCCTTGCTTGCTGACCTTGATCAGATGTCCTCCTTATGCTAATTCCCTGCCGGTTTCCTTCCTCCTACACAGCTTACCAGAGGTTCCTTGTTTGTGTATCCTGCATATTTGGTGTAAACAGCTAGGATGCAAGTATGTAAAACATCTGTAGTGAACTTCTGCCCTCCAGGGTTCTCCCAGTGTGCTGTAAGCCTGTATTCAAGGCCTCTTCCCTCCTTCAATAAAGGGCAATGGCATTCTACTGAGACAAATGACCCGCTGTCTTGTCTCTGTTTTAATCCTCAGCCCCTCGCTCGGACATGGTGAACAGGTAGTAGCGCAGGTGCTACAAGGGACTGAGGTATTGCTGTGACAGGCCTGACCATGTTTTTGTTTGGAGGACTTAAGACTTTGATACTTTGGGTTATGAAAGCAGTGGGATGCTTTAAGCACTGCTTATGGCCCCTGGAAGACAGAGGTGCTAAGAGTTATTTGAACTGTTGGGGGTTCAGTCAAGAGGCTTCGGAGAAGAATTTTAGTATGTTGCCAGAGATCATTCTTGTGATATTTGGTGAAGAAAGTGGCTGAAGAGTCTGTCTGAGGCTAACGTGAAGAGTTTTGGATTAATTTCCTTGGTAGAGGGAATCTCAAAACAGCCTAATATAGACTCTGTTATGTGGTTATTGGTGGTAACTATAATGAAGATTTATATTGAAAAGGGTCAAGAAAATGTAAAATTTGAGGAGAAAAGGAATGAAGTGTTGTGATCAAGGAGATACATAGATTAAGAAATGGAAGAGAGGAAGTGGTGACCTCTGGGCAAGATCTCACCCAGCTAAGTTTCCAACTTCTGAAAAGGAATTAAAGAAAAGTTTAGAGCCTAGTGTGGTGATGTGGTGGTACACGCCTTTGATCCCATCACTGGGAAGGTAGTGGCTGGTGGATTTATGAGTTTGAGGCCAGCCTGGTCTAGGGATTCAGTTATAGGACAGCTAAGCTTAGGCAGTGAAGGTAATAATCAAAAATAGAAAGCTGGTGAAGATGTGATTGAACAAGGGAGCCATGTTCCAGCAAGCAACAGAACTTGGCAGTTTCGGCCATGTGTTTCTGGATTTAGAGTTAAGGACAGAAGAAACAGACTATGGAATTTGCCTCATGACTAAGGAAAGCTGCTGAGGCCAGGCATGTGTCAGGGGCATCCCTGAATGAAGACCTAAAGAGGCCATTGCATGAAGCTGTGAAGGAGAAGCCTGGATTGCCTTGGAGACCCCCAAGATGTTAGAGATGCCAGAGTCATGAAATACCTACTGAGGAAAGCTGCTAACCGGGAGTGGAACCAGCCCAAAAGAAAGAAGTGAGTTGCAGTCAACAAATCTGAAAGGAGTGGGAGATTTGAAGAGTTTTTCGACATCAGACATGGAGATGCAGAGTTTGTAGTTTTTCCAGCTGGTAGGCAAAAATGAAAAAAAAAAAAAAAAACTTTCATTCTGAAGGTTATTTTTTAAACTATGGAAAAAGGCTTCCTCTCAAGACATTTAAATCTATTGAATACAGCACAATTTGCTGACTTTATACTATAAACAAAGCATTGCATAGACTATGCACAGGAAAGTCAAACTTAACTGCTCTGAAGAACAGAATAAACAGAAATGAGACTAATACAGGGCACACTCTGACAGGCTATAAAAACACCGCAGAACGGAGAGGAGGTAGCGGGTCCAAAGGAGAGCACAGGAAGCTGTCAGGAAAGGTGGGTTTCTGTGATGCTCCGAAGGATGGGTTTCCGAAGGATGGGTTAATGGACAGGAACCTTATGGACGGTGAGGGGAGATAGGTTGGAGTAAGCAGTATGTTCTGAGGAGTAACATAAAAATTACTAGAATTACTACAATCACAAGATTATCAGGAACTTCATATCAAACTTTTAAGAGATTTACAAACTTTGAAGGAAAGAATACATTAGCAAAGTGAATCACCTGAGTCCAGCATACTGAAAGCTACGTCATTCATTTTCCACAGAAGAGGCATCATCAATGGAGAGCTTGACTAAGACTATTTCATCTAAAATGTAGTTAAACATTAAGTTGCAGAAACTATTTCTGATAGAAATAACTCCTAATTGTCCAACTTTTATAAACTAAAAAATTAGAGAGTATGTCCTACTGAGTTACAGTATACATAGCTATGCTCCTCCCAAAAGCAATAGAAAGTTAAAATCACCTAAAAGGATTGAGAAGAGGCCAGCAGATAGCTCAGTGGGTAAAGGTGCTTGCTGCTAGGCCCAAGGACCTGAGTTTAATCCCTGGGACCTGTAAGAACCAATTCTTACAAGCTGTCCTGCAGGTTATCCTCTGATGTCTACCCAGGTGCTGAGTACTCTATTAGGTAGGTAGATAGATAGATAGATAGATAGATAGATAGATAGATAGACAGACAGATAGATGAATGGATGACAGAGAGATGATAGATATAGACAGCCAGAAGTAAACAACTTTTTAAAGTATTAAGAAGGAAAAAGTTCAAATGAAAAGAATTATATAAATTTAAAATATAATAAGGCCTTAAAAAAAAAAAACAAGCAAGAGGAACAGACAACCACTAAAGATCTTAGTGTACTATCCCACTAAGGCATGAATCAATAGTTTCTCACAAGTTTGAACTAGAAAACTAGGACATTTAGGACTGATGTATCCCAAACCCATTCCTGATATTTGCAAACATAAGGTCTTAGACAAGTGTGAGAGTTATCATTAGCAAAAGGCAGCTGAGAGAAGTTCTCTGAATGCCAAGTCATACAGCTGATACTCTTTAAAAGGGCAACCAATAACAGCTCTTTGAGGCACTGGAAGGAATTACAGAGGCTGTTAGAGAGAGATAATAGATGCCTACTGCTAAACAGTTGACAATCTTTCTGGCTAGCCCACCCAGCATAGACTCCCTTCCTACTCTGCCCCTTCTTCCCTTTGCCCCTCCTGCAGCTAGAGAACTACACCAGGACCTGTTCCCAGCCTTCTGTAGGATTCTTCAATTCTGTTTGAAGCAAACAAAAACCAAAAATCCTAACTGAAAATGGCAATTGTAAGAAGCCAAAATCCTACTTCTTCTTTTATCATTTAAGAAAAAAAAAAAAAAAAAGAAGAAAAGAAACAAAGGATTTTCTTAGCAGTAGACACCAGGCTTCGTGACTACAGCCGGGCCCTTGCTGCATTCCTTTGTGTGTTTCCTCGTGGTCCTGGGGATGCCTCACACATGCCGGAATGCGCTCCACCACTGAGAACACCAGCCTCAGAGTCAGAAGCTTTTCATTAAAGCCATCATGGGCTTTTTACAAAATACCTTATAGACAGCCAGTCATGGAAGACTATGTATGATTCCATTTGTGTAAAATGTTCAGAATAGGCAAATTTATAGACAAATTAAATTAGTGTTTGCCTAGAGCTGGTAATTGGAGAGAGTCAGAATTAGGGGAAAATGAGTGATGCTAGTGGATACAGGGTTTCTTTTTAGGGTGATGAAAATATCCTAAAATTGAAGGTGGCAATGGTGTACGGTCAAGACAACAAAAAGTAATAACTATACACTTTAAATTAGTGAATTTTATGGAATCTAAATAACATTAAATGAAGCTACCAATAAAAACTTATATAAAGTATTTGTTAATGCTTTTTAAAGAAACCATAAAAGTTCTATGAATTAGAAAGTGTGGTCAGAAAAAAATTAAAAATGTTTACATTATTTGATTGGTATTCCTATATTCACTGAGAACAGGTAAGAACTACTTAGAAATATAAAATCACAGTTCTTGTAACAAAAAGGTTATGGTCTGCATCACATAAAGTGCCAAAACTATTAAAATGACACAGTTTATCATAATTCTTGGCATATGAGAAGGATCTTGCTCTGAAGAGATGAAATATGACCATCTAACAATCGTGGAAAAGCCACCAGAATCACAGCAGATCTGTGTTCCTGGGTCTTGTTGCTCCTTTTTTCTACCAACCCAAACTAAACAAAAGAAACCTGATCCTGTTAAGCACAGACACTGCAAACCTCTTTCTGCCCTGGTCCTTCCATTACGAGACATTTCCACTTCCTCAGTCACTTCCACTTGCCTCTCTCAGACTTGCTGTGAGCTGGGAATTAGCAGCGTGTGAAGCTGACATGAGTACTCTTTTCAGTTCTTTCTTTCACCTTTCACCCAAGGTGTGGAGACACCCCAAGTATTGCACTAATATGAACCTGTTTTCCTGATTCAAGCCCTGCCAGCTACTAAGGGCTACAGTGAAACAGGGCTGAGCATTTCATCTCCTTCTTCCACTATAAAGTGAGAGAATGGGACCACACAGCCATGATTCCTTCTATTCTACGATGCCACTGGTTTTATGATTCCCTACTGAGAATCCGCCTTAACAGATGGATCTGAAAGCTGTTCTCCCCTGTTTACAAAAGCAGGGTAAGTCATGCAATCCTGCCTCACTGGTATTGGGTAAGGTTTATTCAGTCATATTCACCTATGCCCATACTGCAGACATTTCAAGAAAGAGAACATTCACCCAAACCAGAAAAGCAGAAAGAAAAAAGTGCTAGTGGCCTTTCAGGCAGCATCTTAACCACCAAAATGTTTGAAGAAATTTTTTACTTCAAAAAGTTTTAGAGGAAGAGGCCGGGCGGTGGTGGCGCACACCTTTAATCCCAGCACTCGGGAGGCAGAGGCAGGTGGATCTCTGTGAGTTCGAGGCCAACCTGGTCTACCAAGTGAGGTCCAGGAAAGGCGCAAAGCTATACAAAGAAACCCTGTCTCGAAAAAAAACCAAAAAAAAAAAAAAGTTTTAGAGGAAGAGAAAAAAATAGATACAATAAGGAAATATTTTATGGCATGGTTCACAGGGGGCTATAGTTTTCATGCCATGTAAACTGAATGGCACCACTGACTATAGTTTATATCTTCCTTAGTGTCTGTGGTAAATGTTTGTCTAGTCTTATTAAAGTCACCAAAACAAAGGCTAATAGATATTTACACCAAATTATAACTACTTCAAATATTGCAGGAATTTAAGAAGGACTAAAAAGATGCTGCATAATTAGATAGTCGGAAAAAACCTCCATCTATGCCAAATAGTGTTAACAGCTACAATGAATTATTTTCCTAAAAGAGATCATAAGGATACCAGAACATAAAACTTACTTGGTTCTAGCTTCTTCAGGTCCTCCAGTTTAAATTCTTCTTGGGACTGTGTGGACTAAATTTAAAATATGCACATTACATCTTTTTGCTACAAAGATTTCACCATACCCTATGTCTCTAAAGTGGTAAAAACCAAACATACAAAATTATTCAAAATCTATTTCATTTTCAAGGTAGAAAATAAAAAGTTCCAAACTGGGTTTTGTTTGTTTTGCATTCCCAGAACATTCAGGCTAAATGTAATACAAAAAAAAAAAAAATTAAAGTTATAACTTTGATTTCTATAGTTTACAAAACATAAACTAAATCATGTAAGTATGCATGTTACTGATGAATTCCCCTAACTGTAAGACTCTCCGGCGACGATACAGCTTTAGGCATGACTGTCTACTACATCAGCAGAACAATCACGTTAGGAAGTTAAGAACGCCTCTACTTACCTGTAACGCTGCGCTTCGCAATTCTAAGCATGTGGCGATTTTGCCTATGGTTTTCTGTAGGGAGATAAGAAACAAAATCAGGTAAATTTTTAAATTTTTTAAAACAAGTTAAATCTTATTTCCCTGTAGCATCTGGCAGACTCAAGAGAAAAAAAGCAGGATGCAAAGGCCTGAGATGAGAGAGGTGAGTGTGTACTCTCTTACACTAACATCCCACAACCAATTCTAAAGCAAGGTCACTTTGGTGACAGTTTTGAACATGATTTAAAGGGTAATTAGTAAGTGAATAATGGAAACCAATATGGAATTTCCCAAAAAAATTAAAAATAGGGCTGGCAAGATAGCTCAGCAAGTGCTTGTTGCCAGGCCTGATGACTCGAGTTCGATCCCCAGAACCTACAAGTTGTCCTCTGATAAGCCTATGTTTGCTTGTACATCCACACACATGCACATAATATATATATATATATACACCCATATACGTATAAGTAAAATGCAAACAAATCATTAAAAACTTAAAAGTAGAACTACCACCCAGCCCAGCAGTGCCACTCCTTGGTGGACAGCCAAAGAACATGAAATCAGTATGTTCAGGAGTGAGTTGCATCTCTTGCTTTCTGCAGTCCTATTCAGTTGCCACAAATCAGAAAGACCCCTAAATCCCCACTGACTGACACATGAATGAAGAAAATGTGCTCGTCCATACAGTGGGACAAGAAATGCCATCACTGGAACTAGGGATCAAGCTAAGCAAAGTAAGTCAGGAAGAGAAAGGCGGGGATCCCACACTCGCTCTCCCGGAGCATTAACAAGCTGAGCTTTCCGAGTGGAGAACAGCCCGGCAACTACAGGCTGGGGAGAACTTAGGGGAGGGAGGACAGGGAGAAGCTGACGAAGGAGAGCTAAGGCCCAGTAAGACAGGAGCAAGAGGTTCTGCCGTCTGTCACACAGTGGGGACAATGTATGACAGACAACACTGTAGAGGAGACTTGAGGCCGGGGACATGGTTTGGCTGGTAGAGGGCTTGTCTGACATGCACAAAGTCCTGGGCTCAATCTGCAGCATGACAGGGGCTAAAACCAGGCACAGGGGCATAATCACAGCACTCAGGTGGTGGCCTGATCAAAAATTCAAGGTCATCCTTAGCTACCCAGCAAATTCTAAGCTACTCTAGGCTACACACGCTCCTGACTTATTAAAAAAAAAGGAATTTGAATGTTTTCACTACAAAGATAATAAATGTTTGAGCATGCAAGTTATTTGATTTGAATGTCACACAATAGATACATGTATCAAAAACAATCTTATTACAGGGCATGCTGGCCCATCCATGACCTTCTTTAATCCCAGCACTTGAGAGGCAGAGGCAGGTGATCTCTGTGAGTTCACGGTCAGCCTGGTGCACATACCAAGTTTCAGGACAGCCAGGGCTACATAGTGAGAACCTGTCTCAACAATAAATAAATAAATAATGAATAGCACTGCCCATTAATATGTACAATTTTAATGTTTTTTTGTGTGTGTCAGTTAAATTTAAATAGCTGGGCATGGTTGCACATGCCTTTAATCCCAGCACTCAGGTAATCAGAGGCAGGTAGATCTCTGTGAGTTCAAGGCCAGCCTGGTCTCCATAGAGTTCCAGGACAGACCGGGCTACATAGAGAGACCTGTCACAAAAATAAATATATAAATTAATTAAATAATAAACTCAAGTATTCCAAAAAAATGCCAATGAAAAATGCTCAATTCCATAGTTCCTTCTAAGCTTTCTTATTTCTTTACCAAAAGATTTAAAATTTCTCAAGTTATTAGTACACTATCATAATCAAATTCTGACTGAAGCAAACCCAACTTAATTAAATACATACATAATACTAAACAAAATCAGTATCAATAATAAACAGTGAGGGATTCTATCGTCAGCTATGTTTTATATAAAAAGATATACAAAGGACAATAATGACTAGGCATAGTTCCTGCTTTCAATAAGATTATGTCCTATGTGACATAAGACACAGAATCACCAAGTATAAAGCACGGGCATAAGAGTCTACAAACTCCAACAGAGGGAGCTACACAAGCCTTACGAAATACAGCGAGACATGCTAAGGAGCCAAACCCTGAGGAGGATTTCTAAAACTAAAGAGTTTAGGAGGGTGACACACAGTTCACCTGCCTCAAGTCCCGAAAGCAAAGTGAAAGGTTTGAAAAATAAACTTCTATATTTAGATACAGCTTCTTACATATATGTATATGTATATGTATATGTATATGTATGTATGTGTGTGTGTGTACACACACACACACACACACACACACACACACACACACACACACATACATATATAAATTCTAAAGGCTGGAGAGATGCCTCGGCAGTTAAACAGTACTGGCTGCTCTTGCAGAGGACCAAGATTCAAGGCCCATCAATGACTTGGCAGCTCATAACCATCTGGAACTCCAACTGCAGAGATCCAACCCCTTCTTCTGGCTTCTGTGGGTACCACACATGCAAGTGGTGCACAGACACACACAGAGACAAAATGCCCAAACACAAAATAAAATGTCTTCTAATTTTTTAGAAATAATTCTATTCACACTGAGATATAGCAATATACTAAATATTTAAAAATGATAGGGTCTACTTCTTTTTTTTCTTTATTACAAAATCTATTTAATTTCATACACTTAACACCTAAGATTAAAATGTAGTTTAGCAACAAGGAGTTCACTAATAACTCTTAAATATAGACTTTTCTTCTTGTAAACCAAGAGTCTTTCATACAGAAATACACTGCACTATAGCAAAGTATCAATAGGCATTATTCATAACTATTTTAGGGAATGACATCCAACCTCAGTATTGAAAAAGAAGAGGGATGCTATCATTTCAGCTGTGGCAATAATTTAACAGTAGATACAATTCTAAACTTTGCCACTGTGATCAAAACACTGAAAACACAAGATATTTGACTATAAAATTATAAAACAGTAAAAGCATTTAACTATAAAAATTTAAAATAGAAAACAAATTAATTTTGCTCCGAATAAGGTAAAAATCCACCATTTTTCTTTTTTCTTAAGAAAATACAATTGAGTATTTTCCTGTGGCTTATGGACCATGCACAGCATTTAATTGATTCTGCAGATCCAACCATAATTCCCCACAGTATGTTCTTATGAACACAAGACCGACAGGAGATTTCCAAACCCAAGAAAATTTTAAAAGACTTTACACTCAACTTCTTTAAAATATTCAACATTACATAAGCACTCTGAAGCCCTGAGAAGTTACACACTTTCTGTTCAAAATATTTATTAATTTTTCAGAACCAATGCTCCCCAGGACACATGTGGAAGATCATTACTATGAATGACTCAAAGCCTCTGATAACTACTTCCATAGGTGACAACCCAATAAAGTCTGTTATGGACAACTGTATATTTTTCACCTGAATTTTTAAAGAAAATTAAACGTGTAGCACATGAAAATATGGGGCAAGACACAGGCAAGGTCCAAGTCCTGTCTTAACTCGCTGGCAAGTATTCTAAGTAACAATTGTCTCAGAAATCTAGCGGCCAGGAAACAAAGTGAGACCTCCTAGATAATAAGAGATTTGGGGACAGGGTATCTTTTAGGGTCCTGCAGGACTCTAATCCCTCATCTCATAAGGACATTTGGGCCTAGAACCAGAGCTGAGCTCTGTGGCTACTCCAGGTCAGCCTACCTCCCGGTCTTTCAGAGTACAGGATATGGGGTGTCTGTAAGCAGCTCTGCAGGAAAGAAGGAGGCTGGTGCCCAGCTGCAGGAAGAGCTATAAACTAAAGGATGCACAGCATTATCAAATACTCAGAGGGTTTGGTCTCAGGTTAAAGAAAACTGCGAAAAAGTTGCAACAGCTTCCCTTTAGCACAATCATGACTGGCCCATTTATTATTTTCTTTTTTATGATCTTAGAACATTTTCAGCAAATCAAATCACTTTATATTTGAGGTCACAGGACCTGTTCTTTAGCAACAGATGTTGAGAGACAAAAATTAAGTAACTCAAAAGTGAAGAAATCATTCAGCAAAATATGAGGTCACTGAGATGTTTTAATGCCCTAGGTTTTCATTTTTCTTTTCATGTTTTTAACTTTATTAACTATTAGTTCATGCACCTAGGTACTAAAATTCTGTTGTCAGAATTTAGACATCCTAAGTTCTTTCTTTTTTTTTTTTTTAAAGGATTTTTTTTTAAGATTTATTTATTTATTATGTATACAGTGTTCTCTCTACACCTATCCCTGCAGGCCAGAAGAGGTAACCAGATCTCATTACAGGTGGTTGTGAGTCACCATTTGGTTGCTGGGAATTGAACTCAGGACCTCTGGAAGAGCAGTAGGTGCTCTTAACTTCTGAGCCATCTCTCCACCCCCCTAAATTGTTTCAGTCCAGGAATGCCAACTGGTTACTCAAGGCAGATTTCTCAAATCCTAGAGAAAAGGGAGAATACAGCTTTTGTCCTTTTCCTCAAGCAGACCACTCATCTCTCCTCTGTGGTATTTTCCAGGGCTAAAATCTAGTCTTCTGTGGATATTAGCAATTATTAAGGAAGAAAGGAAAAATATTCTTTAAAGTTGTAGCAACATGAAATTTTAAAATACCGAAAAACCAAACCAAACCAAAACAAAACAACAACAAATCAGCTAGTGATTCTTAAATATGTTTTAGATGTGCATATACTAACTTGGGCAAGAATGCTGCTAATCGTGGTGGTGTTTTCTGTCCCAAACACCTATAACTAAGAGTTAATGGAAGCCCGTGGACTAAAGTAAATCTGCTCGGACTTAACAAATTATTCCCCCCAAATCACTTACTCCCCTTGCAAAAAATGAGCATGAATGAATGAAGTCACCAAGTTTCCACACAGCCCTGCCTTAAGAGACTTGGGGTGGGGTGGGCACTAACCTTTGCTTTACTAGTCACAAGATTAAAAATTAACTTAGTACTATAGCTACCCTGAGTTAGGAAAATCCAGGACTTATTTTCTCCCTTTTCCCCATCTTCAGGAATGAGTGTTCCTTTTTTCCCCAAATATCTCTAATGGGGAATCAATCTGACACACACACAAAATCTAATTCAAGAAGGAACACCATGGAAACTTTCTGCAACATCGTCTGATTTGCAGACCACCCCACCCCTCCCCACCCCCCTTTGATGAGACAGGGTTTCTCTGTATCGCCCCAGCTGTCCTGAATCTCGCTCTGTAGACCAGGCTGGCCTCAAACTCAGAGATCCACCTGCCTCCGCCTCCAGAGTGCTGGGATTTATTGTGCACACCATCACTGCTTGGCTAACAGGCCAAATTCTTAATTTGCACTATTTTCTTTTCAGTCTTACATGCTGTGGGACGGTCTGTATGTCAAATTGCTCTGATTGGTCAATAAATAAAACAATATGCCAGTGGCCAGGCAGGAAGTAGGTGGACAAGGAGAGAGAATTGTGGAAGCAGAAGGCTGAGGCAGAGAGCACTGCAGCCGCCTGACAGCAGCATGTGAAGCGTGTAGCCCAGCATGTGCAAGTATAGATTTATGGAAATGGTAATTTAAGCTATAAGAAAGTTAGCAAGAAGCCTGCACGCCATAAGTTTGTAAGCATATAAGTCTCTGTGTTTACTTGGTTGGTCTGAGCGGCTGTGGACTGGCGGTGACAAAGATTTGTCTGACTGGGGCAGGACTCTAGCTACACTTACACTTTTGTTGTTCTTTTTTGGTTAGTTTTTTTCGTATTACTGGCTTATTTTGAGAGAAAGAATTAAGTGTGAGGTGGGATGTGATTACTCAGCCTTGTTTCCCCAGGTGACTAGTACAGTTTGGGTTTCCCCACCTTACTCAAAGTGAGAATGGCTGAGTAAATAAATGGCAGGTCCCTCCAAAGACCACTTACTGTCAGGCAAAACATCATTATTTTTTTTTCAAATTTAAGCATAACAGAGAGAGGGGGGAATGTGTTTATGAGTGTGCGTGTGAGTGTGTGTAGAACCCTAATCAGTTGCACCAGAGATTGTTTATGGTACCTTTTGCTCTTCTGTGAATTCAGAATTATTGTGTTGTGCTTGGGCCTCCTTCTGTAGGTGTCTTGCTAATCTGTAAGAAGAAAACATTGTTTAGAACTGAAGGCCAGTAAACTATCTCAACAGCAGCAAGCTGATACAGGTCAATCTTTTAAAAACAGGCACAATGATTATTTTAATAATGTCAGTCTCCCTTATACTTAGAAGCAAACTCTAAATATGCTACAATACTTCTCACACCATTTCACTGGGCAGAATCTGACCTAAGACAGTAAGAGCAAAATGCCAGGGCTGGGGAGGGTCTCCAAGGGTGTCGAATCCAGCCCTGCTGGCATGAATGGACTCTTCTGTCACTAGCCAGAAGGCAGTTATCCAGATTCAACCTAGACTCTACCACTCAGCTCCAACAGCTGTACTGTCTAGAGATGCTTTATCAATCTACTATTGATTTGCTGATTAGTCCAAATCCAAGACAAAGTGCAAATACTCTATCAAAATCTGTGTTTGAAGGTACTTGTGTTTTGGGGGAAAAAATCCCACCACTCATAAACGGAAATCAATGATTACCCAATTATCATATTGTAAAAATGGCAGCTAGGGGCTGGTGAGAAGACTCATTGTCTGCCTCCAAGCCTGATGACCCAAATTTGATCCCAGGGCCCACATGGTAGAAAAAGGAAATCAACTTCCCCAAGTTGTCCTCTGATCTCCACACACAAGGTATACACGCGCATGCAAATAGCAGGCCGTCTGAGAGTTTCTACCCCAAGCTCAACAGTAAGGATCAAATCTGTATGTCAAAGAGCAAAACAAGAAGGACCAACACTTAAAATACAGACAGACACAGACAGACAGACACACAGATACACACACACACACACACACACACACAGGGGGGGGGGGTCTTGAGAGATGTAAAAGTGACCAGTAAGAACACAGAAAGATCAGTAACATTAGTCCTAAGAAAAGGCATACAATGACAAGCTACTCCTTCACAGCCAGAGATGGCTATGATTTAAAAAATAAAACAAAGAGAGAGAATCACAGGTGTTAAAGATGATGGACAAAAAGCAGGACCCTCATACACCTGATAAAAAAAAATAGAAAATGGTCCCAATCATATGGAAAAGTCAGGTAGTTTGTCAAGTAATTAACCACAGACTTACTATAAGACCCAGAAATTTTATACTAGGTATATATCCAAAAAAACCCTCAAAATTTCTATGTGCATGAAATACTTGCACACACACATGCATTATTCATAACAACTGAAAAGTGGGACCAACTAAAATGTTCATTGACTAATGAGTGAATAAATAAAATGTCGTATGCCCATTCAATGACATATTTTTCAATGGGGCTGGAAAAACAGCTCAGCAGTTAAGAACACAGAGGAGCTGTGTTCAATTGTTCTTGCAGAGGAGCTAGGTTCAATTCCCAAACATAGCAACTCACAACTTTGTACATGCAAGATAATTCAATTTTTAAAAAGAGGCAAAAGATTTGGAAGGTACACAAAGACTTATAGAGGGAAAAATAAACATGAAAAGACACTCAACACCATTAGTCATTAATGAAATGTAAATTAAAACCACAGTGAGCTAGGATACAGGATGTAATTAGACAGACAGTAACAAGTTCTAGCTACATGGGAAAAAAAACCCCTTCCATTGCTAGAAGAAATATGAAGTGATATCTCTACTCTGGACAGTAACTCCACAGATTTCCTTTAAAATTCAAACATTTAACATAAGATCCAGCAATTCCTCTCATTGGTATCCATCTACTCGAAAGGAATGAAAATGCATGTTCACAGAAGCAATTACCTGGGCTGGAGACATGGCTCAGTGGTCCAGAGCGCACAATGCTCTTGCAGAGGATCTAAGCTCAGTTTCTAACACCCACGTAGGCATCTCACAACTGCCTGTAACTCTAACTCCAAGAGACCCAAACTTCTGGTCTCCCAACTTTAGATACCTGCACATGTGTGCACACAACCCCGCCCCCCATAATTAAAAATAAAATTTAATTTTGAAAAAGAATTGCATGCAAATGTTTAGGGCAGCATTGCTGATAATAATTAAAACTTGAATGTTCACTAACTAGTTGAGTGGGCACACAAAATGTGGTACACCTAAACAGCATAATATTTTTGTTCACTAACAAAAACTGTGATGTGATAAATGAATCTTAAAGATTATGCAAAATAAGCCATTGCAAAACTGGACTAGGTGATTATTACACAAAATGTCCAGTAAAGACATGAAGACAAATCATAGATGAGTGGTTGTCAGGGGTCAAGATGTGGTGGGAATGCAAATGAGCACACGGGGCCTTTGGAGGAGATGAGACTGTCCTAAATTCAGTGTGGTGACAGCTGCACAAGCTGGTACATGTAAAGCGTATCAGTTCTATGGTGAATAAGTTGTATCTCAATAGTTTTTGTTGTTGTTGTTGTGTTTTGAGTTGGATCTCACTATTTAGCCTTCCCTGGCTGGCCTGGAACTGGCTGCGTAGAAAATGCTAACCTCTAACTTGCCTGCCTCTGTCTCCCAAGTGCTGGGATTTAAAACAAACAAACAACAAAAACTTTTTTAAAAATGTTTTAAAAGCCTAAGCAAAACACTTTAATCTTTTAAATATATAAACCCAAATTTCATGTGAATGGAGTCCTAAAGGTGAGGCCTGATTCTGTACACTAAAGGAAAAGCTACATGCTCTGGATAATCAGATGGACAACTGAAAGAGTTGGTGTTGAGTAATGGTGAAAAAATAGTCCAACACTCTTCTCTAGGGGCTGGAGAGATGGTTCCATAGTCAAGAGAACTTGCCACACAATCTTGACAACTGGAGTTCGAACCCTGGCACTCACATAACTAGCCAGGCATCCCTAGCCCACCTGTAAACGCAGCACCGAAAAAGCAGGGACAGGGGGATCACTGAGGCTGGATAGCTTCCAGCCTGGCAGAGAATATTCAGGGAGAGACCTCATAAGGAAAGTGGAGTGATAGAGAATGTCCACTGTACACACAAGTGCACAAAAATCACAAAAAGGCAAATAAATCTTCACAAGTTCTCTAGAGACCCATCTTATCCTACAAAGGTGCCTGCAAGTTAAGACAGGACTGCTCTCAGGAAGTGTCTTAAACACACTCTAAGCACAGAAGCGACTAACCGGAACCTTATCACTGTAGACAGAAATTAGTGCATCTCAACCATCTGCAGCAAAGAACCAGGTTTTCTCTCCCCCAGTTCCTGGCTGATACTCTGCAGATTTAAGAAAAAAAATACTGTGAACAGGCAGGTGAGATGGTTCAGAAGGTGAAGCTGCTGCGTCTGATGATCTGAGTCAGACCCTGGGACAGACATGGTAGAAGGCAGGCGAGAACTGAATCCTGCTAGTTTTCTTTGTCCTCCACATATAGGCACCAGGCACACATGTGGTGCGCAAAAATACATCAGGCAAAACACTCATACACATAAGCGTAAAAAAACAGTATTCTTAAAGGGAAAGTACATACACTACGCCACCCATATTTCCCCCATAAACCAGCCTCCATATATTGTATGGCTATGAAGACAGTATGGCTGCCCAATTAAAAAGCCCAATTATCCTAGACCTCTCCCTTCATTCTTGATATCCGGCCAGTGACTAAGTAATTGTTCACATCATTATCACGGTCCCCAACTGGCCTCCTTGGCTTCAGTCTTTCCTCCCAAAGAGTGTGTTCCAAAAAAATGAGAAAAGGCAACTTGTATCTATTGCTGGTAGATTAGAAAGATGTAAAATCTTGGCCTCATTATGTGTAGCCTGAACGTTACAAAGTTTAGCCCAATCACTGCATTTCTATTGACATCTGACAGTGCAGTTTTATAATAACTGGAAGAGTACTCTGCAGCTCTCCAGTACAGTGGTCAGAGTGGAGACTCAACAAAGGATTTGCATGTGCCTGTTACTCTCATTCCCACCAAGCAGCCTGCATATTCAATTTTCCTTTGTAATTTCAATTAGACATGGTATTCTTCACTTTCCATTGGGAGGGTTCCTGCCCGGTACCAACAGCTGCTAGTCCACTGCATCACAAGAGAGGGGCAGCTTGGTATATACACAGACCCTCACGGGCTACCTCATCAAGGTAGAGAAGAGCACATTCAGCAACAATGCAAGGAATCTTGAAATTTGTCCAGGTTATTTACAGAATTACTCTATCAGTGTTTTATCAAACAAAGCACTTTATTATTAATTCTAATATCAGCAGAAAGGGATTGAAGTTAGAAAAAAAATCCCAGATTTCAAAGGTATCATGTTGTGACTCCAGTTTTCTAATTTTGTGAAAAAGAATTCTATCCTTATTGGGCAGTTATAAAAACAAATGAAATCACATGGGAGTCCAAAATATATGTTAGTAGTTGTCCAACATAGCAAAACACCCAGAGCACTGGGTTTTTTAATCTATAGACCATTCTGTCCATTAAGACGGGCAGAGAACACCTATATATCCAAATTATCTCATGGACTAGCCCAAAACAAGTAGCTATTGTAGGGAGAGGATAGAAGTTTCGATTTTCCAAGTACCACTCCTGTATTCCTTCCAGAAAGAGAGATGGGGATGGTTTCACAATTCCAGAAACCGCAAATTTTAAAACGAAGACTTAATAGTAACTGTTTGCAAACAATAGCATTTAATGGGCAGTTTCTTTTAGTAGTAAGTCCAAGAAACTCAGCAAGATGTTTATACAGTTTTGTTGTTGTTGTTGCTGCTGTTTTTAAGTATCTAAAGTGGGAGGCACCAGAAAGAGATAATGAGACTTGGGTGGATGAAGGAAACCAGTCCTCACATGTACCCTGAGGCTATACATTGTACACAGGAAAAGGGGGAGGGATCCAAGGAGGGCGTGGCGGCTCCTGTGCCTGGTCTATTAATTCACATTTTGCTCCCCTCTATTCACATCCTGCGCGGACTCCACCCAAAGCAGCCAAGCGAGAGGGTGGGTGGGACTCACAGCCTAGCAAATAACAGTCCCAGAAATCGAAAACGAAATCGAGTTGGAATTGTGAAAAACACTGCTCACCAGACAGAGGGGTGGAGAAGGAGCGAGAGTAGCGAGTAGGGACCCTTCTCTTGGCAGGAGAACTATTCCCTTATCATCCCAGGGGCAGCCTCCATTCCCGCGCGCAAGTACATCCCTCCTCTCCTACACGTGGAGAGTGGAAGACACACACACGCAGAACATGGCCACTCATCCCCGGAACGTGGGCGGAGAGCACACAAGTATTCCCTGGGGATTTTCAAAGACAGATTTTTTTTTTTCCTGGAGGGGTGGCAACCTGGGAGAGGCGGCGGGAAGGAAAGGAGACTGCCTGCAGAGCCCAGGGCCCAGTGAGAAGCTCGAAGGGAACTAAGGAGAGAGCCAGTTAGGGCCCCAGCTACCTGTTGAATGGACCCGGCCCTGTGCAGAAGAGGGGAGGTGCGAGAGCTTGCCCGGAGGGCGGACGGGTGGTCCCCAAGCAGCCGGATCAGGGCCCATGGGATCTCAGCCCTGGTGTTTGCCGGGGGACCCCACCCCAAGAAGCCTGCGCTGCGGGACACAGGGATGCGAGACCCGGGCAGAAACAAGGGACGGCGACCTGCCTGGCCCGCTCCCGCGGTTAGTCACTCACATCTGATACTCGTCTATCGCCTCCACCAGCTGGCCCCAAGAGTCGAAGTCGGCGCCTCTCCTAAGACTGGCGCCCCAGCGCTGCAGCAGACTCCGGGTCACCTCCGACATGGCCGGTCCCCGGCCCGGCCCCCTCCCGCCCCTACCCCAGCAAGGCCGGGCTCTAGGGCGCCATCCTCCCCGGGCTTGGCCCTGACATTAACAGGGCCAGGAGGAACCGCTAAGGCCACCACCGCCACCCGCCGAGGAGCCGCCCAAACCCATTTGCCGCCACAGCCAAACTTTGCAGCTCCGAAGGCGGCCGCCCCGCCGAGGCCACGCCCCCTAAGCCACGCCCCGGTTAGGTTGAGGCCGCCCCAATCGGCCGAGGCCATCGCTACGGCGGCATCCGGCCCTGGCTCGGGGACTCCCCGCGCCACGTCCCTTCCTCTCTAGGACCCAGACAGGATCTGGAGAGGTAAGAGCAAGGCGAAGTTTAGGAAGGGTCGGCAGACGGAGCGAGCCGAGGGGGCCGCAGTGGCGGAACCCGCCCCTCTGAGACACGCACGGCAGCCTCCGCCGCTGTCATGGTCCCCCGTCACGTGACGCCCGCCAGCGGCTGGCCCGGCTTCCGGCCGCTCTAGCCCAGTTGTCTCGGTGCTACCGGCGCCTTCCTTGTCTGGCTGGCGGACTCCGTCCCGCCTTCCTTTTCCTCCAGCAGGAAGAGCGGCGTACGGACTCTGAAGTCCCCGGTAAGCATGTCAAGCGGTTGTGTGAGCCCGTGATCTCCCTCCCCTCGAGTCCCTGCACTCCAGTAGGAGGGTCACCCCCTTCCAGGAGCTCCCTTGACCCCCGGGTGGTAGTCAGTGGAAGAATCGATGGTTTTAGCTGCTGGTTCGCCCGGCTCTCCTCGCCCGGCGTCTCCTTTGGCTGTTAGAGAGCTTGCTAGACACAGAACGGTGGCTTGGCAGTCATCTGCTCGGCCTTCCGGGGTTGACAGGATCGGTGTGCCACCCTAAGACCTGATCGCGATCCAGGAGCAGGGTGCGTGGGGTCGCGGCCGGGAGGAAGAGGCCGGGCGGTAAACAGGAAGTGGGCGCAGGCAGTGTCTAGACCGCAGGTAGGCTCCGGGGAGCTCCCGAGATGGGAGGGGGTGTGTCAGGGAGCTCGTTCGAGGGGGTCTGGCAGGTGATGCTCTCTATGTATTCGGGGTTGTACTTGGGGCTCTGCAGGCTCGTGAGGATGGGTGTGTCGTTCTTCGACCCCACCCTCCGAGTTCTGGAGACCCGAAGAGTGTGTGAAGGGTGGAGGAGAGTGCAGTCATTAAAAGAAACAGTCGCGGAAATTCTGTTTTCACAAATTTCCCTAGAGTAGGGTGGGCTCACCTACTGCTGCCTTTGCGCAGGTGTTGGAGATGGTTTGTATGGACGCTGTTTTGGTGATATGTTCTGAAAGGGCTGGTTAAATGTTTTGAGTCCTAAGTGGATCTGCCCAGGCTTTCACTGAGTATATGATGCATTCTCTGTTCGTTAAATATCTGGTGCTTCCTCAAAACGGTTTAGCCATGAGTAAGTCTAACCTGAGTGGTGCATAATGTTGATATTTCAGAACACTGTACCCCTCCATACACTTTTCCCCCTTAATAAAGGTTGAATAAAAATCTGTGCAATGCCTGTAAATTACATTTACCTTATCAGAATTGCTTCTGTATTACTTCTGGAATCTAATGAGATGTTTGAGACTCCGACTTGGAGCCTTCTTGTGTTACTAAATGCATTATCTACCCTGAAACTTTCAGGGGAAAAAAAAAAAACAACCCATACAGTGCTGCCTTTTTTCTTTTGCTACAATTTTTTAAAGTTGACATTTCATTGAGGTAGCTTTTCAAATGTTTTTGTATTCACAGTTTATATTTTATATAAAAATATTCTTAGTAGTTTTATACCCAATCAATTTATTACAGAACAAAAGGTATCCACCAAGGTCCTTTGGTGCCAGCAATATGTGGAAAATAAAACAAATATGAAACTTACTTATTTCAAATAGACTTAGTGTTAATGGGGGGATCCATTTGACTGTGTTAAGGAAATGAGATTCATATGGTCTTGTACCTTCTCGTTTGTAGCTGTCCAACCAAAGGCTCAGCTTTGCTTCTCAGAAGTGTAGTCTGTAGCCCTGCACAGCCAGCTTCTCAGGTTCTCCCCCAGACCCCCAGGTGAGAACACATTGTAGCAAGATCACTTATCTCCAGGGAATTTTTGTTCAATGCATTTTAAAGTTAACACTGTTCTTTTGTATCTTATCACTGAAATTATTATGAACAAAATTCTCAATTTTCTTATACAGGCGTAATCGAAGTATCAATTTAAGATACAATTCATTTGTGGTATATTATATTTATATATGTACGTTTTGTATAATAGCTTATGCATAAGTGTATATATCTTGTAAAAATAGCCAGTTTTTACATGTCTTTTTCCTACTTAATTTTTCAGTTTTTATGTCTCTTCTACCTGTAGAGCACATCTCGAGAAAATGACCCATTGGTTTCATAGGAACCCATTAAAAGCCACAGCTCCCGTGTCTTTTAACTACTATGGCATGATCACTGGTCCCCTTGCCTCAAAGATTTGCAAGTAAGTGTTACTGCAACTTAAGCAATGTTAGTTAGACAGTGATTCAAGGTATTTTATAAGTTCTGTGGTTAATACAGAAATGTGTGACACATTCCTAACATTAAACTCATGATAAATTTCTATTTTATCATTAATGGATGAAGATTAAATCATGGGATATTTAAGCTTTGGTAGTCATCAAGGCTACATCCTTAATTTTAGATCAGTAAATGAGTCCCAGAAGGGCTAAATCAGTAACAAGTTAAACTATATATTTCAACAGAGCCATAAGGTAGGATGTGAGTATTGTTAATGGGCCAGACAGTAAATTATTTATGTTCCAAGAAGGGAGAGTTTGCTATGATTTAAAATGCCTTCAAAGTAGTGATATAGGAGAGAGGACTTGAGCTGAGGTTCACATAAATTGTTTAACTGACATCAGGAGTTGGCAAACTCTGCCCACTATGTTAGACTCCCTGCTTCTTTTGTTTCTGGGGTGTGTGTGTGTGTGTGTGTGTGCGCGCGCGCGCGCGCGCGCGCGCGTGCGTTTATGTGTGTGTGCGCGTGTGCTCCTGCCCGCTCGTATGCACCCTAGCGCAATCACCCAAAGTTCAACATGCCCAAAATTAAATTCATCTTAAAATTATACAAATTGAGAAAAACATGCCTTAGAAATACGTAATTTAGGCACAGGTGTGAGAACTGAATTCAGATTCCTAACATCCACATAAAAAAAATGGACAAGATAGCACACCTATGAATCCCAGCACTGGGGCACAAGATGTTTGTGGCGACAGGCAGATCCTAGAGCTCTCTGGCCAGCAAGTTCAGCCAAAATAGAAAGTTGTAGGTTCAGTGAGAGACACAGATATCCGACTTCTGGCTTCCACACATGCCCAGGTATGAATATTTGCACATGTATAAACATATACCCACTAACATGTATTTAGAATGAGAAGACTTGCAAACAATTTTGAAAACATTCAGAGAATATATTATATACTATGCAGTCTGTGTGTTTACAATTTAAATTTATTCTTCAGCAGCTTAAACCTATTTTAAATGTCTTAAGTTAATGTCCATTGAGTGTGATTTCTGGAACTCTCACAGCCTTCTGGATTAGATATAGATGCAGATCAGAGATGCTATAGATCTAGGAGAGGAAGTCATTGAAGATGTGAGAATAGAGATCTCAAAAGAAAACCAAAAGGCCAAAGACTGGTATTTTTATGTGTGGGAGAGAACTGGGGACGTAGAGAAGGAATGTTGAATGGGGAGGAACATCTCAAAACTGTAGTGCTCACTGTGACCGTGGTGTCGCAAGAAGGAAAGGTGGGTATAAGACACTGTTACAAGGAAGAATGGCATGCGGGGACAACTTAGGTATTTTAACCAAATGGTCATGCAATTTTACATTTTCTGGATGTATATATATTCATAGACAATGTCAGATGCTTTGTGTGTAGTGCCAAATTCAGAAATTCAAAGGTTATTAAAATCATACACAATTGCTGTTTTCCCCAAAACTATTGGCTAAAGAATGAAGAATGAGCTGGGTGGTAGCCCATGCCTTTAATTCCAGCATTCGGGATGCAGGCAGGCGGATCTCTGTGAATACAATGCTAGCTGGTCCACACCACTAGTTCCAGGATAGCCAGCGTTACACATGAGAAGCAAAACAAAACAAAAAAAAACAAATTACAAAAAAAAAAAAAGAATGAAGAATGAATTTTAAATACACTCAGTTGTTGTTTGTGTTACTGGAGACAGGGTCTCAGGTAGCCTGAGCTGATTCAAACTTGCCTTGGCTCTGTAGCTAAGGATCCCTCTTCTGCCTCCTGAGCACTGCACTTACAGCTTTGTTTTGCCATGCCTGGTTGATAGTCTTGTTTTTAAAACTTGCTATATATTTTTATTGTATAATTGGGTGTGGTGATATTTTGTGTACCCTAAAAAACTTAACCTGAGGATCAGAGGACAGAGCCAGCTACTAGATTACACATGGAGGTCAGGCAGTGGTGGCACACACCATTAATCCCAGCACTTGAGATCTCAGGCCTTTGCTTGGGAAGTCACATGCCTTTAATTCCAGGAAGTAATATGGCAGGACAGAGAAAAGTATATAAGGCCTGAGGAAACAGGAAATCACTCTCTTGAGGCTGAGCATTTTGTAGAGGTAAGAACTAGTGGCTGGCTGTTCTGCTTCTCTGATCTTTCAGCTTTTACCCTGATATCTGGCTCTGGGTTTTTTATTAAAAGACCATGAAAGATTTGAACAACAGTTGGGCACATGCATTGCCCCTTTAATTAGACTGAGTTTATTTTTGTAAAACTTTTGAAGTGATTGTTATTAGAAACTTCATTTATTTCTAACGTTGGCCCTAATTAAATTTATTCCTTGGAATCGGTACATGGTAAAGAAGCTAGCAGGGGTCTGTGTGTATTGTCTTAAAGCTTTTAAGTTGTTGCCTCTGAGCTGCTTTTACGTAGTCTTTGACACACAACTTACTTTGCTTTACCGTCTGTTGATGCAAGTGATTTGAGATCATCCAGGACTCGGCTCCTCGAATTGTTCACTGATTTGAGCTGTAATCCGGAAATGATGAAGAATGCAGCAGACTTGTATTTCTCACTTTTACAAGGTTAGTTACTTTTGTAAAGGTAAGTGTTTTTAAAAAATGGCTATGTGGTAGTGTACATTTAACTTTTCAGATACAGATAGTTTTATCTTCCAGGCTATATTTGGAATTATTGGGTCTCAGAATGTGACCTTGTAAATGGTAGTACATAGTCTTTCTAATAGTCTAAAATTTATATATATATATATATATATATATATATATATATATATATATATATATTACATATTCTAATATTAGGAGACTGTGTAAAATGTAGAAAAGAGGAAAGTATCAGAAGTTTCATTCAGACACCTGAAAAAGTAATTGTATGAATAAAAAAAAAAAAAACATTTTGATGGGGGAGGGGGGTTTGAGACAGCATTTCTCTGTATAGCCCAGACTGTCCTGGAACTAGCTTTGTAGACCAGGCTGGCCTTGAACTCACAAAGATCCACTTGCCTGTCCTCCTAGTGCTGGGATTAAAGGCATGCACCACCATTCTCAGCTAGAACAAATAATATTTGTTCTAAAATTAAAATATGTTGCATTTTTTTATAGGTTTCATAAATTCACCAGGTGACTCTACCCAAGAAAGCAAATTACGATACGTTCAGAGTTTCAAGTGGACTGATACATTGCAAGGACACGTCCCAAGGTGAGCGGTGCTAATGAGGCCCTAAATAAATCCAAGTCGGCTTTTAACTGGCCACTGTATTTGAAGGAGAAAAACAGATAAGCAATTTCATTTGTAAGGAAATAAATTAAAACATTGACTTAAACTAAGGTGTATGCTATTAAGTTTAAAATAATGTGTTTCTACCAGACAAAATCTATTTTTGTGAAAACATAAATATTAACTTTAAACACCTTTACTAATGCCCAGCTTGCAGTTCAACATGGGCTTTATTTTTCTCTCCTCCTTTCTAGTTGTGTTTCTACTCTTACAATGTCCCTTTACAACTTTCTCATTACTCAACTATTAATAATAGATCATGTTGCTATTAACCTTTACTTTTTAAAAATACAGTTGGATTATTAAAATGGCCATAGATCTTCATTTAATAAAAAATAAAAAGGGAGCCAGCAAAATGGCTCATTGTATAAAATTGCTTGCTGCCAAGCTTGACAATCTGAGTTCAATTTCCAGAACCTACATAAAGTAGAAGAGAGCCAGCTCCCATAATTTGCCTTTTGACTACCACACATGCCTTGCGGCACATGTGTATCCACAAACACAAATAAGTAAATAGATAAATAAAAAGATAAACTAAAAATAGGAAGGCTGTAGCCAGGTACTTTTCTGCATCCCACTCAGTCCCGCAGCAGCTTATAAAATAATCACTCAGAGGCTTATATTAATTATAAATGCTTGGCCAATGGCTCAGGCTTATTACTAACTAGCTCTTACTTAAATTAACCCATTTCTATTAATCTGTGTATCACCACATGGCCCAGGGCTTATCGCTCTGGCATCTTACTCCTTCAGCAGCTGCTGGCATTTCTCCGACTCCACCCTTCTTTCTCCCTGTATTCAGTTTGACTTTCCTGTCTGGCTATATTCTGCCCTGCCATAGGCCAAAGAAGCTTTATTATTAACCAGTGATAGCAACATATTCACTGCATACAGGAAGACCATCCACAGCAGAAGGGATGTTAAAAATCCCAGAGTGGTGTTAAAATAGAAAGAATAGATGTTGGGTTCATACGTGCTGAGACACAATACAGGTTTTCTATGAAGTGAACAACTACTTTAACTAGATTTTGATGTAATGATAATAGGGTACTGTGAAGAACAAAACAAGAAAATGTAGGCATGATGAATGACGTAATGCCAGGCCTCTATAGAATTAAAACATTCACTATGTGTTCCTTCCTTCCTTCCTTCCTTGGACATGTTATGTGGGTTTTAGTAGTCTTGATACCAAAGTTTTCCAAGACTTTTTCTGTTTTTCTTTGTGTAATCACTGTTTTTCATCTAGATTTAGGGATTTGTTATTGTGAAGACTATTTTTTTAATTTATTTATTTGTATTTTATGTATTTTAGTGTTTTGCCTGCATGTATGTCTGTGTAAGGGTGTCAGATTCCCTGGAACAGGAGTTATAGACATTGTGATCTGCCATGTGGGTGCTGGGAATTGAACCCGGGTCCTCTGGAAGAGCAGCCAGTGCTTTTAACCACTGAGCCATCTCTCCAACCCCATGAAGTCTATTTTTTAAGGATCAAGCCTTCATCATTATTACAATGGAAAGTTTGACAGGCCATAAAACGGCTTGAATTACGTAAATTCAGCACTTTCCCCATTTCATTCCCAATATTGGTTCCATGTTCCTGGGGGTGGTTGTTATAATTGGTTGGTTGGGTTTTTTTGTTTTGTTTTGGTTTTTTAGCATTTCATGAGCTAAATAGTGAAGAATTATATGATTAAGCTAAGCATGGTGGCACATGCTGATAAACCAAGCATGAGGGAAGCTGAGGCAGGAGGATCATGATCTTGAAACCAACCTGGGTGATAGAACAAGGCCTTGTCTCAAAAAAGAAATAAAATACAAAAAAATTATGTGATGTAACCTTGAGCACTACCCAGTATTCCATACATATGAAACTGTTTGATTGCTTCATACTTAGAAATTGTGATACATGTGTATTTGTGCCAAGACATTCTCACTGCAGTTCAGGCTGCCCTCAGATTTATCATGAAGCTCAGGCTGGCCTGGAACTCATGGCAGTCCTCCATCCTGTTGGGGGCCCTGGAGTGCTGGCATTACAGGGGTGAGCAACCACACCCAGTTGAAAAATAAGTTTGGGTTTTTTTTTTGTTTTTTTGTTTTTTTGTTTTTTTTTTGGAGACAGGGTTTCTCTTTGTAGCATTAGAGCCTCTCTTGGAACTCACTCTGTAGGCCAGGCCGGCCTTGAACTCACAGAGATCCGCCTACCTCTATCTTCCGAGTGCTGGGAGTAAAGGCGTGCGCCATCACTGCCCAGATGTCTCCTGTTTCTAGAAGGCATTGGTCTGTTTCCTCTTACTGCAGTGGTAGTTCTCAGCTTTCCATTTGTTCAGGAAGTGCTCTTGGAGTGTGGGCAGTAGTACTCTTGGAGGGTGTGTAGTAGTACTCTTGGAGAGTGGGTAGTAGTACTCTTGGAGAGTGTGTAGTAGTACTCTTGGAGTGTGGGCAGTAGTACTCTTGGAGAGTGTGCAGTATTACTCTTGGAGTGTGGGTAGTAGTACTCTTGGAGAGTGTGCAGTAGTACTCTTGGAGTGTGGGCAGTAGTACTTGGAGTGTGAGGTACTCTTGGAGTGTGGGCAGTGGTACTCTTGGAGTGTGGGTAGTAGTACTCTTGGAGAGTGTGCAGTAGTACTCTTGGAGTGTGGGCAGTGGTACTCTTGGAGTGTGGGCAGTGGTACTCTTGGAGTGTGGGCAGTGGTACTCTTGGAGTGTGGGTAGTAGTACTCTTGGAGTGTGGGTAGTAATACTCTTGGAGAGTGTGTAGTAGTACTCTTGGAGTGTGGGTAGTAGTACTCTTGGAGAGTGTGCAGTAGTACTCTTGGAGAGTGTGTAGTAGTACTCTTGGAGAGTGTGCAGTAGTACTCTTGGAGAGTGCAGTAGTACTCTTGGAGTGTGGGTAGGAGTACTCTGGGAGAGTGTGTAGTAGTACTCTTGGAGAGTGGGTAGTAGTACTCTGGGAGTGTGGGCAGTAGTACTCTTGGAGAGTGTGTAGTAGTACTCTTGGAGTGTGGGCAGTAGTACTCTTGGAGTGTGGGCAGTTACTTTTTGAGTAACTAATAACTATGACTTGTCTTTGTCTACCTTGTGTTCCTTTTTTTAATGATTGATTTATTTACTCTATGTATATGAGTGCTCTATCTGCATGTACAACTTTATGCCAGAAGAGGGCATAAAATCCCACTATAGATGGTTGTAAGCCACCATGTGGTTACTGGGAATTGAACTAAGGACCCCTGGAAGAGCAGCCAGTGCTCTTAACTGCTGAGCCATCTCTCTAGTCCCGAAAAATCAATTTTTAATAGCACATGGTCATATTACTATTTAGACTGTGCTATTGAAATTGAGTGTTCTAAAACAAGATTGTAGCTTGGTAGTAGAATACTTGTCTAGCATGTGTAAGGCCCTGGATTTGATCCTCAGAAACACACACACACACACACACACACACACACACACACACTCACACACGCACATGCGCACCAGAAAAGATAGTTATTTATATGACATCATATGAATTAGCCAAACTGGGGCTGGTGAGCTGGTGTATTGAGTAAGGTGCTTGACTGCAAGCCTGCTGACCTGAGTTTGTTCCCTAAGACCCACATGGTAGGAAAGAACCAGTTCCTGCAAGTTGTCCTCTGATGTCCACACATGCTCCATGGTATGGACACACACGCACTAAATAAAGTGTATTTGAAGTTTTTGTTTGTTTTGGGTTCCATCCTAAGCTTTCTGACTTTTTAAGGAGGAGTCTCAGAACTGTATAGTTTTAAAATTATTCTATGTAGCTTTGGGTACTACTTTTTCATGATTATTATTGTGGAGTACACAGTTCATACTTGTTCTGGTTAATTTTTTTGTCAACTTGATGTAAACTAAGGCCATCTGGGAAGGGGGAACTCAGCTGAGAATATGCTTTGGTCAGACTGGCCTGTGAGGCATTTTCTTGATGAATGATTCATGTGAGTAAGGGCCAGCCCACTCTGGGCGTTGCCACCCCTGGGCAGGTCATCTTGGATTGTATAAAAAGGAACTGAGAAAGCCGTGGGGAGCAAACCAGTAAGCCGTGTTCCACCATGGCCTCTGCTTCATTTCTGCCTCCAGGTTCCTGCCCTGAGTGTCTGTTCTGATGTCATGTTGGACTGTAAGCTGAAAGCTGAACTAAACCCTTTCTTTCCCCAGGTTATGTGTGTGTACACGTGCATGCCTGTATGTGTATGATTTCTGTCTTAGCAAATAGAAAGCAAACTAAGAAAATTCTGGATCACTGTATTTAGATTGTTAATTACCTGCATCTGTGTGTGTTAGTTCTGTCTTTTTGTTTGTTTTGTTGTTGTTTGAGTCAGGCTATCACTGTGTAGCCCTTGCTGTCCTGGAACTCACTCTGTAGACCAGGCTGGCCTCGAACTCACAGTGATCCACCTGCCTCTGCCTCCTGAGTGCTGGGATTAAAGGCCCAGCTATATCTTCATAATTTTTTAAAAATTACTGCATTTATGTATTTATTATTTATGTGTGTGGTCATGTGTATGTGTGTGTGCCTGCATATGTGCATATGAAGATTAGAGAACAACAGGCAGGAGTCAGTGCTCTTCTGCCACATGGGTCCCAGGGATTGAACTCAGCCCATCACACTTGGTCACAAGAGGCTTTACCTACTAAGCCAAGCAAGCTTTGTACAGCAATGTCTTCATAATTTACAGAACTTAATGACTTAATTTTTTATTCCAGTGCCCAGCAGGATGCTGTTTTTGAATTGATTTCCATGGGATTTAACGTAGCATTGTGGTATACCAAATATGCTTCAAGATTGGCTGGAAAAGAAAAGTAAGTTAGAAAGCAGAGGTTGTGTGTGTGTGTGTGTGTGTGTGTGTGTGTATTGTTTTTTTAAACATAATGAAATTCCACTTGAAGTAAGTATAAGAGTCATTGTTCTGCAGTTATGCAGCTTAATCTCTGTTTTTTAAATTTTTATTTATTGTTCTTGGGGTGGGAGAGGGCCACACAGGCCAGGGTGCATGAGGAGGTCAGAGGTCAGCTTGTGGAATAGGTTCTCTCCTTCCACATTTACATGGCTTCCAGAGATTGATTCCAGGTTGCCAGTACCACCTCTGTACTCTAGTTTTAAAGGGGAAAGGTTTTCATAATCTTGTTACAATGGTAGATTTAAATGAGGCCCCAAACTAAGAAGTCATTAAAAATGTGCTGATTGGACTACATTTAAAGTACTATAAACAAAGATTTAAAACAGTGACAGAATTGGTCAACAAAACTGCAACTCATTGTAAGTTGTCCTTTTTTTTTTTTAGGTTTTTCAAGACAGGGTTTCTCTGTGTAGCTTTGTGCCTTTCCTGGAACTCACTTTGTAGACCAGGCTGGCCTCGAACTCACAGAGATATGCCTGCCTCTGCCTCCCGAGTGCTGGGATTAAAGGCGTGCGCCACCACCGCCCAGCAAGTTGTCCATTTTTTAATATATAATCTAAAAATTAACAAATGCCATCAAGTCAGTTGAAAATAAAGGATGTGAATAGGCACTTCATAGAAAAGAGGTACAAAAAGCTTGCAAGCATATAAAAAGATGTTTGGAAGACTAAAAAACTGCATGAGACTGGTGAGGTAGCTCAGTGGGTAAGGGTGCTTGCCACCCAGTGATGTAAGCCTGAGCTGGACCCAGAACCCATGACACGAGGGAGGGAGAGAACCGAACCCACAGACTTGTCCTGCGCCCTCCACTCGTGCACCTGTGCACACAGAGAAAGTAACATTTTTTAAGAACTGTAAAATTAAATGAGACAACTTTTGTAGTGACTGACGTGGATACAGCATTAGGAAACTGGCACATCACTTGGGATTCATCCATACATAATAACATGCAGCCGTTTAAACGTGAGTCAGGTTTGCCGAAGTAAAATGATTCAGATGAACAGAGTAGTGTGTGTTAAGTTCATAATAGTTTGTATTTGTTTATGGCAGAACTGTCTGGAAAGAAATCAGACCGTTTAGCATTTATTTACTTCTAGGCAAGGTCTCTGTTCACCTGCAGAGTCTTGAACTATATTTCATGTGCATTTTTTATTGGTTTTGGTGTCAAATTAGATTGTTTTCTTTTTAAGGAAGAAAACTAATAATAAGAAACACAAATAGCTAATTTAGTTTTCTGATGTTTTTAAAGTGTGTGTATGGGTGTGTGCACATGCATGTGGAGGCCAGAGGCATTGTCACCCTGGAGCTGGAGTCACAGGCAGTTGTGGGCCGCCTGACATGGGTGCTGGGAGCTGACCTGAGTCTCTGCAAGAGCAGCAGGAGCTCTTAGCCACTGAGCCCTCCCCCAGCCGTGGTGTTCTGATACGTGTTAGCTCTTAGTGCCAGAAATAAGACTCATCCTCTAACTAACGTAACCACTGTCTTAAAGCATAACAGAAGATGAAGCAAAAGACGTCCATCGAAGCCTAAAGATTGCAGCTGGGATTTTTAAACATTTAAAGGTATAATCGGGGAGTGGGGTAGGGTGGGGCAGGGGTGGCACATTAATTCTTGGATTGCATGGTGGGATTAGTAACTCCATGTGTCAAAGAGGTAGTCCAGTCCCTCTGGTAACTGCGGGGAGTTAGTTCAAGAACAGACTGCCCTTCCACATCTGCATACCAAAGTCTAGATTCCCAAGTGACTTGGGCTCTGTGTGTAAACCGTGCACATTCCTGTGCTCTGTAAATCGTCTCTTGTCTACCAGCACCGTGTAGTTCGATGTGAGTACTCGTCCTACCATATAGTCTAGGGAATGGTTGACAAGGAAACTGTACAGACTCGGCACAGATGCAGCCTGGGTGCTGAGCGTCCATGTGGAGTGCTCAGGTCTGAGCCGACTGCACGTTGTACATTAACCACCTTATTGGTGAACTACAGCCAGTTGCTGTGTTAATGGCTCCATTTTCCCTTAAAGTTGGTGAGTCATAACTAGAAGTTTTAAGTTATAATATTCTGCTTGCTTTTCTGTCTCTTACCCTGAGTGAAAACAAAACAGGTGAACTAATGTCTGTGCTGTTGGGCATTGTTCTCCCTGCGGCCAGGAGCAGTCACGGTTCCTCAGCACTGACTCTGAGGCTGCCTCCTGGGTCTCACTGGCCAGCCAATCACTGCAATCTAGTAATGTCAGATAACCTGAAGATAGGATGGGAACTCTGAGGAAAAATCGTGTCTTCCTCTGAGACTGGCCGCCTGCTTCATTCTCATGAATGAAACTGCTGCTTACTAAGGGCCGCTTGGAGGCAGCTTTAAGGTGTTTTTGCATCCTGAATTAGATGTAGAATTTGTAGTATTTTCTTTTCATCATTAGTTTTTACTGTGAATGAACAATTCACAGTACAAAAGAGAATTTTGGTTACTGTTGCAGTGAATACTTTCTAAGATGAAAGCGTGCTTTGCATTATATTGCGTTGGCAAATCTATCCATAAACTAAATTTTGCTGTTGGATTTTTTTATAAAAGTTGATGTTGAATACACAATACCTCACCTGTGAGCTTGTAGTCACTGCTTGGTCTGTTCCCTTAGGTTCCCAGTGAGTCTCTGAGTTGAATGTCACTTAGTCACGTCTTCAGCTCTGACCGTAGTGTTAACATGAGACTGACATGTTTGTTTCCTGTTCTTCCTCTGTAGGAAAGTCATATACCCAAACTTCTTACACAAGCAGAAAAGGGACAGGACTTAGAGGCTCGGCTTATAGATGCTTACATCATCCAGTGCCAGGCTGAGGCCCAAGAAGGTATCTAAATACTCGAAGGTGTTTTGTTTTTAAGACTGTTTATGTTGGCTTTTGATTCTTTTAGAAAATACCAGAATTAGCCATATGTTTCAGGTTTGAAGAATTGATTATGAGGGTCATTTTACCTTTAACATTTCCTTTGCTGTTCAAAGAGCTCCTTCCAGCTAATGTTCCTTTAAAGAGGATTTTGATTTCATGCCTTTTGACAACATTAATGTTAATCTTTGGGTTTTCTTTTTAAGATTAATTTTTAGGTGTGTGTGTGTGAGAGAGAGAGAGGGAGGAGAGAGAGAGAGAGAGAGAGAGAGAGAGAGAGAGAGAGAGCGAGCGAGCGCGAGAGCAGGTGCCCTGGGAGGTCAGAAGAGGGTGCCAAATCCCCTGAAGCTGGAGTTACAGGTGGTTGTGACCCGCCCAAAATGCATGCTGGGAACTGAACAGATTCTTCTGAAAAAGCACTATGCTCTCTTAACTCTGAGCTATCACTCCAGCCGCAAACATTAACTCTTCACTGATCTTCCTCCTGTGGTGTGCTTATTATTTTTCTTCTTCCACTCAGTAACTTACCTTGAAGTCTTCATCTGTCAGTTGCAGAAAACAGTAAAGTAACTCCTATAAACTTTTTATCTGTATTTCAAAATTGAGTGCTTTCAAAGTCTTTTTCTTCTTTATGTTATTGCTATTTTATAGTAATTCTCTGTTATTGACTAATAGTTGGCTAATGGTGATTTTAAGATACTGGATCAGAAACACAAAATCAGTATTTTTGTGTTTATATTTTCTATAAATTTTTACACTAAAATGTATTTAAAAAAAAAAAAAAAAAACAACCTGAAAATCTGAAAGAAGACTATCAGGCTGTCTTTTGCTGTCATGACTGAACTTCCCATACATGGATGTGAACTTAGAGATTGTATTTATTGTGTTTCGGTTACAGTAACAATTGCCCGAGCAATTGAATTGAAGCATGCTCCGGGACTGATCGCTGCACTTGCCTATGAAACGGCCAGCTTCTACCAGAAAGCAGGTAAGCTCATCGGTTTGTTACATTCATGGTCCTTAGATTTTTCATGTCCATTTGATTTTTGCTGAAAGGGAAGAAAGCGAGATTCTCATATTTTCCATTATAATACTAGAATAAAATCTTTAGGTTTTTGGCCTTGTTTAAAATAAGAGGCCAGGCATGGTCGCACAGGTACTCCAGAGGCTCAAGGCCTGTCTAGACTACAGAGTAAGATCAAGGCTAGTCTGGGCAATTTGTCTCAAAAACAGAGAGATAGCTCTGTGGGTAAAGTGTGCCATACGAGCATTAGGACCCAAGTTTGATCTGTAGGATGTAAAAAATCCAGGCGTGATGACATGTGCTTGGGATCTTAGAGCCAGGGAGTAGGAGTCGAGGGGATCCCTGTGGCCAGCCTCGCTCAATCAGTAAGTTCCAGGTAAAAGTGAAGAGACCTTGTCTCAGCAGATAGGGTGAATAGCCTCCACATACACACGCACCCCTCCACACACACCCCTCTCAGACACAGATATGCACGTATACGTGTTAGTTAATGAATATGTTATAAATTAATGTAGAGAAGCTGGGGCTGTAGCTAGGAGTGGAGCACCTGAGTCAGTCCCCAGTCTCACAGCTAATGTGCTGCACGGCTTCTAATGGGGAGAAAGGTGGCGGTGTGCTTCCCACCGGGTATAGCCGGGTATATGCAGCCTTTGCTCTTTTCAGTCTTTGTAACAGTCTTCTTTATGTATTTAGTTAGTTAGTTTGTTTTTAAGACTGAGTCCTTCTGTGAGCCTTTGCTAGTTTCAGTCTTTGTAACAGTCTTCTTTATGTATTTAGTTGGTTAGTTTGTTTTTAAGACTGAGTCCTTCTGTGTAGCCCTAGCTGTCCTAGAACTCACTCTGTAGACCAGACTGGCCACAAACTCAAGAGATCCACCTGCCTCTGCCTTCCAAGTGCTGAGACTAAAGTCATGCCCAGATCTTTATAACCGTTTTAAAATTGCTACCCTTATTTAGCTAAGAATAGGAATAGTGTTACATATTACATAGATCAGGGAAGTGTTGCATGACCACCAATAACTTGAGTGCTAGCATGTGGAAGGTGGGACCCACAATTGGTGCCTGTGATCTAGGAAACACACTTCGCTTTCTGTTTGGAGGATTGTTACTGTTTCAGTTGCTGAGTAGGTAAGAGTAAACTCATAGTCTAGGGAAGGAGATGAACTTGGAGTCAGATCATGATGTAAGCTACAACATCAGTGATGTAAGAAACTGAACAGTGTGGACATGCTAGAGCATGCTTGCGAGAGGAAAGTGGCTTTTTAATCTCATTTCAAAACAGTGAATTTGACTGGATTGTAATTTTGAAAGAAAATTCCCACCTCATACACAGGCTTGTTGTGTGAAGGGATAGGCAGGCTACGTGGTTAAGAAGAGATTGTTATAGGCTTTGGAGGAAATGAAGAAAGGTTTGACGGTGATAGTGAAGTTGAAAATAAAGAAAACAAAAGTTGATTTAGGAAGTACTTGGATTATGTGAGCATGTGTGGATATGTGAGTGAGTGAATGTGTATTGTGAGTGCACGGTTCAATACTGGTTGAATGGATAATAGGAGTTGTTTGTGGTAGGCAAATAGAGTGCTGTCTGCATGGCTATGTTACATACACTTTTGAAGCTATGATAGAAATACTTGCTTTGAAATCCTTTGTCCTGTCTTTTTTTGTCATTAACTTAAAGCCACATTAACCATCAAATTGAAGAGGTACTGATTATGTTGTTCAAATACGTAATTATGAGGAAATAAACCATGTTAAATATTTACGTTTTTTTTTTTTCTTAATGTATGAAAGCTAGAAGTTAGACTAGATGGCATTATGTTTTTAGCACCAGAACACAGGAACTAAGAAATGTTCCAGTGAAAGTGGGTGAAATGATATTTTGCTTTTTAAAATGTAACTTTAGATCATACTTTATCCAGTTTGGAGCCTGCATACTCCGCCAAATGGAGGAAATACCTGCACTTGAAGATGTGCTTCTACACTGCCTATGTGAGTACCAGCAGCCTACAGCCAGGGAAGTTACCCTCTGGCCCCTTGATTGCCAGGTCTCATCTCACCACTAATCATTAGCAGCAAGCCAGGGACAGGCAGCTCTCAGGAAGTATTCACTGGCAGGAGTGAGTGGAAGGAGATGATAGAGAATTGGAGACCTAGAGTTGCTGCATGGTCCCAAATTGTATTTTCAGGCTGGACACATAATGAGAATTCTCCAGTTGTTTTATCCTGTTCATTGAGAAGGGTATCCTCAGATTCTAATCTTAATGGCTTGGGAAGATGTAGGTTGTGAGCAAGTGTAAAGAACTGAGCTCAGATCCCCAGAAGCCATGTTAAGCTGGATGCAATAGTGTACATCTTTAATGACATCACCCTACAGTGAGACAGAAAGAAATACCAGCAGCTAGCCTTACATGCCATCAAATAACAGGACACTCTGCCTCAAACAGAGCGGAAGGCCTGGACTGAAACCAAGGTTGGCCTCTGACCACCTGCCTCACTCACATCTCTATACACACAGTGATTTTGTTGTTGTTTTATTTTAATCCTGAGGCACACCATGCAGTGTATATGACCTAGGTGAAAAACCACCAGTGTGCACCATTTTAGAAGTTCTTTACCAGTTGGTTAAACCACCAAACTTAAGATTGTTATCATGTGAGAGGCAGTCAAAACCTTTTTCAGAGTTAAGTAATTGTCTATCCCTCACGTGCCATAATGTTTTCCAACATACTACTGCTCAGCACCAAGTGTCTGTTTCAACAGATTTTAATGAGCAGACTTTCAGGCTGATGCATTTTTCTTAAAACCTGTGGTCCTTCCTGGGTGTGGTGAAACATCCCTGTAATCCTAGTGTTTGTAGCTGAGGCTGGAGGATCCTGAACCCAGCCTGAACTCAAGAAGACCTTGGTTGTCGGGAGGAGGGGACATGGACAGGGAAAGGGACACATGGAATGGGACAAGCAGTAGACTCTCTACTCTGTCATCTCAAGACGCTAGCCTCTCCCTTTACACATGCGTAAAGAAGAACTGACTCCTTTATTTACCTCTGTCCTCTTTTTAAAACAAGACTCAGCTAGCAGATTTTGCTTTTGGAACGCAGTGACAAATCTCCTTTGCCTCAGGGCTGGACCTAACTGTGCCTTCGATTTGGGCAGAGGTGGAGGGAAGCCCGCCTCCAGGAAAGGATTGCACTGCAGTCCACACAGTGACGGACAGTGTTTGTCTGACATGTAACCTCGAGGACAGAACATATGAAATGTGTTTCTTTCACCAGGCATACTGTTACCACGGCCAGACTCTGCTGGCCAGTGATAAATGTGGAGAAGCAATCAGGGCTCTCCAAGAAGCAGAAAAATGTAAGTTTTCCTTTCAGAATTTTCACTCCCTTTAAAAAAAAACTTTTCATCCTAAAGGGAATGAGTAGATTCTGGTTGAGTTCATAAAAGGGAGTAGGCAAGATGGTTGGAGAACAGAAAAAAAATTCTCCTCCTCGAGCCTGTAGAAGATGCAGCCTCCCGCCACACCGTCCTGTGCTGCGTATGTGGCAGGTGACAGAGGGAGGTGGCTGCTCAGACTCAGCCTTTGAGCACGCACAGCAGGCGCAGCTGTTCTGAGACCACTGTCCTCCCTGCAGTGTACGCGGAGGCCGAAGCCCTGTGCAAAGAGTACGGGGAAACCAAGGGGCCAGGACCCACAGCCAAGCCCTCAGGTCACCTGTTCTTTCGGAAGCTTGGAAGCCTTGTGAAGAACACCCTGGACAAATGTCAGCGAGAAAATGGGTTCATGTGAGTCGCTCACTCCTTGATACTAATACCACAGGGATTGTCATGTTAAAATAGTAACATTTTAGTAACGGCTTTATCTCCAGTCTCAAAGGAGTTGTCTTAAGTTGCATTTAAATTTAATACTTTCTTTTTAAATCGGTGAAGTTGTTTGTAAGGCTTTTTAGTCTATATATGGTGATGGGTAAAAAACAGGTTTAAAATCTAAATGTGAAAGTTTATTTCATCAGGATACTCCTATAAAGACGTCATTTTCTCTTAACTTTGTTTCCATATGCTACTTTGATGTGTGTGTGTGTGTGTGTGTGTGTGTGTGTGTGTGTGTGTGTGTGTGATCAGCTTCTTTGCATATTTGTCTCACTCTGGTTTGAGCTAACTGTAAAGTAAGAAATTTTAATTTTCTCATAATTCTTTCTGCCCCCTTTGGGCAGTAAGACCAAGACTGTTAGTAACTTAGTGTACAAACTGTAGTGCAGTGCCTTCCTAAGCTGGGCCGATCACTCTTGCCCCTGCCTACCTTTTTATATACTTCCTGTGATCCTCAGCATTTGCTCACTGAACTTTTCACTCGTCTGTTTTTATCACTTCCCCCAAATGCCGGCCCACCGCCCCACTTTGCCTTCTTTCTGCCCTTGGAAGCCTCTGTTGCACAGTTCTGTAACTGGTGGGGCTTCCTGACTTTCTCATCTGGCCATCTGGGACTGCCCCCAGGGCAGAGAACTGTCAGGCTCATTGTAGCCTTGAACATATTAGGTGCTCAGATAGTTGCGGAATAAATGAATAAACCACTATTTAAATTGCTTTTTGCAGTTACTTTCAAAAGATCCCAACAGAAGCCCCACAATTGGAACTCAAAGCAAACTACGGGCTGGTGGAGCCTGTGCCTTTTGAATTTCCTCCTATGAGTGCTCACTGGACGCCGGAAGCGATGGCCACATTTGATCTCAGCAAGAGACCCAAGGATGACAGTGTATGAGAACGGGGCTTTTCCTCCAGTCCAGACGTTTAAGAATGTAGAGCTAGTTTGCAATGTCCGTCTGCTCCAGCAGTCTGTGTATTTGTCTGAATGCTCAGTCAGCTCACCGTGGTGCCGCTTCCACTCGGTTGTAGATTGCTCTCAGAAGTAGCCCTGCACCTTCAGTGACTTCTAGATTCTGTGTAATTTACTGACATTGTTGTCAGCACATTATCTCATTTTCACAGCTTGTGGGGGTGGGGTGGGGGTGTCGTCATCCGTGTTGATGTTGCTGTGGCGACGCCCCCTTCTGACACTGGGTATTTGAAGGTTCAGTTTAACTCGGCACTCCATTAGTCATCCAGGAGTGGAGTAGAAGGCTTTGCATTCGTTTATGCCTAAGCACTCCTTGGTGCTCTGAGTTGAGTGGTCGCTTACAGGGCAAGTTGTATGTGTAATTATAAAAGACTAGGGCTCTGTGGCCGAAGGAGTGGGGATTGTTTTCCAACCAAAGTCCTCCCTTGAAATTGCATCTTTTTATAGTTTCCTCCCCACACAAGTACTCCTTAAAATAATCCTTTTTTCTTCCTATTGAGCCTCTAAGACAGTACCTTCAAAGAGAGCTTATATTGTCATAAATGATCTCGACACCCTAGGGTTCCCTTACCAAGTTTTTTCTTCCTTTTCCGAAATTGTAGAGGAGGAGTACCTGCTGGACTTGAGGTTTGCATCCACTTGGGTGTTGCCTGTGGGCCGCATTTGAAAGCGCAGCTTCTGGAATAGCGTGGGTAGCCTCAATGCTGTCCTTTAAATACAGCACCTTTGAAGGTCTGAAGTAGAGGAAATCTGTGGGTTTTCTCAATCTCCATTTGCATGTTTACTTTGTTTCTTTCTCCCTAGGTCAAACCCAAACCAGAAGAAGAAGTGAAACCTGTAAAAGAACCAGATATCAAACCTCAAAAGGACACCGGGTGCTCTGTCTCTTAAGAATGTAACACTTGCTTAGAAATCTTGCTGCCAGTTCATAGGGGACATTTTCTGATTTCTCTGAAGCCCATAGGGTAATTATTAACCTCAGAGGGACTTGGCCTTTTGTTTATTTATTCTTGATTTTTAACATAGAGGTGTTTCATGCTTTTGTTTCTGGGCTCTGCTTTTTTAATCAGGACAGCATTTGGAAGGGTTGTTTTTTACGTCTTTAATGAGTGTATGTGGGGGTTGGACCTTGTCTGAACTCTAGATAGTTAGTTTCATATTAATGTTTTTCTACCTTCACAAAAAAAAAAAATGTTTGTTTTCCTTCTTGTTTGATACCAGAAGAATGTTTTGAAAAGAAATAGGTTCACCTCATCACTGAGTCTAACACAGTTTTCTAGTGGGAAAAGAAAATCGCAGTTAAAAATCAGAAACCTTCAGCCGGGCGGTGGTGGCGCATGCCTTTAATCTCAGCACTTGGGAGGCAGAGCCAGGCGGATCTCTGTGAGTTGAGCCAGCCTGGCTACCAAGTGAGTTCCAGGAAAGGTGCAAAGCTACACAGAGAAACCCTGTCTCGAAAAACCAAAAAAAAAAAAAAAAAAGAAAAGAAAATCAGAAAACTTCAGACCAAACTCTTTCCTTACACTTACCAGTCGATAATTTACTGGAAAATCAGTGTTTAGAAGAATGTGGAACTTACTTGAAAATCAGCGGTGACAGGTCTCCTGTCTGGCATACGCTTCCCTTCCCTGCATAGTCCCACGCTCCCAGAGTTACCCTCAGAATCCAGACAGTGGTTTTTTTTTTTTACAAGTACCTTTTCTAATGAATTTTTTTACTTAGGGGACAAAGCTTTGTACTAGCATTTGGTGTTTCTTTGTAGAGAGAGATGAAAAGAGTGGACACGTGTTTTAAAGAAGTAAAAGATTGCATGTTGTAAAGAGAGCCTTCGTAAACTAAATCGAGATAGGTTGTCCTGGATCACACTGATGACTCCTTTGTTAAAAGCATTTTAAGAAAATGCCCTTTGTTACCTGATTTTGGTGTACATTGTGTTTTTAACATGGTTTTTTTCAGTATATGGCCTATTAGAATTGTTTGGCTGTAGGCCAGAGGCCATAGCAGCAAAAGGTTAGGATGTAGACATAAAATATGATCTTCACAGTGGGTTACACTACTTAAACAGTTTGGTTATATCCACAGACTGGGAACTAGAGGGTGTGTGACACTTTAACGGGTCACACATCTCTGGTGTGTCCTACTTGGTTACTCTCCTGCGGTGTTAACTCCTTTCATAGGTGGCAGATTGGCTCACAAAATAGGAACAGTAGTGTACATGAGAGCTTTTTGTATGCCAGCAGTGTGTAGGCATGTAGACAACCACTGCATCCACATAGCAACCCTGTGAGAAACACACCAATCTACAGAAAGTATTGAAAGAGGAATATACATCTCATGATGAAGAATAAACAGATTATACCTTGAATCAAGATTATAGTCAATAAATCATATATCATAGTTTACACTCCTTTGAAAAGCTACATAGAATCAATGAGCTTTTTTTCTTTCTTATGGAAATGCTAGTTACAGCTTACAATGTCTGCTTAATATTTGAAGCTGCAGCTGTCAGAACACTTGGAGAAACTACTGAATGGGCATTAAGTTTTATTTTGCTGCCTGTAGGGAAAAATACCAAGTTTCACCCTTCCTACAGAGTCGCTTGTCCTAAATGCCAGCTACTGACAGAGCTCTAAGTAGTCCTTGCTCCTGCCTGTTCACCCTCTGCCTGTGGGACTTACTGTAGGTACTAGTGCTCATTAACCTAGGTAGTGAGGTTTTTGTGGACTGGCTAAACTACCATTAATGAAAGGGAAACACAGAATGTGTCTGGCGCATCTATAAAGTGCGGTAGGTACAGGTCTTGAAATCCTTAATTGACGGTGTTCACATGGTCAGATGAGAAGTCTTCTGTTGACTGAAGAGGTACCACCAGCTGCCTAACATGCCCCATTATATAAGATCCTAATTGGTGCCGGGCGGTGGTGATGCACGCCTTTAATCCCAGCACTCGGGAAGCAGAGGCAGGCAGATCTCTGTGAGTTCGAGGCCAGCCTGGGCTACCAAGTGAGCTCCAGGAAAGGCGCAAAGCTACGCAGAGAAACCCTGTCTCGAAAAACAAAACAACAAAACAACAACAACAAAAAGATCCTAAGTGGTATTGGGAATTTCAGGAGATATCAGATATGAAGCTCCGGCATGAAGCCTGTGGGGGATGGACTGTACATTAGTGTTGCATGTATTTCAGAGCAGGCAAGGACAGCTCACATGCTGCTTCTGCCCAGTGTTTATATAATGAGTTCTCTTTTTATTTATGAAAATAAAAGCAATTTTACTTACATTTTCACTGGATTTTTTTGTGGGTGTGTGTGTTTTGTATACTTAGCTAGTAGCATATTTAGTATGGTACAAATTCTTTCTTATAGTAATAATTTTAAATGACATTTGTGTCAGTTCTGTGCTTGCTGAGTTAATTTCCTTGACATATTTAGTTTATGCTTGTGGTTGTACTGGTACTTAGCCACCTCTCAATGTGAAAAGTACAATTTTAATTGGCTCATCTAGCTCATATTACAAGTACAGCATAATGTTTTGTGAGTTGTGGCTCGCTGGGCATGAGCACTTCCTAAGGAGCATCCAGGCTCCTCACTTCCAGAATTTCAAACAGTACTTACTGCACCGTCTGCCCTGATGTAGAAAACATGGGGAAATGCCCCAGAGACAGGCATGCATCTCTACACAGGCACTCAGGTAACCCTGGAGATGAAGGTGACCTGTGATTACCAAGGAGTGGCAATAGCTGGTTCACACTGGGTTGCTCCTGTTTCACAGTCTCATGACGGCTGCTGTGCACACTCAGCACCAGGTCCTTCTGTGCGGCTGTGCCTTCAACAAGGAATGAGACTGCTTGTATAAGTCCTGCTCTCGCCGTAGGTTAGACCACTAGACAGCATCTTGGAGAGGGAAGAGTGGAGTCTAGAGGAGGGACTGTTTAGTTCCTGTGTAAATTACCCAAAACTATTACCCAAAACTGGTTCTTTGCTCTGTTGTAGCCCAGTCTATCTGTGAACTTCATGATAAGTGAAAACAAAATAGTAACAAATTGTAGGTGAAGTACTTTCCTTTTTCAAGTTGAAAACAAGCAAGCGTTTTCTGGGTACAGAAATCAATTGAAATGATTATAGATGGTAACAAGAAAGATATTAAAATATTATAAAATATTTAAAAGTAGAAAAGACCATTGGAAGTTAGTATTTTGCAGTGTCACACGGTCCTTCCTGTACTCATTAAATTTAACTAATTGCATGATCATTTACAGAGGGAGTGCTGAGTTCCAGGCATCCGTCAGGACAGGGACATCACAGGGCAGAAGCTGAAAGCAAACAAACTGGGGAAAACACTGCCCGTGGGAGTCTGAGTGAAAATGGCCCCCATAGGCTCATCTGTTTAATACCTGGTCCCCAGGTGGTAGACATGGGGAAAGAATAGGAGGTGTAGCCTTGTGGTGGGGGGAGGCCTAGGGGCTGTCACTGGATGCAAGTTTGAGGTTTCAAACTGGATCAAGATGTGAGCTCTCAGCTGCGTCTCCAGCCTTCCGCTACCATGTCTTCTAAGCCATCCTAGACGCTAACCCTCTGGGACTATAAGCACAACTTAATAAGTTTTCTCTAAGTTGCCTTGGCTGCGGTGTTGTGTCACAGCAATAGAAAGATAACTAAGACAGAAGTTGGTTCCAGGGAGTGGGCTATTGCTCTGACAGACCTGACCATGTGATGGTTTCAGAGGAATGTGGAAGACTTTGGTACTTTGAACTGGAACCATCCTAGCAGGAACGTGGAAGACAGCAGTGCTGAGGGCAGCTGGGCTGCAGAGGTCTAGCTCAAGAGGTTTCAGAGGAGAAGAGTGTCAGCAGCTGGGCCAGAAGCCATACTTGGGATGGTTTGGCAGCATGTGAGGCTGCTTTCTGCCCTTGTCCTAAGAACTTGCCTGAAACAAATTGAAAAGTTACAGGCTTTTTGGGGGGCAGGGGGTTGGAGGAGATTCTTCAAGATAGCCTAATATTGACTGTTGCATGGTTGCTAGAATGTACTTTTTTTTTTTGTTTTTTCGAGACAGGGTTTCTCTGTGTAGCTTTGCGCCTTTCCTGGAACTCACTTGGTAGCCCAGGCTGGCCTCAAACTCACAGAGATCTGCCTGGCTCTGCCTCCCAAGTGCTGGGATTAAAGGCGTGCGCCACCACCGCCCGGCAGAATTTACTCTTAATGCAGATTTACATTAAGAACAAGGGAGTAGAAAGAAATATAGAGTGTACAGTTTGAAGAGAAAAAGCACCACAGCCAAGGTTTGTTCAGAAACAGAAAGCGATTTAGGGGTGGAGGCTGATCTACAGTGAAATAAAGGGAAGAACACCCTCAGGCAAGACCCAGCCGGCTAAGTCTCCAACTTGTGAAGGGAAAAGGCCTAAGGAAATTTCTCCTAAAAAGCAGCAACAAACAAAAGCAGCTACAAATGGGATTGAAGGGCCCAGGCGCCATCCCCAAGCGGGCCGCCGAACTGGGCAGTATTGTACAATGTGGTTCTGGCTTTAGAGTCATGGAGGATTCATGTTTAAGGTTTCTAGACCTTCCTCCAGGGTTAAGGAGAGCTGATAGTCAGACAGTATGTGGGTGGGCATTCCCAGCATGATAGCCCTAAGAGGGTGAGAGGCCATTATGTGAAGCTGTGGACGTGAAGTCTGGATCGCACTGAAGACCCTAAGGTGTTGGAGGTGCCAGAGCGACGGGACATCTACAAAGGAGTGCTGCGTATGAGGCAAACAAGCCCAAGGAAAGAAGGATGTTAGGCAATGAAGCTGGAGAGGTGGGGCCGTCTAAGCCCTGTGACGTCACACCACATCAGCTGTGGGATTTGGAGTTTGCTCTGCTGGGTTTTGGTCTTGCTTTAGTTCAGTGTTTCCTCCCTTTTTGAATGGTAATGTATATTCTGTGCCATTGTATGTTGGGAATATGTAAATTGTTATAAGATCTTATAGGGGTTGCACTTAAGAGACTTGAGTCTTAGGAGAGATTTTGAACTTTGTACACAGTGTTGAAACTGAAAGACTATAGCGATTTTTGAAGTTGAGCTAAATGCATTTTGCATTATGGTATGGCCACAAGCCCACGGGCGTCTAGGGAGTAGAATGTGGTGTTCTGAATGAGAATGGCTCTCAGAGGCTCATATGTTTGAATACCTGGTCCCCAGTTGGCACCTGGTCCCCAGTTGGTGGAACTGTTTGAGAAGGATGAGGAGGTGTGGCCTTGTTCGAGAGGTGTGTTACTGGGTCTGCTGTGAGGTTGCGGGTGATTCCTGCTATCCCAGTACTCTGCCTCTTGATTGTGGGTCAAGATGTGAACTCTCAGCTGCTGCTCTCGTCATCTACCATGCCTGTGCCCCACCATCAAAGGCTCCAACCCCTGAACCACAAGCCCAATTAACTCTCAGTTACCTTGGTTGTAGTGTTTGATCACAATAGAAGAGTAACCGACACACCTGTTCTGTTGAGTGATATATAAAGTGTGAGCAAAATGAGCATGATGTTGGTAAGAAAACAAACAAGGTAGCATGTTGAATGAGAGGTTTGATGAAGAGAATGGAAAGTTGCCTTGAAGGATAGGGGGCAGGAGCCTTTGATAAGGTGTTTTGAGTTAAAGACCTGAAGCAAAAAGGTAGAAAGTCCAAAAGAAATGAGTTAGGAGAGCTGCCGGGAGAGTGTCTTATCAAGGCTAGGGTCAGGTTCTGAGGGAGAAGAGTCCTTGTGGGACTTCCTAAGAATTCCATTTCTATCCATCGCAGACGGAGGAGGTAAAGCTAGGCCAAGAAGACAGTTCCATCCAGGTCCAGCCTGTGACCCCATCAGTATTGGTGTTGCTTACAGGAATGGAGGTGACTGGTCACTGGAAAGCCTCAGCTTAGCGTGAGTGACACCTCAAGAGGGCTGCATCGGTAGAGTCCTCCTGTCAGTCAACCTTTCACCACCTCTGTAGCCCAGCACCCCCCATGATGTGCAAGCCGGGGCAGGATGACGTGCAACTGGGGACAGGGAGTTCAGGGGTGCGAGATGGAGTCTCAGGCATGAGGCCTGGTGACCCTTCACCCCCTTCTGTAAGAGATCTTCAATACACCAATCATGTGAGAGTCACATGCAGGCGATCACACCCGGTGTGGTTTCAAGACAGCAACACCCTGGTCATCCCCCAACAAAAGTTCCACAGCAATAGCACAAGAGGTCAGACCACAACCTCAGAAGCCACTGGGTGACCCACTGGAGAGGTTTGAATAGGAGGGTCAGGATTAAATAGTTGAATAATTTTGGCTGCTTTTTTTTTTTTTTTAAAGTCTAGACTGTATAGGAAACCTAATGAGACCTTTACAATAATACAGACTTAGACCAGGGTGGGATGCTTGATGGCAGAAAGTCTTAAGGTTTTTTGGAAATACACAAGATAATTTCTTGACAGATTTAATATGATATTTGATTGAAGAGTCAAGAATGGATAATACTTTTAGCTTGAGAAACTAGGATAGAATTGCCATACATTGAGATAGCAAGACTACCAAGATAGATATGTGTGTGTGTGTGTGTGTGTGTGTGTGTGTGTGTGTGTGTGTGTGTGAGAGAGAGAGAGAGAGAGAGAGAGAGAGAGAGAGACAGACAGACAGACAGAGACTGGTTGTGTGTGTGAGAGAGAGGGGGAGAGACAGACAGGCTGAGATAGGGTGTGTGTGTGTGTTTAGTGATTCAGTCTAATCAGGATTGAGAAGTCTGTTAGACATCCAAGAAAAGGTGGCAAGGCAGTAGATCTGTGAAATATATCCAGAGCAAAAGCCTGATGTGGAATATATAAACTCTGGAGTCATCTGTGTGTAGACAATATTTAAGCCACAGAGTCAAAGAGGATCCTCAAGAGGCAGTCTAATACTGAAAGACTGCGCACAGGACGCGGTCTGCTGGTCACAGTGTGTACCTGGGAGCTTCCTTGATCACCTAGAGTCAGGTTTTTAAGAAACAAGTAGAAGTTTTCTGAAGAATTGAACAGGTTAAAAAGCTTGATACATGGAGCTTTTGACCTAGGAATTTATGTAAAGAGAGAAATGCTACCAAGATGTTAAAAAATAAAACCAAACATTCTAAATTGCTCAGTATTGAGCTGTATGACAAGGCACTGTGATCAACAAGATGAATTCTGTATGGCGTATTTTCAAATGTCCACTAGGTGGCAGAAAAACCTACTCTAAACCAACTCTGAGTTGCAGTTTTCCTCAGCCCTCCATCTGGCTCAGAGTCCTCTGAGTTAAAAGAGGTGTGTGTCTAGTGAATGCAGAGTGCTGTTGTTACACAGAACAGAAACCAGTATTTTCTTCAGAGTCAACAGCTATCACCAGCCTGTAATATGCAGAGAAGAACAGTCTATCCGGAGTAGAGTGTATGTATGTGTGGTTCGCTTTGTTTGGAAAGAGGTGTATTTGGGTGGTCTTAAGGAGAGTGAGCTGACCACAACCAGACTGTTAAGCCTTATTTAAGTCTTTCATAGTCAAGCTTTTTAGTTTTCAATGAGTCTGAAGTGGACAGGGCTCAGAAGTAAAAGGTAAAGGAACCTTTCTAGAAAAGAACACACAGAACAATCTAGAATTGGCCTGAAGTTTTAAGCTTTCTGTAGCTCACCACCTCACTGGTTTCCACAAATATTTGAATTCGTAAGTTATTTCTTTTCCTGCTCTGTGTACGACACACTGATCTTCAAATTTGACTTCAAGTTGGGATGACCTGGGCAGCTTCACAGAATTCAGGTGCCTCTGTGCCCGACCCAGGGACTGTGATTGAAGTGGTCTGCAGGGCATTTCTTTGAACTCTTATCAAGACCCAGGTGATTGTAACGTAAAGTCAAGTTTGGGAGCACCAGGTTTGGTCAATGCTGACCGTGTAAATATAGCAAACCTTCCCACAACTCAAACATGTCCCTCCTTGTAAGACAAACACAAGAACATTTCCACGTCAGCACACACAGGGACTCGCTTGGCCTCAGTTGGGTGTGATTAATTTGCTGTCTTTGGAACAGCGTCTACCACCAAATGTTGTAATGCTGAGAACACCAACGGTAACTAATTACAGCAAAGAAAGAAAAACAGATCATGTGAGTTGTTCTGAATTTTTTGAAAATTTTCCTTGGACTGTCATAGAATGTATTTTGTTTCTCGTGGCATGTATATTTACTTGTTCAATACTATTGTGCTTCATATATTATTGGTCTTAACAAATTTAAATGGTGACTTATTTATTTAGTTTTCACTGTCATTGGAAAGCAAATGGTACCTTCACTTCCCGTCACTTACCCAAGGCGCTTGTGGAATACACTGTCACTAAGTCAGGGATAACAGCTGGGCCCTTCAGGTCTCCTCAGTGAGCTCCAAAGGTGCCTGTCACTGTGCCTCAGAAGATGAGTTTAACCCATCTGTCTCCCGGGCATTCTAGCACCCTGATCTTACCACTGGCATAAACCGAGCATTGCACCAATAAGACTTGGTTACTTGTGCCACCAAAAATAATAAAATAGCTGGTAGCTTCATACCCGAGTGCATATGTTTGCACACATTTATCCAATCACGATTGTGCTGCTCATGAAATATTTTTGAAGTTTGAGTTTTCAGCCTTTTAAAAAGGATGCTAACAATGATCGACATTTATTTCTACCACTGATGTATTCCTAATATTTTCCTTCCTATTTTGTCCACGAGCTTCCCATTTGCTCTCCTCTTCCTTGTCTTCATTTGTTTTGTTTTGTTTGTTGTTTTTTTGAGAGAAGGTCTGACTGTGTAGCCCTGGCTAGCCAGGAACTCTCACTTTGTAGACCAGGCTGACCTCGAACTCACAGAGATAGCCTGCCTCTGCCTCCCAAGTGCGGGGATTAAAGGTGTGAGCTGACATGCTTGGTCTTCTTACCTTCTCGTAGGGTGATTGTTTCCTTTCCTTCTGTTAGTTGTAAAATCATGCACTCTAATTCCTTTTTTTCTAGCTTTCTTTAAATTGCTCACATGAATAATCATCTTTTTTTATTGTCAAATTAGTTATTTTCTGTTGGATGTAGATATATTTCAGCAGTATTACTTAGGTAGTATATATGAGGGTCTTTCCTAGGACTGCTAATAAGTAAATAGTTTTCTGTAATTTTCATTATCTATATTTGATTTCATGCCTATTTGTCCCCCTCAGTATTCTCTGCTTTCAGATTTGAAGGACTATGCCTTTCTTCCATCATGGACAATTGATAAGCCATTATTGGGTGGGAGAGATGGCTCGGAGGTTAAGAACACTGGCTGCTCTTCCAGAGGTCCTGAGTTCAATTCCCAGCACCCACATGGTAGCTCATAACCATCTGTAATGAGATCTGGTGCCCTCTTCTGGTATGCAGGCATACATGCAGGCAGAACGCTGTATACATAATAAATAAATAAATCCTTTTAAAAAAAGAAAGATAAGACCATGATAAATGAAGACCACATGAGAATAGGAAGAAGCAAAGTGCTAGAGAGGCCCACAGAAATCCACAAAGATACCCCCACAAAAGACTACTGGCAATGGTCGAGAGACAGCCCGAACTGACCTACTCTGGTGATAGGATGGCCAAATACCCTAATTGTCGTGCAAGAAACCCCATCCAATGACTGAGGGAACCAGATGCAGAGATCCACGGCCAGGCCCCAGGTGGAGCTCCAGGAGTCCAGTTGGCGAGAAAGAGGAGGGTTTGTATGAGCGAGAATTGTTGAGACCAAGGTTGGATAAAGCACAGGGACAAATATACAAACGAAAGGAAACATATGAACTATGAACCAATAGCGGAGGAGCCCCCAACTGGATCAGGCCCTCTGGATAAGTGAGACAGTTGATTAGCTTGATCTGTTTGGGAGGCATCCAGTCAGTGGGACCGGGTACTGTACTCAGTGCATGAGTTGGCTGTTTGAAACCTGGAATTTATACAGGGACACTTGACTCATCCTGGGAGGAGGGGACTGGACCTGCCTGGACTGAATCTACCAGGTTGAACTCAATCCTCAGGGGAATCTTTGCCCTGGAGGAGATGGGAATGGGGGTGGTGGGCTGGGAGGGGGAAGGCAGGGAGGGAGGCGGGAGGGGAGATAACAAGGGAAACCGTGACTGATATGTAAAATTAAATTATAAAATAAATAAATTTAAAAAAAGAAAGATAAGCCATTACCTCCCCGCTCCCTGCTCTTTTTTTTTTTTTTTTTTTTTTTTTTTTTTTTTTTTTTTTCGAGACAGGGTTTCTCTGTGTAGCTTTGCACCTTTCCTGGGACTCACTTGGTAGCCCAGGCTGGCCTCGAACTCACAGAGATCCGCCTGCTCTGCCTCCCAAGTGCTGGGATTATAGGCGTGCGCCACCACCGCCTGGCTTCCCTGCTCTTCTTATTTAGTGCTTCCAAAACTCTCACTAGACATCTCGTGTGCTTTCTTACCTATGTTTGGTAGCTCATAGCTTCAGTTTTGTGTTAAATATGTATATATTTATTCCATACTGTGAGAACATCCTTAGTTTTCTTCACTACTTCAAATTTATGTCCAAGCTTTCCTGTGTTAATTGTATGCTTCATTTCCAGAATTTCTATCCGGTCCCTTTTCAAGTTGACCTGTTCTGTGGCTGTTACATTTTTCTGTCTTTCTGAACTCAGCAGACACAGAAAGACTTACTTTAAAGTTTCCACCTGTATCAGGCAGGGTTCCCAGAGGAGCAGAACTTATAGAATGAGTCTCTCTAGAGAGAGAGGAGGGGGATTTTTTAGAATGATTTGCAGGTTGCCGTCTAGCTAATCCAGCATGGCTGGCTGTGAATGGAAGGTTCAAGAATCCAGCACTTGTTTAGTCCACAAAGTTGAATGTCTCAGCTGGTCTCCAGGACATACCAGAATCTCGAAGAAGTAGGCTCTAACCCTAGTGAAGAAACGGACATGCTAGCAGTGCACGGACGAGCAGGCCAAGAGCAAAAGCTTCCTTTATTCCATGTCCTTCTATAAGCTTCCAGTAGAAGAGGTGACGGTCAGATTAGATCGGGATTAGAGGTGTGTCTTCCTACCTCAAAACTTCAGATCAGAAGTGGATCTTTCTACTCCAAATTAAGCAAAAACCCCTTACAGGTGTGCCCTCCATTTTGGAGTTTTAGTTCCAGATGTAGTCAAGTTGACAACCAAGAATATCCATTATACCATTTATTTTATCATTCTTAATTCGTAGATCAGGTCTGTTACAGATCTTGAATGCCACCCAAAGGCCCACTTGCTGAGAGTGCTGTGCCCAGCCCAGGGTGCCAATGAGAGGTAGGTGGTAGAGCCTTGAAGAAGTAGGGTCCAATGGGAGGATGCTAGGCCACGGGGAGCACGCACTAACCTTTCACACCCCCTCTCTTTTTGCTCCCTTAACACCATGAAACAAGCAGCTTCTTCATTTGAAACACTGAATCAAACTAAGCCTTGTCCCTTTGTAAGTCGGTTATCCCCAATAGTTTGTTACAGCAACAGAACACTGACTCACACAGACTCCCGTGCTTTTCCATCTGCTGTACTTCCCTCATGATGGTTTATTTCTTCATGTGGTTTCTAAGTTTCAGCAAGTACATCCTCATCAGAGGTTGTTTTTAGCCAAGACTCGGGATGCCCCGTCTTGTTGAAGTATAACTCCTAGGCAGGTTTGTCTTTGCCCTCAGCAGAGTTCTGAGGGTTACACTGGTTTTCCATCCCTTGACTTTGTCATAGTGCATCATACACATAATGACTCTGTATGGGTCGCCTAGCAGCATGTGGTCCTGGCCTGTGTTCCAGGTGTTTTCCAGGAGAGTATTGCCACAATACAGTAAGTTAATCTGCTGCTTTTGCAGGCCATGGAAGAGTTTCTTTAGCTCATAAATTATAGATATGATAGTGTTTCATTGTCTAATTTTTTTGTGTGTAGCTCACTCTAGCTGCTCATACTCATTGGATTCTCCTCTCAGTATTGCTGTTAGCATTCCAGCCTTAAGGCCTGCATCTGCTTTGGAAACTCCCAGGAGCTTCCTGGGCTCCAGTTCATACTTTGTTTCCTCTGATTCTGATACCTGAGCCTGCTCTTTCCTGCCTGCCTGCCTTTTTTCCTTTCTGCCTTTCTATTTTCTTTCTCCACTTCCCTCTCCTCCACTTCCTCCTCCTCCTTATGCCCTTCTTATAGCAGCTATGAACTAATGTTTTTGTTTCTCAATTTTATCCAGGATTTCTGTCTGTTTGGAACAAAAAGGACAAGTATTCCAAATCAGCTAAGTCTGCTATATTTGCTGATATTAGGGGACTCTGGGTACAACAATATTAAATGCTATTTTAAAAACAGTAAGTGTGCTCACAGCATTGATGCCTGCTATATATACTACTAAGCTAATGATAGATACTTAATAATAGCTAGCTTTTATTAAACGCTATTTTCTAAGAATTGTTCTACCTTTTTATGCCTTTATAATAACTATATAAGCTTGGTACTTTATCAGTCTGTATTATTATTTAATAGATGAGCACACCATGACAGGGGTATATTAAGATTTAAATATAGGAATCCTGGCACCAAAGCTTTTCTGTTTTATTGAGGTGTACTTTAAACATAATGAAATTAGAGGCAGCAAGATGGCTCAGCAAGTAAGTGTGCTTGTGGCCAAACCTGACTGACTACCCGAGCTGAACCCCTGGGAGCCTCAATGTGGAAGGGGCACCGGCTCCTTAAAGTTGTCCTCTGACCTCTACACTCAATGCCATGGTACACCCACACACCCACACACACAAATAAATAAATGTTTAAGAAATTAAGTAAATAAAGTTAACTAACTTCCATGTCACATTTGATTAATCTTTATAAATGTGTGCAGTCAGGTGACCCCCTACTATATATAGCATGACATCTATTGGGACGTTTTCATCTAAGATGTTCCCTCAGGTCCCTTTATGGTTTCTCTTTCTCTTCCCTAACCCTCACTCCTGGCAAACACTGAGCTGTTTTCACATCTGTATTTTGCCTTCCCTAAACATGAATGGAATCACGCCGTCTAGTGACTGTCTTCTCTCGCTTAACATAATGCTCCTAAGAGTCATTCACTGTGTTACAAGTGTTAGTGGTTTGTCACTTTGAATAGTTGAGTAGCATCTCATCACCTAGATAAGCCACCTTGTGCTCGTTCATCTCACTACTCGATGTTTTCATTTGCTTCCAGTTTGGGACTCTCACAAGTCGAAGTATTAGGAATATTCACATATAACATGTTAGACACTTTTTTTCATTTCTTTTGGGTAGCTATCAAAAGGAAGGAGTTAAAAGAATAAATTATAAATGTATGTTTAATGTTTAGGAAATTGCCAAATGGTTTTCTATAGCGACTAGAGAGACTTGTTTTGGCTCACTGATTTAGAGGTTTCGGTTTGTGGTCACTTGGGCCTTTGGTGGCACAGCACAACATGATGGGAACGTGGCAGAGGAAGCCTGGTCATATAATAGTCAGTAGGAAGCAAAGGAAGAGGAAAGGGCTCCGGTACCTTGAAGGGTGCACCCTGAATGACCTTGTCACCACACTAGAGGCAGTGGGACCTGGGAGAATGGAACCAATAAATGAGGTGGACTGAAGTCTCATGCAGTAGCCAACTTTATTCAGAGCATCAGGCAGTTTATACTCTGAAAGTTAAGAAGAGTCACATGAGTAAAGTGTACAACCACAAGGATAAGGCTCATGTGGCTGGCAAGCTGCACATGCTGGACAAGCTGCACATGTCAAAAACGTGTTTCCATAGAGGCATATAAACAAATAACAACAGCCAGTTGTAATGAATAATCTGAAGTCAACTCACTCCTCTCCACTACACCTGGGAGGAGCATGAAAACACATTCCAAGAACAAGTCTGTGTTTTAAAGAAACTGGAGGTCACAAGTCTCTTGTCTTGTTTTCTTGGAGTTTTTTCACAAGTACTCAGAATTATCCTTGCACAGTCCATTTTTGGATCATTTTCCAACATGACCCCAGTTACTTCTGTCAGACCCTGTCTCCTAAATGTCCTACCATCTTCTAGTAGCATCAATGGCTGAGGGCCACACCTCAAACACCTGGGCTTTTGGGGGGAATATTCCAGATCTAAACAATAGCAATTTCTCACTAGCAATGTGAGTGCTCCTGGTATTGTTAGTCACATTAAATCTTAGTCACTCTAGTGGGCATATTTTTATATCTTACTAGGCTTCAATATGCAGGTCTCTAATGATTAACAGCACGACCGTCTTTTCCTATGTTTATTTGCTATCTGTAACTCATCTTTGCTAGTCTGCTAAAAATCTTTTGGTCATGTGAGGATTATCTCTGACCTATTGAATTAAAGTAATTCTTTATATATTCTGAACATGTTTCTTTGCTGAAACAGCATTTGCAAATGTTTTCTCCTGTCTGCACAGAGTCTGTGCTTGTAAACGCTCCCTGTATCACCTCTCAATGCAGAGTGGAATGATTGAGAAACTTGGATGGCCAGTGGTTCACTCCTACCAGCCATTGTGGGGCTTACAGTGATGAAAAGATCGGGCAACCCTGCTGAAACTTTTTGTCCAAACATCCAATAACCACATTTTTACTAAATGAATCTCTTTAATTCTGATACAGACTGCACAGTCCTCTCAGAGAAGAATCAAGATTGCTGATACGATTATCTCTGAACTCTTGTCTTTACCTTGACTGAAAACAACTAGAAGCTTCCCAGCTATATATAAACACTGTCCTAGGCAACTTGTCTCAGGGCATTCTGTGGTCATGAAACCGGAGGATCCCTTGTGGAGGAAGAGCATCTCCAGAAGTTAGGGTCAGAAATGAGTGGATTTTGTAAAAGCACTTCTCCCAAAAGGATTATCCACTTTGCCGATGGAGACACCATGGAGGAATATAGCACAGAAGAAGATGAAGAAAAGGAGGAACAGAGCTCAGCACGCAACTCTGTAAGCTCACCATATCAGTATCAGTGGGAGGAGGGGAATGAAGGAGAGATTGATCCAGAGAAATGATATAGAAAATACGGCTTTACGTTAAGCTCCTTGGTTGTTTTCTGAATCACATATAGGCAACAGACAGCCATTAGTTAGTTAGTTCTCTCATTGATAAGAGAGAAAATTAAACATTCATAGTACATTTTTGAAATCTCTCCATAAGAATCTCCAGTCACTACTCCTGATGTCAATTGTTTTTAAAATTTCTCATCAGTTATTTCTTTGTTGGGGTCGAGAGCACACGTGTCATGGTATACACGTGGAGGCCAGTAGACAATGCGTGTAGGGTCAGTTGTTCCTTTACGTGGGGCCTGGGGGCTGAACTCAGGCTGGCAGGCTTGGCAGCAGATGCCTTTGCCCACTTGTTATTAATTATCCTACATTGATTTTTCTCTACTTTTCAGTCTAAGCCTTCATGGGGATCATACATCTGGTTTTGGGCAGGTCAAGTGGCAAGCAGTTCAATTTCTAGTAAGTACTGCTAAGGCTTGGTTTGGGTCTTCCTCCCTCCCCTCCTTCCTTCCTGTCATCTGTCTGTCTGCCTGCCTGTCCTAACTATGTATTAATTGATTCTCCAAGACAGATGAGACTTCCCGCTGTTCCATCAACTCCCCAGGATTCAGAAATGATAATCTGGTCATGTCTAAGTCCACGTGTTAACTATCCCAAAGACGTGGAGATCCTTCTATCTGCCTTCTACTTTTCTTCCTACCAGTGGACTGTGATTAGGATGGGATCGGCTTGCCAATGTCACCCCAGCATCACTGCCTTTCACCATGGCGGACAACGTGTATTCTTTGAAGGGTCACTCCCTCTGACCATTTCACTCCATTATTATGGGTAACTTGAAGACTGACTTACTGGCTGTTGCCACGGCACTCAAGTCAGTCAGACTCTCACACTCTCTTCGGGTCTACCTGTGTGTGAGTTTCCTGAGTCATCCTGTCGTCCTTAGTCCCTGAGCTGTTCCTGTCCTGGCTACTGTGAACCCGAATAACAGTTCTAGGCCCGTTTGCTGATCTGTATTGTTCACTGAAGACTGAAACGCACGAGAACAGAGATTGCTAGCACATCTTTTTCTTACCTTGACCCGAATTTTCTTCTTTAAAAGTTCCTGCCATTACTCTAGTTATCACTCCCTGAGCTGTGCAAAACCAGCCCACATTCTTTCATAGGTCAAAGGTGCAAATAATTGAAGCCAATAGTCGATCCTTCCTGAGTTTATTCTTCATCTGGACAAACTTCAGTTTTTTTGTTTGTTTGTTTGTTTTAAAAGAATATGGAATGGCACAGTGCTAAGTTCTCCCATCACAGTTACTCTGATAAACATGAGCTTTACTGGTCCCTCCTGGGGAAATAAGGAATGTCCTATATGCTTATTTATAGCACATAGAATCTTACTTTGTTTTATTTTCATTTATTTTCTTTTGAACACAATTGGCAAATGTATAATGACTCATTTCCTTCTAATGTGTCTGCTTGTGAATATGATAGTGAGAAAAATTACTTCTTACTTTAGAATTCTGAGAAAATATAAAATGTGGCTCTTGCAAACTCATCTTTACTCATCCATTAAAAAAGCATCACTGACTGCCTGCTGCATGCCCTGCACCGACTGGACTCTGAGACACGAAGACAAATGATGATGTTTTCATGAGATTTGATTTTCAGTGAATAATATAGACTAGTAAATGTGCCCAGAATTGTAATTTGTGCTCACAGTTGTCAGGACAGGAACAAGTTGGGGACTAGGGACAGGGAGACTCAGGAAAAGTAACAAAGAGAAGACCCCAAGAGAGTCACGAAAGTCTGACTAGCTGAGGCAAGTTTGGGGACCATTGTTATGGTCCCCATTAGAACAGGTTAACATGATTCAGAAGGAGAGAACTGCCCTGGCTTTAGGTTTCCTGCCCCAGCCCTAGGTCAGGTAAAAGACACAAAACTCTACACATGAGAGCATGGAGGAAAAGTCCACAGTGGGTTTCTTGTGGGGCTTTGGCTTAAGATGATACAAATTTCCTGGGCATGGTGGTCCATGCCTGTGGTCCTGGCTATTCCAGAGGCCCGGTGTCATATGGCAGGCCATTTGCAAAGCGTCAGTCATGGACTCAGTTTCTCCAAGTGGTTGTTCTTCCTTTCAGCTTGTGAATTCCTTGGTGAAAGATTTGCTGCATTCTTTGGCCTCACTGAACCCAAATACCAGTATGTGCTGAATGAGTATCACAGAATGCAAAATAAGGTAGGTAAAGTCCTGCTGGGGGCGCCAGAGGCTCTGAGATGGGAGGGGTGTTTTACTAGTTAGATTTCTGCTTGCTCTGAATGAACACTAGCAGAAACAGCTTAAAGAAGGTTGACTCACAGGTTGACAGACTCACAGTAGCAGGGAAGGCTTGGTGGCCAGCGGTTCCATAGCAGTGGCGGTATGAGGCTGTTTCTTTACATCTAGGTGGATCAGGAAATAGAGAAGGAATAGGAAGCTAGCTGATCCTCCAGCAACCCGCTTCCTCTAGCTAGCCCTTTCATCCCAAAATGTCCACAATCTCCGGAAACAGTGTTACCAGCTGCAGACCCAGTATTCAAATATGTGGCTGAGAGGGGGTATCCAAATGGCAGGAGTATGGAAGAATGTTTTCCCACCTGGTAATCAAGCCGTGCAATTGCACTGAGCTCCCATGGCCAGACTAGCTCACATTTTCGATGCCTCTTGCCACACAACATTCCATAGTATTTGCCTCATTCCCATGAAATCAGGATTTCAGAAGTTGAATAACAAAAAAGTTGTGTGTGAAGCTTGATATTGCCTAAAAGACAAAGCTTCTTACATGAGAGTCTCTACGAGAGGGAGTTCAGAGATGTGTGGCTATCCCTGAAACGTTTCCTCCTTTCTCTCCAACCAGGAAGGTGATAAGGAAAGTGATGGGGAGGAATCAAAGGCCCGTGATGCTGAGGTTCCTAATGAAAAGTGTCACCTGGGAGCTGGTGGCCAAGAGTATGGAGCCATTGTTTCCAGAGAAGGGCTGGAGGCAGATACCAGCTCATGATGGACAACAGAAGCTACCCCAGCATTCTTATGCCTTGCTATTGGTTACCATGGTAGCTGCACAATAGGAAGTACTTCTAAGCTTGATCTGGTTCTAAGCTCGTGAATGCATTCTCAGGAATTCAAGAGTTACATGTAACAAGGAAAGCAATTTTAGACATTTTCACAATATGAATTTTTAATTAGAAACACCTACCCTGACATCATTCCAGTAATACAAGTTCTTTCAGCACTGACTTATTTGCACAACATTAAGGCTTTTATAGAACTTTGGGCCTGGAGGTATGGGCTGACATTTTTTTTTTATGATGGTGTTAGGGTCCAGTAAAACAAAACAAAACAACAATTTAAATTTAACCTATAAATTCCCCTTCTCATTTCCTTCCACACAGCCATCTGAATTAGCTGGGGCTTACTTTACAACTGGCAACTTCATTACATGACCTTTTTAAAGATCTTTATCAATATCTTTGAGAGTTCCATTAGAAAATCAATAATTGCTAGAAACAGTATGTGTCTTAGCTTCCTCCGTGTTGCTGTGACAAAGTCCTTTGACAGAAGTAGCTTAGGGGTGACAGTGTTTATTTTAGCTTGCAGTTCCAGGTTACAGTCCATCAGGTTACAGGTCACAGCAGCAGGCGCTTGAGAGAACTGGTCTCGTGAAGTCCGCAGTAGGACAAGGGCAATGGATGCATGCACACCAATGCTCAGTTAGCTCTGTCCTTTCCATCAGTCCATGAACCAGCCCTTGGAAATGGCAGCACCCACCTTGAGGGTAGGTCTCCCCACCTTAATTAGGTCAGTTAAGAGCATCTTTTACAGACATGCCCACTGTCCAATGACAACCTAATCCAGAATTCCTCATAGAGACTCCCTTCCCAGGTGGCTCTATATTGCACCAAGCCAACAATTAAAACTAGCTACAATATTTTAAACAGATTTAAAAAAAATTGTCATCAATTAATTCTCAAAAGTTGGAAAGAGAGGCTAGGTATGTTAAGCAGTAGAGACTTGCCTAGAACAGGCCTTGAGTTCAATTCTTAGCAGAACAAGAAACCAAACCTCAAATCCTTAAAGATCAAACATGGTCAAGTGGTGATGGCACACACCTTTAGTCCCAGCACTCAGGAGGCAGAGGCAGGCAGATCTGGTCTCTGAGTTACGGCTAACCTGGTCTACAGGGTGAATTCTAGGACAGCCAAGGCTATACAGAGAAATCCTGTCTCAAAATAAATAATCCTAAAACAAACAAACATGGAAATTCCAGTGGTCCTGAGTTTAATTTCCCCCCTTCAATTAGCTAGCTATGTGATTTTAGCTGTCTAGATGTATGATCTGCAGTCTCCTTCTTTGGAAAATACCCATGGCATTCATGTCCTTGTGGGTTATTGTTAAGCATAATGAGATAATACATGTGAAAACACTTTGAAACTATAAATATGTGTTGTTCACAATTAATGGCTACTATGGATAGTCACATTGTCCATAGCCACTGCTGTGGGATGGTCTGTATGTCAAATGCTCTGATTGGTCAATAAATAAAACACTGATTGGCCAGTGGCCAGGCAGGAAGTATAGGCAGGACTAACAGAGAGGAAAATTGAGAACAGGAAGGCAGGAAGAGACACTGCCAGCCGCCACCATAACAAGCAGCATGTGAAGATGCTGGTAAGCCACGAGCCATGTGGCAAGGTATAGATTTATGGAAATGGATTAATTTAAGCTATAAGAACAGTTAGCAAGAAGCCTGCCACAGCCATACAGTTTGTAAACAATATAAGTCTCTGTGTTTACTTGGTTGGGTCTGAACGGCTATGGGACTGGCGGGTGACAGAGATTTGTCCTGACTGTGGGCCAGGCAGGAAAACTCTAGTTATAAGCCACCCCAACATCCATGCCTTCTGGGACTCATGCCCTTAGATACTTTACATTTAACCTTGTGACTGGCTTTGGCCAATGAAATAGTAGCAAATATGATGTAAGCAGAAGCTCACAAGGCAGTTGTACATTAGGGCTTGTCCTCTTGGAAAGCTCCGTGTTGTTAAGAAGCTTCGGCTAAAGTTAGGAGTCACAAGAAACCATGTGAAGAGAGGTCTCCAAGAATATGTAGGAATAAAATGAAACATTGACCATTTTGCTGATCCTAGCTCCAACCAAGCTCCCAGACAGATGTAGCCATGTAAATGACTTCCTGCTCTTACATGGAGTAAATGAAGCACACAACAGGATGTGGGTCACTCACAGAATCATGAGACACATAGACATAATTTGATTAAAATAAGAGCTCTCAGAGAAGCGGGGAGTTGGAATTGAATTGATATGAAATCAAGGGCAGAGTGGGAGTGGACTGTGTAGTTAGTTGAGTATGCCAGGCTAAGATAACTCACAAACAGACCAGTCCAAAGTCTCAGTGACTGAAGTGAGCGTTTACTTCCTTTTCCTGGGGACTCCCTTATCAGTGTGGGTGCTTACCCAGAGTGTCAGTCCCCATGTGCCGGCCCGGTGTTGTATGCTTCCCTGATCTTTTGATTCCTCCCTGCTGTGATGCTGTCAGGGCTGCCGAAAGAGAAGCATGCTGGAGAATTAAGCGCGGGCAATGGATGTCTCCATGGAGAATGAATTCTGTCTCCTCTGCTTATGGTTCTTCCACTGTAGCACATCATCACAGGGATACAATTCCCTGGGTGTGGGGTGTGATCCCTGAAAACACTCAGAAGGGAGGCACTCTCTTCTTGGTGGCACAGAAGATGGGTGGAAGGTCAACGAGTTAACACGATCCTGGTTTTTATTTCCGCTTTGCCGCCTCTGTGACCCACCACCCCCGTGTAAGTCACTTAACGTCGACGTTCTTGTGTCTCAAACGGATTTGCTGTGGGAAGCAAATTCAATTTGAACTAGCTTATAAAAAAAAAGGTTATTTTTGGAAGGGTAATAAGGTCAGATAAACCTCAACAGTGTCTAGAACAGTCTGATAAGAAACTACCAAAATCAGTGCCTCCCTTTATCATCTGCACAGCAGGCAGAACATTCAGTAACATTCCTAACTCCTCTGCTCAGTGACTGGTGTTCTGGACCTCAGTCTCAACTCCAAACAGACAGGAAACAGGTTCTGAGTAGCCTGCCTTTGTCCTATGTCAATCCCTAGTTCAGTTCCTGTGGCCCACAAGGTAGAGACACAAATGGTCATAGGGCCTTTTTCTCGATGAAGGTGATTCTTAGGAAAGGGGGACTAAAAATGATCTCAGCAGATAATGCTGTGGATGTTTTATGTGAAAATAGAGGAAAACCACTTAGCCATAATTAGGAACTAAAGTCACTGTGTGTCAATTATACTTTTAAACATTTGTGATGTGCCAAGTTAACTGGACTGGGTCCCAATTAAAGACTTTCAGTGAGACCAACACTCGAATACAGTGTGGGGTCTGGGGCATGGTTTAATTACATCCAAGGCCTGAATGGAATAGAAAGTCCAGGATGGAGGATTTTCTCCTTTCTGCTGCCTTCTGCGCAAGTTAAATGCCTTGTTTCTTCTCTCCTAGTGCTCTTGGCCTGGGGCTTAGGTCACTGCTTACATCATCCTACCCCATTCTCAGCCCTTGGACCAGGACTTAGGGTACGGCTTGCCCTGTCCACCCCATTTTCAGGCTTTTGAATTCCAATTGATTTGTTCTACTACCAACTTTTCTGAATTCTCAGGATGCAGGAGGCAGACTGGGGGGTTTCTTGGCTTCTGTAATCAAGTGAGCCTTTTCTAATAATAGCTATCCAATTCCCCATAATGTCTACCTACCTATCATCCATACATCCTATTGGTTCCATTTCACTGGAGAAACTGATTAAAAGACATCGAGTGAGAAGCCTTGTTTCATGGGTTTGCATGGTTTGTCTTAATTCTTTATTTGACATGCTCTGTTGCCTGAGTTTCAAGGTGAAGGAAATCTGAAGATTCTATGACACAGCACAAGGGCCCACATCTCACAGCTAAGCATCAACTACAAAAGACTCAGGTGTCATGTCAAAGCAAAAATCTACACTTGATTTACTGGCTCTTTTCTTTCAGAATAAGCTCTAGTGATTTTTTTTAAACCTTTCTAATAAAACTATCCACTTACCAAATAAATACTTGTCAATGATTCTAGGGAACTGGGCTATGGTGGTTTGAATGAGAAATGCCCCTATAGGATCATATGTTTGAATGCTTGGCTCCCAGTTGGTGGAACTGTTTGGGAAGGATTAGGAGGTGTGGCCTTATTGGAGGAGGTGTGTCAATGGGGGCAATTTTTGAGGCTTAAAATGCCCACTCCATTCCCAGTGCATGCACTCTCTCTCTCCCTCTCCTGTGGTGATATTGTGTTCCCCTATATATCGTGCACCCTAATAAATATATCTGGGGTCAGAGAACATAACAGCCACTAGATATAGAGGCCAGAAAATGGGGGCACACACACCTTTAATCCTAGCATTCCAGAGGCAGAGGTCCATCTGGTGAGGTGAGGTGGCTATGGCTTGTTCTGCTTCTCTGATCTTCCAGCATTGACCCCAGTACCTGCCTCCAGGTTTGTTTTTATTAATAAGAACTTTTAAGATTCGTGTAACACTCTCCCTCCCCACTGCACCCCAATCCAGTTGCTGGTTGTGAGGAGACTCAGGCAGTGCAGAGGACTCAATGCATTTTCCCCAGACCCCCAAATTCATATGTCAAAATCTCAATCTCAATGTGACTGTGTTAGAGGTGGGGCCCTGGGGGGTGTTAGGTCATTACATCAGACCTGTCTTGAAGGATATATTTGTGCCTGTGCAAGAGGCCAGAGGGAGCCAATTATATATCTACCACATGAGAAGACAGCTTTTACAACTCTGAAGATGGTTGTTCCAAACTCTGACCATGCTGACACTTAGAGATTTCCGGCTCGCAGACTATAAGAAGTAAACTTCTGGTCTTTACAAACCATCTACCCTATGGCATTTGTGTAGCAGCCTGAACGGAGCAAGGCTATGAAGACACCCATGTGGTATGGAGCAAAAGTTTAAGGCAAACATCCAGTGGGAACTAGGGCTGCAGCCAACCACATGACTATATTTGGAAGATGGCCTCCTAGCCTACATGATGCCTGTCAATGCAGCCAGCAGCATCATGAGAACTCCTAAGCCAAGACCTCCAAGCTAAACCTCTCCTGAATTCCTGACTTACAGAACCTGAGATTAGAAATATTTGTTGTTTTAAGCCGCTACATTTTATCATAAATTTTGCCCTCACACAGCAATAGTTCCAATATAGTTTTTTATTCCTACACATTCCTAGGGACTCCTAAGGATACTTAAGCGCAACTAAGAACCATAATGTTCCTAGAAGGCAGGTATTTCATCTCAACCACTTCAGGACTAGATTGAGCCATATCAGATATGCCGCCTACCTTATTGTGAGATGGCGGTGCCTAGCTACATAACCATCTCCTCTGCCTCCTGCAAATAAAGTCTCCTGTTTCCTTTGCCACCTGCCATTTACCTAGATCTGTCTTTAGTGTACCAAAACCACACCAAAACAAACGAGCAAACAGAAAACCAGTTCTCCGTAGGACTAGTCATGATCATCTCAGAGGGTTAGTCTCCTGGCAAGTACACCTCTGTAGCGGTAAAACCCTTTGACCTTTGCAGCCATTTCCCCAAATGCAATCATATCGCCAAGGTGGCTCAGTAGGAGGTGGTTCTGTCGCTACCATACTCTCTAACCAGAACCAATACTTCTCACCAACAACCGAGACATGGCACACTTGTCTCCAGTCTAGCCACCCCCCTTTTGTAAATTCTAACAGTTTTATTAACATTGGTGGTGTTGGGGGGCGTGTTCATGGATGGGATTTTCTTGGTGCACACGTGGGGATCAAAGGACAACTTTGGGGTGTTGGTCCTCTCTTTCTACCTTTACAAGGGTTCCGGGGATTGAACTCAGGTCACCAGGCTTGTAGAGTAAGCACTCTTACCCCCTGAGCCGACTCATGGCCCCTCCCCCTCTTCATAGTTGGTCACCTCGTGGGTCTTTATCACACTACCTCATCTTGGCTACTGTCATGCAGTCTATCCTGACTTGTTTACATCATTGGATGGCGCGTGTGTGTGTGTGTGTGTGTGTGTGTGTGTGTGTGTGTGTGTGTTGAGATAGGATTTCTGTGCCTCAGGCTGGTCTTGAACTCTCTATGTGGCCAAAGACGACCTTGAATTCCTGATCCTCCTGCCTCCTCCTCCCAAGTACTGTGCTCACTGGCCTGCACCAGCACGACCAGTTTTGTGATATTGGGATTAAATGTACAGTTTTGTGCATGTTGGCAAACGCTCTACCACCTGAAACTCTTCCCCAGTTCTCTCCGTCTTTGAATCTTGAAGAAATCACACTTCTAGTCTTTTTCTTCTCAAAAGGTATTTTTGCCCCCTTATAAATCTATGGGTACTAAACAGTATATGGAGAATATGTATTGAACCCCAAATTTTTGTCAATCCAAACAGATCTTCAGTTAAGCAAATCATGTCAAGAAGTCTTCTGAATTAATCTAAATTTAAATGACTTTCTTATTGTTGGCATTTTAGATTATTTATCAACATATTTTATTGTGTGTAATGTAGGCAAATCAAGGTTAGTTTGCTAATGATTGAGACATCCAAACCTTAACCTTCAGAGTAACGACTCAGAAAGTCTAAGGTGATGAGAGAAGTTCTTTGACGGATGCACACAGGCATCCATCCTTTATCACCAACATAAATCATTCAAGTGCCTTTCCCTGAATAAGCAGTCCCTCCAAGACGAGTCGAGCCTTTTCATCTTTTCAGGCTGCTTGGTGACAATGCCCTTCAATTATCCCCATAAAATTTCCTATCTCCTGCCAAATTGTGCCACTTCCAACTGTAAGATATAATTACTTCTCATACTAGCAGCAGAGTAAAGTCAGGCAAACTTTTAACCATTTTTATCCCCAAGTACCTTATAGAACTTTGTCATGAGCTAGCAAACACAGTAGACAGCAGACAAAATTTTATTCAGAATTGGGTGAATTTCTGTAGAAAATATGTCTTCATATTAAATATTCATGATAGTCTTTGTTTATAGTGAGGGAAACTTTGTTTTACTGTCTGGGTAAGATGGCATCTTCCCACAGACAAGATGGCTCCTAAGAATATATCAATATTGGTTAAACTTTCATCTTCAAATTGTAAGCAAATTGTTTTCTGAAATTGTACATGGAGCTACCAATGCAAATTTGGGGCAACTGACTAAAATATCTACTTTTCTCATTGACTGCTATGATGGTTGGTTCATTGAGGCATTTTTCTTCTTGAGATTGACCATACTAAGTAGTCTAGGCTGGTCTTCAACTTAAGATCTTCCTGCATCTGCTTCCCGAGTGCTGGGACACCATGCCCTAGTTCCATGTATCATCTTAACAAAGCTCCAGGATCCAGATATTTGGGGTACTAATCTATGGTGTAGAGATATTCTATAGATAATGGCTAACATCTACAGTTGGTTGGCTCTAAGTAAAAGCAGTTTTGTTCAACAATCTGGGTGGACTTCAGCCAGTCATTAGAGGCCTTTGAAGATTGAAACTAAGGTTTCTGGGAAGGGAAAAAGTCTCTTTCAAAACTATAGCACGTAAATGGGCATGCTGTCAAACTGCCCTCTAAATATTTATATTTATACTTACAGATGAATACTAGCCTCAGCCTTGGTCAGAAGAGCTTAATTTTGCAGTGGGCATCAGTTAATGAAGAGACTGATAACTAGTCAAAGTGCTGAGAAGATTACTGTTGAGTGCTCGGCCCTAAATAGGACAGCCACCCACAGCTGTTTTCGAGACTCAGAGAACATCACGGAAGATGGGGTAGAAGAAGGTAAAAGCTGAAGAATGAGGAGGAGTACTATGAAGACAGGACATGGGTGTTACACTCACAAGTGAAGAGCAGCTCTGGTTACCAGCACAAGACCTGCACAAAACTGAGCCTGTTAACATTCCAGCATGGAAGGGGGAGGACAGATAAGAGTCTACCTCGATCCAAGGAGCTCTTAGAAACTAATGGCTGTTACAGTGAGGGGGAGCTGCTTGTCTTCAGTAGTAGATCCTAATTAAACTCAGTGGGTCATAATGAAAATAGGAGGGGGGGTTGTTGGAAGAAGGGGTCCAGAGGGAGGTATAGGAGAGGGATAAGAAAGGGCACTGGGATTGAGGATGATCAAAATACATTATATACATCTATAAAAACAAAACAAAACAAAACTATAGGATGAAACTTTACCTGCGTTTCCAGCCCACTAACATGCTGTCTAGACTTTGGACTTGCCAGGCCCATGAGCACCTGAGTCAGTACCTCCACATAAATCCCTTTGAGTCTATTTCCCTGGAGAACTCTGGTGGATATAGCTGGCATTCAGCAGGCATTAGGAAGTTTCCACCTCCATATTTAGTGAGCTATTACACCAGCCAGTTGGCCCATACTCCCATGATGCAACACGCAGAACAGCTCTGTGCTTTGTTTCATACAATTTGGATTTAAACATGCTCACACTCTCCCAATATTACACAGAACCCTTTTATCTTGGCTCCCCTAGGTTCACCAAATGATGTCAAAGACTAATATTTATGAAGAAACACCTAGTTCTGTGTTCACTCTACTCACAGATCAACTGAAAGTGTGTAGGACTCAGTAAAAACTTCAAATTCCCTGTCCAGCTTACTTCAGGATGAAAAGACTGGCCCAGGGGTCCTCACCAGAGACTACAAGGAATGCTTGGAATGTGGGAGGGAGCATGTTTTTGAGTATAAAGGAAATGCCTGGTCAATATTCAAGAGACTTAGATTTTAATTCCAGTTTCTTAGCTCATAGGGCTTGTCCTGAAAAGGTCTAATAAGAACAGGCCTCCTGGAGCATAGTGATATTAACTGCAATGCTGTGTAAATGCACTATTCAAAGGGAATGGCCTGGCTCTAAAGATCTTATTTACTTTGGGTAGGCAATATTTTTTTTTCTGGGAAGAGAAATATGAAGTGTTCCCAATGAAAGACTTTGACAGAAGTGGGTTTTATTTCTCTGGGACATTCATTTTATGTTTTCTTCAGGGTGGCCCTCAGGCTGACTTGTGATGTAAGTCAGGGCAAAGTAGCACAGACAAAATTCTGTTTAGAATTGAGTGGATTGGGGGCAGAAAATGTACCTTAAGGTAAATATGATGGCCTTAGGTTATCTTGGGGGGACAAAGCAAGATGGCTCCCAAGGGCAACATCAGTGATTGTGTTACCTTGTCCCTGGTGGTCTCCATGACAATACCTAAAGCCGAAAACTGACCAGCAAGAATGTCTATTAAAATTTTTTCCTATGTACTTTTCTGCTTCAATTCTTATAGGGGTTATTGAATATGTTGGACTCCAGGGGGCACTAGCTGAAATCTCCAGGTTCTTGTGACCCCAGAGGAAGAATTGCACCAGGGACATGTGGTTGGTAATAGACAGAGAGACAACTGATTTAGAAAGGGAATGATACTCTAAGAATGAGAGTAGGCTGATGATACTTGGAAGAGACAGACGTTCAAAAGTCCTGCATCAACAATCTCATGACGCTATCAGTCTTTACACAGCCCCTGCTTCCTCTTGAATTTGTATGCTGTGGGCTCTTCCTGTTTGTTCCATGCAGCCCTGGTGGAGACCATGTTCTAGGCTTTTGTGAGTCCACTTGTTTCTTTCATGTGTCTATCTTGATGTCTCTTTCCACATCTCTACTTTCCAGCCACAATTTGACTTTTATGAGGAGCAGAATATGTTCAATTCAATACCTCTTATGGTATTAACTATAATTTTTCAATTGACACAAGCTAGTATCACCAGAAAAAAAAAAAAAAGAGTTTCAGTGAGAGATTGCCTTGTCGGGTGGCCTGCAGGAGATTGTCTGGGAATCGATATGGGAAGGCCCAGTCCTTGTCAGTGCTACCTATCCTTAGGCAGGAGGTCCTGAACTGTGTAACAGTGAAGAAATCAAACAATGCCAGCAAGGGAGTGTGTGTGTGTGTGTGTGTGTGTGCGTGTGCGTGTGTGTGGTGTGCTGTGTGTGTGTGTGCGTGTGCGTGTCGTGTGTGTGTGTGTGTGTGTGTGTGTGTGTGTGTGTGTGTGTTTATTTCTTTCTGTTCTTGACTTCTTGACTGTGACTGTGATGTACCTAGTTATTTGAGGTTCCTGCCTTGACTTCCCTGCAAGGATAGACTGTAATCCAACCTTACACACTGAAATAAGCCCCTTTATTCCCTATGCTGCTTTTTGTCAGGATATTCTATCACAGTAACAGAAAAAACAAAACAAAACAATAAAACCAGAATAGCTCTCAGTGTTTATTCACAATTATATATGGCTCTTAGACAGGATAGGTGACGGAGGGAAGTGGGGTCTGTGGAAATCCACTTCCACTAGGATAAAGATATGATCTTAAAACCTGGGGTCAGAGAAACCCATCAAGGTGAGTCCTTGGCTGCTGGGACCAGATTCCACAAGAAGAAGGAAGAGTAATTTTTTTTACAGAGAGAGAGAGAGAGAGCTATCTACTGATAGATAGACTTTGAAAGGAAGGGAACTCTGTTCATAAAGTGGGTGGATTAGGAACTTAGGTCAGGGTGAGAAGGAAAGGTTTCCTGTCACTTTCTCCCCATATTATTAGCAAACTAGTTTTGACCTTTTGTTAGACAGATAAGAAGGGTTGGGAGAAGGGGAGGTTAAGTTCTTCACCAAATATGGCGACCTGAAGGAACTTTTTGTTTGTTTTTTGAGACAGAGTTTCTCTGTGTAACAGCCCTGGCTGACCTGGAACTCACTTTGTAGACAGGCTGACCTCAAACTTACAGAGGTCCACCTGCCTCTGCCTTCTGAGTGCTGGGATTTAAGGCATGTGCCACCACTGCCCAGCTTTTGAAGAAACTTCTTGTGTACTATGGAAGAGAGGAACTGGAAAGCCAGAACAAATGAAGTCAGCCCTCTGGCTGAAGATCCATAGGCCACCTCTATGGACACCAGAAACCGAGAGATAGGCGGGCACTGGCTAAGGAGTCACTAATGTTAAGTCTAGTCCTCACGGTGCCACTAAGAATGTGTATGATTTTGGAAGTCATTTAATTCCTCTTTTATTAGTTATCTTATCTAGTGTTTAGTATTTTACATTCTATATCTTCTTCTGGGTAATAATACATTTTATATAAAAAGAGAATCTCCAAAACTTAATCTTTTGGAGGAGTTTGACTAAACAAAATGAAAAATTCTTATCCTTCACACATTAATGTGTACTGGCAAGCTGCAAGATGCAGATAAACTATATAATTCTTTCCAGAAGGATCTATGATGAGATGAGCTGGAGTATGCCAAGAAGTAGCAACCTAAGAAGTCTGCTTTGAGAAGCCCTAAGAATACACTTTATAAACCAGCCTTTAATTTTAATATTCTCATTGTATAAAACTGGAGGATTGCTAGGAAATGGGCATTTTCCAGGTATAGAAGTGACACACTGAACTGGGGAACATTTTGGTTTTGTTTTTACCAGCTTCTCTGGTGGACATTTCTTTCTAATGGGGTCATCACTCTGTCATGCAAGCTGAAAACTTCAGGACACTTGGGGCAGTCTTGACTCTCACCTGTCAATCTATCCATTGCAAATTTGTGACAATTTATCAAAAATATCTAAAATCTCATTTTGATGGACACACACACACACATACACACACACACACACATCTTTGTGTGTGTTTATGTGGGTGACGTACTCATGTCCCACCGCATGTGTATGGATGTCAGAGGACAACTTTGGATACTGGTCCTCATCTCCCACTTGGTTGAAACAGGGCTCTTGTTTTCTGCCCCACCCACCAGGCTCGCTAGCCCTGAACACACTGGATCCTCCTGTCTCTACCGCCCTTTTCTCTGTAGGAACACTGGGACTCCACATGCACAGTTCTGTTCCCGGGTTTCCCTGGACTCTGGAGACCCAAACTCAGGCCCTCACTGCCAGTGCGTTAGCCACTGAGCCCTCCCCCAACCCCTGGACCTATTTTTGATCACTGCTTTCACTTGTACCGTGCAAGGCTCTCCTTCTCAGCCATAAATCTAATCAGATCACGTCCCTTCCCCATCACCTTCAAGGACCCCAGGTGATGACAGAATACAGTGTTAAGTTCTTCACCCTCATTTCTGGACAATGCCTAACTTATCTCTCTTTCCTATCTCAAGGAGCCAGGTTTCTTGCTCCGCGGAAATGGTGTGATGTCATGACTTTTCATCTCTGCGTACTTTTCTCTCCTTGGGATTTCTACCTCATCTCTCTCCCTGTTAAGGCACTCATCGAGAGCATTTTCATCATTCCAGACTCCACTCTCATGTCACCTCTTCGAAACCTTCCCTCGTCCCCGAGTGCAGACGCACGTTCTCCATTCTCTGGGCTTCCCTTGTACATCTCTTACCTCATATGCTCTTCCTGGTGTGGTAATCATTCTTTAGATGATGGGCTTGCTCAGGACAGAGGACAGTGAATGGCCAGACTGGGCTGAACCGTTCCGAAGCTCCTTCAGCCCCTCAGGTTATACCAGAGCCATGGAGTGAATACACGGATGTGGGAAGAAGTATGCTGGGACAAAAGGAAGAACTTGACTGAAAATTAGCTGGGAGGCAGGTTCAGTCTGCGTACATGCCTGGCCAGGGAAGGGGTTCAAGGGCTTTTGGGAGTCAATGAGTCCAACAGTATCTTGGGCCTGGACTGTATCTTTTAAGGTTTTTACTATTCTAACCCTACGCTGTAGCATCACAGTTAGCACTTTTCTCATAGCCTCCCAGCTCCGAACACGGGGCTCCATGGTTCTGACGCTTTAATTCTCTCCCGCTCAGGCTCATCCTAAGATCCAGCTTGGAGATGCCTCCTAGGACATGGTGTGTAAACCATGTCAGAAAGGAGACACTTATTATACCTTCAAACATATGGAGGAAGGAGAAGGAACTTAGCTCCATTTTGATGGAGGCACCTTGCAGGGAGCAGAAAGAAGAGGACTGAACAGGGTCTGAGAAGCAAACATACACACAGCCGATGGTTGGGCAGGAACTTACGTCATCTGTATGTGCCAGCCAAGGATCAGCAAAGCTCGGGTCCTGCCGTCCCACGGAGTCTTGGAGTCGCACTCTATGGATGATTATATTCTCCAGAAGGTCTTTCAGTGCTTGACAGGGGATCCTGAGCTACAAGACACCTAGTAACACTTGTAAAGCCTTTTAGCAAAAGACCTATGAAGCAAGGGCTCAGTTTCAGGACCTCGTTCATTCATTCATTCATTCATTCATTCATTCATTCATTCATTCATTCATTTATTCAACAAGTATTTTTTATGTGCTAGGCAGTAACTAACCTAAACATGGCAGACACCCAACTCCCTTCAATTTCTTAGTTGCCTCAGTCAAGCTCCAGGTCCTGAAGATGTGCCATACCCTCAGTCTCCCACATCCATCCTGAGCCACCCTCCTCCGAGTGGACCACTACTCCGGCCCAGGTGTTACGCATTTTTCATTTGAGATCTTTCATCTTCCCTAAAACCCGACATTAAAAGGCACCTGTCCTTTGATCAAAGCCTCCAAAGCCTTACTTCCAGCCCCAACCTATTAAGGCTGCAGAACAAGCCTGCACTAAACACAAAGCCCAGTGCACTCACTTGAGTATTATTTACCGTAACCTTCATGCAGCATGCCAGAAATACACAGAAGTCCCCAGCGCTCAAGGCTGGGAAGATGCAGCAGGATGATAAATAAGCCTAGATGATGATTTCAATGGATGGTAATTTCTCGCTTCCACAGAGACTCTACAAACACAGCTGTCAGAAGTGCATTGTGTAAATCAGATGCTAATTAAATTAAATTCCCACTAGAATCAAGGAAGCAAAGTATTTTGTCTTGTTTTCTTGCAAACTGGGCCTCTCAATCAAGGCAGCTGGGGCACCAGCGTTGCAGGTACCTGGAAGCAACAGCTGCAGCGAGGCGAGACGACCACTTCCATAATTAAGTTGCCGTCAGGAAGAGGGAAATAGATGCTGTTCTTTATACCATCAGCCATGCTAAAAATGCAAAAAGCTGCTGGCACCAGAGGTGGACTGGGGAAGAGGACTGGGTTCTGACGTCAGTTTTAGCGAAACCATCTTGCTGCTGGAAGCTATGCTTCCTCGCTTCCTTCCATATTTTCTTCTGCTAGCTGTTGCGGAGAGCTACCTACTGTCAGGTGACAGATTGGTTCCTGGAACCCCGGAGGGTCCAGAGGCATTCTCCATCCTTTGATCTTTTTGAAGAACCAGGAGGTGGGACTCCAAGATCTTGGCACCTTCTGGGATTCAGGGTTCGGGCATTCCAAGTGTAAACTTTAATTAATGTGCTATCAACTCTGCTTTTCAGTCCTCAGCCCCACCTCTCTATGGAAGGAACCAAATTCACATTCCTACCCCAGGCAGCAGTTCTGAGAGTGTGACTAGAAATCAAAGGACATATAATCAAGAAAAGACTTGGAACTATTCCACAGGCACAGAATGCTGCCCAAATCATGCAGAGAACAGAGACTGGAGCTTGAGTAAGTAAATCATTCATGTAGGTTTTTAATGTATTTGTTCACTCTTTTAGAAATTTACATTTATTTTATTGAGGGGAGGGGGACACTTATTGGGGTGCTTATGTTGAGGTCATCAGACATTTGCAAGAGTCAGTTTTCTTCCACTCTGTGGGTCCCAGGTATCGAACTCGGGTCCTCAGACTTGGTGGCAAGCACTTTTACTTGCTGAACCATTTTGCCAGCCCCACTTGTCCATTCTTGAAATATTTACTAAATACTTACCATGTGCCAAGTTCTATGCTGAGAGTACCAGCAAGAGAATGTCTGCTATGAAGGAGCTTCCAGTTAATTAAAGAAGAAATAATTTTTTAAAAAAATCAACTCTAGTAAAATGCAGCTAGACCAATTATGGAATCATTGAAACAGGACATGCAACATAAGGAAGTGTCCTTTAAAAACAAGCAAACTCAGTCAGGCGGTGGTGGCGCACGACTTTAATCCCAGCACTCGGGAGGCAGAAGCAGGCGGATCTCTGTGAGTTCGAGGCCAGCCTGGGCTACAGAGTGAGTTCCAGAACAGGCTCCAAAGCTACACAGAGAAACCCTGTCTCAGAAAAAAAAAAAAAAAAAAGCTAACTGAAATTGTAAGTATTGAAAGTATTCTGGGGTTGGTGAGATGGCTTGGTAGGTAAATGCACTTGCTGCCAACACTGACAACCTGAGGTGAATTCCCTGAACCCACAGAGTGGGAGGAAAGAGCCAGCCCATGTGAGTTGTCCTCTTATCTCCACAAGTACACTGTGGCAAGCGTGAGTGCACGTGCACACACACTCATAATTATAAACACACGTTTTGAACTCTTAAAGTATTCTGGCTCCTCCACTCTTTCAACTGTCTCTAGAGTTCATGTTCCATACAGCATTCTCCATTAGCATTCTAACACATTCTCCATTAACATTATTCCAAAAGGAAGATAACTTGTGAGCACGTGCGCGCGCGTGTGTGTGTGTGTGTGTGTGTGTGTGTGTGTGTTTGCTTTGCACAAGATACATCTCAGCAGAATGTAGAAATACCTTTCATGAATACAGTCTGATACCAATAATTGGTTCAAAAATACAAGTGTTACAATAGAGAAACGGGAAAACAAGCTCTTGTATCTATCTGCACAACGGAATATAAGCTAATGATGAAACAACCCCCCAACCCAACCCAACCACATGCAAGAAGAGCATAAACCTCACATTCTGCTGAGTGAAAGAAGCTTTAAATAAAAGATAGCACGCTGTCCTTCACTGTAGGATTCTATTAACATGCTGCTCTGGAACAGCCCAAATGCCATGTTGGGGAACTCAGCGCTTGGCCCTGGGAAGTAGGAGACTAGCTCGGTAGGAGAAGGGATTGATTGGACAGGGCTCAAGGGAACTTTCCAGGGTTGTGGCAATGTTTTCTATCTCGATAATAGTTTGGATCACATGGTTTTATGTATTGAACTACACAGTGCACAATTAAAATGCCTGCGTCTTTGGGGCCAGGAGAGCACAGCCTGTAAAGTACTTGAGCCTTGCAATTGCAAAGATATGAGAGTCACATCCTCAGAACCGCTTTTAAAAAGAAAAAAGCTAGGAATTGTGGTGTGCTCTGGGGAGGCAAAGACAGACGGATGTGAATTCCATGTCCCAGTGAGAGACCCTGTCTCAAAAAGGAAAAATCAAGTGGATGGCACCAGAGAAATGACATCCAAATCTGTCCTCTGACCTCCACATGTGCCATGAACACACACATACAATAAACACACAAATTGTGAATTTTTTTAAACACAAAGTTGACTGTAAATAGAATAATAATGACATATTGAGCCTTAATTAATGACCCATACATTGAAATACTTAAGGGGAAATACAGTGATGTCTGGAACTTATTTTAAATGCATAAAACAGTTTGATTGATAGATGGAGCAGATGGCTAAGGATATGATGTAGCAGTACAGTAAATTATTAATGATGGTACAGCTGCAGGGCATAAGGGTATTCCCTGAAATGCTCTTTCATCTTGGTGGTATTGCTGGATAAAATTTAGGCATGGGAAAGCAACTTGATGTCTCTAAATTACTGGGTATAGCACCTGCTTACTGCTCTTTCTGGGAATGGTGCATTTTTCTGAGGTTATAAGGTAATATCCACCACCTGGGATCCTGTAAGACAATGATTCCTAGTTATAAGAGCATAGATAGACCCCCTTATTAGTTTTTGAAAATCCACATGTTATGGACACATGAAGAGAGGGAGTCTTGATGTACGTGCCTAAAGGAATCTCCCCAGGTACATCTTACATGAACCTCTGCTATACATTCCCACCACAAGGAAATGAAATTCTCTGCCCAGCAAATGGGTCCAACATAAAGAGCATCCACCACAACAGTTTTCTTCAGCATCCTTTGGCGTGGTTGGCAGTCTGGTCCTTGAATGGCAGTTACCAACTCATGACATGGAGAATGGCTGGCAGGTTAATGGGGGTGAAGGCATGACAACCTCTTCCTGTTGTACCATCATCTAAGTTGGGCATGTCACAGGAGATTGAGCACGACAGTGTTCAGACTCGGGATCTCTAACTCCATGGGAAAAGCAGTGCTCATAGGTGGCTAGCCTGACTCCTGGGGAAAATAAGTTTCTCACTCACTCAATTCCATCGCCATATCTTCCATTTCCTCTTTCCCATGACCTCTTCTCGGCTCCCCCACCCTCTCTTCCATCACCTTAAAATACAAACAGAATGACATTGTGCCAATGTCTATATCTCATTTCTACCCCCTTCCTTCCACCCTAGTTTCTGGGAGGTCATTCTGACCAGCTCGCATCTGTCACATCCATGGCATCTACTGCAAGCACTATGCATACAGCAGGAGTACAAATAAACTGAATTAAAGGAAGGTCAAGGTTGGTGTTGGAGGAGAAAAGTGAATGAGGCCTATTTTCTACCTCACCTAAACAGTGAGTAGAACTTTAGACCATTTTCCTTGCTCTTGAATGGCCTGTAAGTCAAAATTTCAACATCAGTAACATTCCCCCCCGCCCCTATAATTTTGAAGATGTAACCACCTGGAAGCAGTGGCATTTAGTAAGGTGATCTTACTGTGTGAACTGGCAGCTTTTTCCTACCTAGATTTATTATCTAACACTTGAAAAAAAGTCTTGTTCTGAGTTGGTATTCTGCAAGGACTAACTTAAAAGAGTATATTACTCCAAGGCAGGGGTCGGGGCTGGGATGGGGCTGGGATGGGGCTGGGATGGACAGAGACATCAATCTGCATATGAAGCCTAATGGCAGAAGCTGTTTCCCATGGTTACATCATTCTTCTCTCCAGTGTCCCTAAACACTGGCTACACTGATTGCCTTTGCCTAGGACTCAACTTGCAAAAATGTTACCCCCACTTCCCTGCAAGTAGCTGTAGACTAATTGTGCTGAGCATCTGGAAATGCGAGCACAGGACTAGAGAAGAGGAAAAAGAGTGACTGCTCACTGGTCATAACAGAAGCAAGGATGGAGAACCTGGTCGGTGGGCAAACCAGAGTGGATATAAAGTAGCATATGAAGAGACAAAGAAATGGATTTGAAGGAAGATCAGCTACTTTTAGAAAACAGGAACAAATGTATCCAAAATTAATGGATCCAGCTACTAGCTCAGCACTGTTTACAGTGTGAGCTTTAGGAATACCAGTCCCAGGAGTGTTTCATTAAAATACACCTGCATGTCCAAGCGCATGCGTGTGTGTGTGTGTGTGTGTGTGTGTGTGTGTGTGTGTGTGTGTGTGTGTGTGTATTGGAGAAATTATTTTGGTCACTCCACGTAGTTAAAAGGATATTTATTTAATGGCGTAACTCACAAATTAAGTAATGGGTAGGTCGCAGGGTCTGGGGAAGGTGTAACGCAATCCAGCGGTGTTCTCCGGAGCTCTGCACAGTCCACCTTCACCGTTCAGTGTCCCGGCACCGAAACAGTGCACAGAGAGAGCGCTGGCCCATCCAGCTCTCGGTTCCCCAGGCGCCTCCCCTCGCCCCACCTCGTAGGCGTGACAGTTGCCAGAGTCTCAATGGGGGTTGGAACTTCCAGATCCAAGCTGGAATGGCTACCCACTACGTGTGTGTGTGTGTGTGTGTGTGTGTGTGTGTGTGTGTGTGTGTGTGTTGTGATGCAAACAGAGGTCAGAGGACAACTTACAGGAGTTGATCATCTCGTTCTACCATACGGGTTCCAGAGATTGAATTCAGGCTTGGTAGCAAGTGCCTTTACCCACCTTGCTGTCCTCGGGGTGATGTTTAATAAGAAAAATCATTACTACAGCATGAGGTTAAAGGAATAAAGGAGACATTGAAGAATGTAAGGATAGCAGACATGTGCATTAGTCCCTAGCTGTCCAGGCTGACAGAATGCACCAGAAGGGGCTCCTACACTTCAGTGCTCAGAGTTCATAGTGAAGGTATAACTCTGGCTCGTAGAATGGCAGAGGAATCAGCATGGTGGCATAGCAATGGAACTTTCTAGAAACCTGCTCTCTGAAACCCATTAGGAAATTCTTTTCCAGGTGCTGGAAAAAGTGGCACATGAAAGTGTATCAGTGGAGGCAGATGGTTACAAAACCTCATGTGGGCAAGTGTAGGGAGCAGCTATTGTCTACTGGGTGCTGTTGGGTCTACATCAAGGGCTGGTGATGGAGAAGCTGCTTGGGCTGTAGGAGCTGAGTTCTGCGGGAGCCACATATGTGATCCAGAGCACAGGAGAGAGCATATCAGAGCCAGGAGGGGAAAGCTTCTCCTGCAATGTCTCCCCACTTCCCCCTGTTGACAAAGGTTACTGCCAGCTAAGCAAAGGAGAACCCTATAGATTCCACACCCACTTTTACAGAGCAGGCAAGGATGGGTGATTATGGAAATGGGGGGAGGCAGTACATTGATAACCCTCATAGGATTAGCATTTTGAGATTATGTGTCACTTATTACATGGTAGCTAATATACACTGATCATGTATCAGTCACTGCAATGAGCGCAGCAAGCTTTGCAATGGCTTATATAATTCTCATGGATGTCTATGTGCAATGGGCATATGCACTATGGGTATTCCTATTAGGCTTTTTTTTTCCTGTTGCTTTGATGTGATAAAGCACCATGACCAAGGAAACTTATAGAAGAAAGGGTTCATCTTGGCTTACAGTTCCAGAGGATAAGGGGCCATCATGTCTGGAAGCTATGACAACAAATGGTAAGCATGCCAGTAGGAGTAAGAAGCTGAGCGTTCACATCTTGAACCGTAAACAACCAAGCAGAGAGCTAGGAGGACTTTAGTTATAGAACACAGCTCCCAGTGGACAGACTTCTTTCAGCAAGGCCACACCTCCTAGACCTCCCCAAACAGTATCACCAACCAGGGACCAAGTGTTCAAATGTCTGAGCCTACGGGAGACATTTCTCATTCAAACCACCACAGTGACAGAAAGTACCTTGGGGGGGGGAAAGGTTTGTTTTAACTAACAGTTTGAGAGCAAGAGCCCACAATAGCAGGAAGGCATGGCAACATGCATGCAAGTCTAGACAGGGTGCAAAGAGCAGAAGGCTGGCTGTGGTGGTTTGAATGAGAACGGTCCCTGTAAGTCCATATGTTTGAATGCTTGGTTCCCAGTTGGTGGAACTGTTTGGGAAGGATTAGGTGGTATATCCTTGTTGGAGAAGGTGTCTCCCTGGGGGTGGACTTTGAGGCTTCAAGACTCATGCCGCTCCCAGTTAACTCTCTCTGCCTCCTGCTTGTGAATCTGAGCTCTTAGCTTTTCTGCCTTCCATACCTTTGCTCCGCCATCATGGACTCTAGCCCTCTGAAACCATAAGATCAATAAGTTGCTTTCTTTTATAAGTTTCCTTGGTCATAGTGATTTGTCACAGCAATAGAAAAGTAACTAAGACACTGGCTAACCACGGTTTCATCACACACAGGAAACAGAGAGATCAGGAAGTAGTGCAACTATAAAGCCTCAAAGCTCCCCCCTCCCCCGCAGTGACACGCTTCTACTCATCATGGTGTTTTATCAGAGCAACAGAAGAGTGAACGGTGACGGCTGCTCTCCATCCATCCCCAGAAGAGATGGAGACAGGCAGCCACTTGAGGGCTCCAGTTGCATGCTCTCTTTCATATAGCATTATAGCATTCGCTTGTCCTCATGAAGAATAATGCATTCCTTCTCTTGAAAAGTGTAAGGAGATTTGTCTGTTTGCTTATACATCAACAGAATGTTGGTGTGGGAATGTGGGTTGTGGCAGAGTGCTTGCCTAGCATGTGGGAGGCCCAGTGTTTAATCGACAGCACAGAAAAGAAAGCCAACAGAACCTTTTCATAAATCTCAGCTCTAGAATCCTTGAAAGTGTGAAGAGAAAAAACGGGATTAGGATGACCTGTTGCCTACAGTAATGTGTAGTAACAGCAACCTGAAGGAGAGACCGTGAAATCATTTCTAAAAGGAAACATACCCGTCCTAGTTTGGTCTCTGCTGCACCATGGCCAAAAGAAACCTAGGGAGATAGGGTTCATTTGGCTTACCAACTACAGTCCATCATGGAGGGAAGCCAAGGCAGGAACCCAAGACAGGAACCTGGAGGCAGGAGCTGAAGCAGAGACCATGGAGGAATGCTGCCCATAGGTTCACACATTCATCTACCTTTCTAATACAGCCGAGAACCATCTATGTAAAGATGATACTGCCCAGAGTGGGCTGGGCAATCTTATATCAATTAGCAAGAAAACGATCTACAGACATACCTATAGTCCAATCTGATACAAGCAATTCCTTAGCTGAGGTTCCCTCCTCCCAGATGCGCCAAATTGGCAACCAAGATTAGCCACCACGGATCCTCAGGATTTGTGCTCTGAATGTCCGTTGAGTGGCAAATGCTATTCCTGCCGACTTTGGTTATGCCTACTGTGTGTCAGGCAGGATTCATAGTACTGTGAACTTGAACTTTTCCTGTTGAATTATGAGACAACAGCTGTTACTTCTCTACCCAGAGTGGAGATTCCCCCAGGATCCTATTCCTTCCCATTCTGCCGGTTAGTTTCTCTGTCAGAAAGATGCTTCTGAAGTGGGAGTCTTACTTTGTGTTCTTCTACCTAGGGTGAGTCTCCAATACATTTTGAAACTGATTTTCAAGTATCAATTTCAAAAGAAAGACGTGGTGGATTAAATAGAAAATTTGAGAAGTTAGTTGGTAAATCAGATTCTCTTGAAATTTGGGTTTTCAGTTTTATAGGTATACACATTTACTGGTTCCATGGAAAGTTTCTTTGTCTGACTCAAGACGAAAAGGTTTGCAGTGGGGTTCGGAGACACCTAGGCCATAGTAGTTCTAAACCTGTGGGTCACGACCCCCACAGGGGTCACACATATCAGACATCCAGCATATTAGATATTTACATTATGACTCATAACAACAGCAAAATTACAACTATGAAGTAGCAACAAAATAATTTTATGTTGGGGTCACCACAACCAAATGAAGATTATTAAAGGGTTGCAGCATTAGGAAGGCTGAGAACCACTGTCTCAGCAGGTAAGAGTCTGTAGTGTTCTTTCAGAGGAGCTGAGCTCTCTCACAGTCTCCTGAATCTCCTGCTCCAGGGGATATAATACCTTCTTCTGGACTATGAGATCACTTGCACTCACATTGCACATACCCACTCACTGGCACATGCATATACACATAACTCAAGGGAAAAAAATAACGTTTCCAAGTTAAAAGGGTTGCAGAGAACTGTTCTTTTTCATCACTCTGAAATGTGCAATGGTTTCCCATCAATGGTCCTGTTAGGAGTGAATTATGTGTGATAAATTCTCGTTACGTGACGGAGTCTTGCAGTATTTCTTTAGGTATATTGCCAAACACAGACACAGAGCAAGCAGAAAGGGTGAATAGATGGAAAGATTTCTGACCTGTCTGTCTTGTTGCTGAATAATCACTTCTCTGAAGGGTACATGTTGCCTGGTAATTTTTGAAGCACATAGCACATTATTTGTTCAATCATAAGACTTTCCTTCACTAATTATAGCTATTCTGTATTTATTATATTCTGTAGTTATAAATCATTTTCTTCTCTTTCTCCCAAAAGACACCCTTGCTGTATTTCTTAAGCCCAGATGCAATCATCTGAAAACACATTTTATAAAGCTCTGGAGCGAGGAATACAGTGGGGACAGATGATAGAATTGTGTTGTGAATTATTAAAGGCACCATGCATCATGGGGGATGAGATGAGAATTCAATTGGTAATTTAAAACCAACTCCAAAGAAAGGTACACACACACACACACACACACACACACACACACACACACACACGAGAGGGGGGGGGAGGGAGGGAGGGAGGGAGGGAGGGAACCAGGATCGTTGTGCTATCTTCAAATGCAGCCTTGACTTGGTAGTTGGTGTAAATCTTTTTCTGACACAATCAAGTGACATAATATTACAGAGTGTGCAAAACAGTCCCCGAGCCTTTCAGCATGTATGTTTTGATTTTGAGAAGGGGAAGAAGTGGTGGCAGTTTTGCAATCTCAGACAGATTGGCAAGAACTTTCTCAGGGAACTCCAAGATGTTGGTTCTGCATGAGTGGCTCCAGGAGCCTGCCCTCACCTTGAGACAGCCACAACCTGAAGTCGGAGCACTCAGCTGTACCTGCTTGGAATTTTCTTTTCTTCTAACTTATTTTTAAAACTATCAAACCTACAAAGAAGTTGAAAGGATCACAACAACGTGCATGTGTGGATCCCCGTCTCCCCGGTTCACTGGTTAGTCACATTTTCTCGCATTTTCTTTCAGACATGTATAACCATCTAAAATAAGCCACAGACCTTGGTGACTTACTCCTAAATACTTGAACAACTCCCTCCCAAGAGTGGGACCACCATCCTCCTAATTATAATGTTTATCATTTATTCAGTGAGATCTCTTGATACAGAGCCTGATCTCGATTTGCCTGATTGTTCTGGAATCTGATATTCTTGAGGATGTGCTAGCACGGAATTCTTCAGCATTTCCAGTCCCCAAATTGAGCAGGTCACTTAAACTGTCAATGTCTTCCTTACCCCATGCAAGGGACCAAGTTCTATCTGGAACTGTACAGTAATGTTCTACCTCCAGCCCTCCCCGTAGGATTTAAGGACCACAAATCAAATGATGCAGAGGGACTGTGGCCAATCCTGGAAGTCTTCTTGGGGAAAGCAGTTCTTTCAGCTCTGAGTGGCTGAGTCTTGAAGCTTTAAGGTGAGGGGTTTCTCTGCAAACTAGCCTCTACATTAAATGCCTTCCGTGCTAGATGGGAATTAATACCCAAAGCCAAGGGCAAGTCCATCTTCCCTACTATAGCATTCAAGGCCCTACCTGAAGCTGCTTCCATGGTTTTCTCCAAGTTCATCTTGTTCCCTTCCTTACAACTTGTTCTTCAGGATCCTCTGACAAATGATGTTCCCTTAACTCTATGGCCACTGCACCTATTTCTTCTGTCCAGTTGACAGTCTGTCTACTTTCTCCCCCCAGGTCCCCCATAGTGCCTCCTCTGAACATACTTCTCTTTCATCTGAGTGACTGCTTCTCCTCTAGCTTCCACAGTGCCTCTTTGGGCTGTCACATCCCACTGCAACTTTCAGACCAAAAGGGCCACGCAAGTAGAGCGAGGTCCCCTCAGTCCCTGGCGCAGTTCAGGCGGTACTGTGCGTTCAGAAGTGCTTAGGAGGTTGTCCCTTGTTGACTGAGCTGTCTTCTGTTGAGGATCTAGGTGCCTTGTCATTACGCATTGTCCACCCCCCCCTCTCATGCGACAAGTGGGCATGCTGCCCATGTGACAGAATCCAGACCACTTGAAGTTATGCTCAAAACAGAGTGTGAAGTCAGAAGTGACCATCCCAGCTGTAATAGATGGAGAAAGTGCATGGAGCTCATTGATCTGACTGAGCAGCAGTCTCGGATGCCTGTGCTGTACTCCTTAGAGATGGGGGGCCTTTGAAGGGCTCAGGGAGGGACTGATCCTGGTGACGAAACAGTGTAAGCAATCAATGATGTTGTGACCATTGCCTAGAGAAGTGAGCAGGGGAGGTCATTTCAGGGAGAAGGGACAGTGTCACAAAGGCCTTGGAGTTATGAAAAGCAGGGCATGAAATAATGCAAACATAGCTGGAGCTATGGAGCATGAAGCTATTGGCCTCTAAGGTCTAAGCCAGGACCCTTTGGATTTTATTTCTTTTTTCTTTTTTTATTTATGTGTGTACTTGTGTGTGTGTGTCTATATGTGTGTGCATGTTTTATATGTGTGTGTGCTGCATGTGCATTTATGTGTTTGCATGTTTTGTGTGGATGTGGTTGCATGTGTATTTGCAGGTGTGCATGTGTGCACATGCATGTGCAGGCCTGAGGTTGGTGTCAGGAATCATCTTCAATCACTCTTCCATCTTTCATTGAGGCAGGGTCTCTTAATCAAACCCAGAGCCCATCATGTAGCTACTCTTGCTAATCAGCTCACTATGGAATCCTGTCTCTGTCTTCCCAGGCTGGAATAACAGCAGGCCACAATACCCACCCTGCATTTACATGGCAATCCAAATTCCAGTGCTCATGCTCACACGGTCAGTGCTATAACCACTGAGCCATCTTTACAGACCCACTTTAGACTTTCAAGATGGTTGCTGTTAGGGCTAAAGAGATGACTCAGTCGTTAAGAACACTGGATGCCCTTCCAGAGGACCCAGGTTCCAGTCCTGGCACCCACACAATGGCTCAAAACTGTCTGAATTCCAATGTGAAATTGTCAAAGAATAAAAATTTGGGGCTGGAGAGACGACTCAGTAGTTGAAAGCAGTGGTTCCCAGCACCAACGTAACTGCTAACAACTCTCTGGAATCCCAGTTCCAGAGGATCCCACCGCCTCCTCTGGCCTTCTCAGATACTGCATATAACATGCTACATAGACATATGCAGGCAAAGCAATCATACACATAAAATAGTAACATAATTTTTAAAATTCAAGATGATTGTTATTAACGGTTATGCCAATGGTTATAAATTGAGACTGTTTGGGGGGCACCTTGGGATACAGATAACAAGCAAGGCAGCACCTGGTGATTCTGGACATGAAGATAGGTGTCTCTGAAGGGTTTTGAGTCGGGCGGCCTTGTACCCATTTGTGCAGGTGAGGTGAACACACAAAGGGGGAACACAGACCTGCGGTGTGAGGCTTTGATATTAGTCACTGCCTTGCTCAGAACGGCCCCCCAAACAGCATTCAAGCCCTTTACCACCTCTCTCTTCAAAGGATGTAAACAAGGGTCATTAGAGTCTATCATGGCATCTCAGAACATGTAAGAACATTTTCCACTTCGGGTTGTTGGGCAAATCCCTACAGAGAACCCACCCCAAACAAGTTAATCAGATGTTATTATTTTCTCCGCATCTCTTACTTCTGGGTACCAAAACGTGGGCTGTGGCCACCCAGCAGAGAGAAATTATCCCAGGCATGGGGGCCTTTAGTGAGCTTTCTAGGCAGTATACGTTTGGAAAAAAAAAAAAAAAGATGGATTCCTGATGTGAGTCTACATAGGAAGACTGGTCCAAGCATCACAGCAGGTGGATTTTGCAGGCAGATGTTACTAAACATTCAGGCTTCTACATTGACTCTGTAACCTCAGGCAAGTTTTTAACCTCTCTGAGTTTTAACTGCCTTAGGAGCAAAATTTGGACAGGGAAAATGTGAAGTTCTATGACCTAAATGTCCTTGTCTCTCCTTAAATTTTGATGGTAAATCCTAACCCCAAAGGCGAAGGAAGGCATTAGGAGGTGATTAGGTCATAAGGGTCATGGTAATAGGAGCAGTGCCCCCCTCAATATGTCAGCTGGGGGAGGGAGAGATCAAAGAGGTCAATGAAAGATTCCCCACCCTGCCCTCCTATCCTGGGACAATGCAACGAGACAGCAATATTCTGTGAAGCAGAATGTGGAGCCCCCTGACAAAGAATCTGCTGACACTTTGGTGCTGGACTTCTTAGCGACTAGAAATATGAGAAAGAAACCTTTACTGTTATAAGTTACTGATATTGTGGTGTTTCGTTAAAGTACCTGTGGTAGTTAGAATGGAATTGACCCCCATAAGTGCACAGGGAGTGGGGAGTGGCACTATTAGGAGGTGTGGCCTTGTTGGAGGAAGTGGGTCACTGTGGAGGTGGGCTTTGAGGTCTCATATATGCTCAAGCCACTCCCAGCGGCTCAGACCACATCCTGTTGCCTTCAAGTCAAGATGTTGGACTCAGCTCCTTCTCCAGCGCCATGTCTGCCTGCACACTGCCATGTCACACCGTGATGATAATGAGCTAAACCTCTGAAAATGTAAGCCACCCCAATTACATGTTTTTCCTTTATAAGAGTTACAGTGGTCATGGTGTCTCTTGACAGCAATAGAAACCCTAAGACAGTACCTGAAAGGATTAAGACACAAAGTTGTTTCAAAAACATGAAATGGAATGCATGAGAACACCCACCCCAGAGTTCAGGGCTCAGCAGGTACACCCAACTATCTATCCTACTGTTCCTGCATATACATACATACATACATACATGTATATATGTATGTATATACTCATTAATATGGTTTTTGTCCTTAGTCACCAATGGTCCTAAAAGTTCACATGCTCCAGAATCCCCTGGGTCACTTATGTCAAGAGTTCCATGGAGGACTATTAGAGAGAGCAGGGATACAAGCAAGGAGTGTGTGTGTGTGTGTGTGTGTGTGATAAAGCATATTAAAGTGGTATGAAAGTGTCATAATGAAACCCTTTATTTTGTATAATTAACATTAATGAATTACAAATTAAGAAATCCCTGGACTTTCATATACATACATATGTACATATACATGTGTGTATGTATATACACACATATATGTGTGTATGTATATGTATAGATATACACACACACACACACACACACACACACACACACACACACACACACACCTTTCCCAGCCTTGTTACTGACTTACTGATTTCAGGGGAGGAGAAACAGGGCTTGCAGCTGCTGTACCCACACTACAGTTGTTCTCTACATGAGTGCCCCATCTAGCGCCCTGGGCTCCAGCTAAAGAAGATGGCAGGCAAAGGAATCACTTCACCACACAAGGACAGAGTCAGCAGCCCGCAGCACCCAGGAAGCAATGCAAAGTTTGCCCCCCACAAAACCAACCACAACTGTCATTCCAAGAGCAACACCTTAATCCAAGAGACAGAAGCCCTGAAAGTGAACTAGGTGGCCAGAGAAAAAGCAGCTGCGTTCCCAAGGGCTCAGGGGACAAAGTCAAGAAAAGTTTGGAGCAAAGTGGCAGCTCCCTCAAAGAATAGTAGTCCAGCCAGCTGTGGTCATGCACACCTGTAGTCCTAGCGTGGGTGAGGTAGATAAGGAGGCTCAGAATTTGAGGTCATCCTCAGCTACGCAGTGGGGTTGAGGACAGCCTGGGCTACATGAGGCCCTATCTAAAAACAACAAACAACCAATGTATGATACAGCAATTGAACTCTTGGATACCCAAAGAACTGAAAACAGAGACCTAAGGAAATCCGCACACCACGTTCAGTATTGCTTCAGTATAACCGTTCCTTGCCCTGCCCCATTTCTCACTTTTGGAGTAGGAAAGTTGACTCTTGCCATCGTACATCAGATGCGTGCAATTTGCCTTCAGATTTTACAGAGGTGCCAGGTTAAGAGAGACAGGTTGCATTGCTGGACTATGCAGACTCTTGAACGTAGACTGAACGCAGTTTGGATTATAAGATACCAGGAGTCTCTGGGGGACTCCGTGGAATATTGTGACTTGGGTCTGACATGCGACCCCCGCCCCCCAACAAGCACACATGCTTAAACACTTGATTTCCAACTGTGTCACTGTTTGGGGAGGTTGTGGAACTTCCAGGAGGTGAGGCACAACAGGAAGAGGCAACCATCAAAAGAGCAGACCTTGAGATGAGGGCATGGCCCTTCTTCTAGTACTCTCTCTACTTGATCCGTCTCGATACAAGCAAGTTCACTCGACCACAGCCATGAACTGCTCCTGCCGCCATACTTTCCTGGCACCACCATGATAGCCTATAACCCAGAACTGTGAGCTAAACCCACCCTTTGAGGCCTGCCTTTGCCAAAGCGTTTTATCACAGCAACAGAAAAAATGAACTGAGACATGTCTCGTCAACTCTCCTGGGGGTTTCCACTTGAGCTCCATCAGCGATCTTTTTAAACCTTCCCCACTCAGAAGCCCAGAACCCTGACTACAGGGGTCATCTTCTGTAGGGTGAATGCCACACACACTCTGTGAACTTGGAGTCATCTTTTCATGCCTCAGAGTTTTGGTTTCACCACCTATGAACTGGAAATGTGGTCACATTGCATCTTCAGTCAAGAAGCATCGAGAGGAGAATGTTCAGCTGGGTATAAAACCATCCAGGATTCTCAGAGAACAGTCTTTCCCACAATTAAGGTGGTGGTGCACAGCTTTAATCCCAACACCCGGGAGGCAGAGGCAGGCAGACCTCTGTGAGTTTGAGCCTAGCCTGGTCTACAGAGTGAATTCCAGGATAAGCAGAACTGCAGCACAGAGAAACTCTGTATCTATCAAACAAACAAACAAACGAGATTCATTTTCCCACATAGTTAATATAATCAAGATAATCCCCCACAGGCACATCCTGAGGGCCCATCTCCCAGGTGATTCTGGACTAGATCAAGTTGATAATTAACATAACCACCACACTTGGTGAGATTGCTGTGTGTGTGTGTGTGTGTGTGTGTGTGTGTGTGTGTGTGTGTGTTCGTGCGTGTTCGCGTGCGCGCTCTCTCTCTCCTTGGAGCCTTTTTTTGCGGGAACGAGCACTTCAGTTGAGGTGTCCTCCTCTCTCATGCCTGCCACTTCTACTTCCATTTCAAGGCAAGGTTTTTCTCTTAGCTCGGACTGGTCTCAAACTCATGATCCTCCTGCCTCTGACTCCAAAATGCTAGAATCATAGGCATGTGCCACCCCACCCATCTCCTGGCACTTCTTGTGGCCCACCACTCCTGAGGCAGGCAGGCAGAGGACCTGTATGTTCTATGGCCAGATCCTGGATTCAAACTTGTTCAGAGAACAAAAGCCTACCTAGCTGACCACTGCCATGCCAAACAGCCTAGACTCCAACCTTCGTTGCTATACCTGCTTGATTTTATTCTCTACAATATCTGTGTCAGTTACAAATGAGTAAAGGCACATGTGTTTTGTAAACAAATCATTGAGTACCATAACATGGTAATTATCGTTGTTGCTAGGAAAGCAGAATTGGCCACTTTGCGGACTTCCTTGCTTGTGTGAAAGTCATTCAGAGTCATGTTGTTTGGAGACTGGTCACTAGGTGTTGCTATTTGACAGCACATCTTCAACATTTTTCAGGCACCACAGTCCATGTACTTTTCTTTATTTTTTCCCACAAGTACTGAGATTTCTAATTGATTTTGAGAATTACCCATAGTGTTTCAAATTGATTCAAAGTCAAGTACAGAAAACTAATTGCTCTTCTTCTTGTTTCCTTTCTTCCTCCTTTGATTTTGACAACCATGTTTCACAGCAGTGCCTACAAGGCGAGCACATCTAGCACATCTCAACCCGTACTTCATCCCTTGAAAAACATTTATTGAGCATTGCGTATGTGCCTGACATCGAGCTAGGCATGAACAAGGTGTGCTATATGGGAGTGAACACAGGAGTGAATACAACAAAGTTTGGACCCTGATGCATCTTACTCTGATAGCTGTTTTGAACAAGACACTCCTCTGTGGTGAAATTAACTTAAGCACAGTGAGATGTTTTAATTGTCATTTAATTTAATTTAGTTTTAATTGTCAACGTGACCCAATCTAGAATCACTTGGGGAAAGAGTCTCTTAGGAAGATTGTCTAGATCAGGTTGGACTATGGGCCCATCTATGGGGCACTGTTTTAAGTGTTAATTGATGTGAGATGACCCAGCCCACTGTAGATGGCCCCATTCCTCAGGTAGGGGATTCCTGGGTTTGGAAGTGTAGAGACAGGGATGACCACAAGAGGCATGTCTATATTTATTTTCTTTCTGCTTTTGACTGTGGATGTGACTGGCTGCTTGAAGTTCCTGCCTTGACTTTCCTATAATGATGGACTCTATCTTGGACATATGAGCCAAATAAACATTTTCTTGTCTAAGTTCCTTTTTTGTCAGAGTATTTTATCACAGGAACAGAAGGGAAACTAGAACACAGACTTACCTTCCTCTATCCCACACTGGCTTCATCCCCAGTTAGCCACATAGCCCAACAAGTGTGGGTGATAAGGAATAGTGAAAACCATTGCTGATTCAAGCAAGACATTTCCCATGGAGGGACTAGCACATTATCTCTGAGGATAGGATGGGAAGAGTGGGAGGAACAGGAAGGCTTCTCTAGCAGATGACCTCTGGAGACCCAGGGGCTGCTCCAGATTTGGAATCACGGAGGGTAGAGGTTCACATTGCCAAGTCTGGCAACCTGATCTCAAATCTGAAGCAGTCCTCAGGTCCTCATCCCTTGTCCCTTAAGATACAGTCTGATCATCCATAGTGCCTGAGCTCCTCCGATACAGCAGATGTGGGGGATAGAAAGCCATCTTTTTATCTGCTTCTGGAGTTGTGTTCGTTGTTCTTCATGGTTATTTGCTGAGTCCACAAATATGATGCTGATGTCTGGGTTTCTCGATGCTCTGTAGGAAGAATGCATGCTCAGAAACACCGAATAACTCAGATTCCTCTTTGTGAAACACTAGAGTATTTCAATTTCTCTCTTTTCACCCACTCAGGAATTTTTAGTTTCAAAGTAACTTCAATAATGGCTGATTGGGGGGGGGCGGTCATTATTATGGATGTTACTAGGCTTTGGAAATGCTTTTATGATACTTATTCCTTATATTTTTATATATAAATGTTAAAATGTCTCCATAAAGAACCAAATTGTACTTAAACTGTCATTGCCAAATTAATGAACAATCATAATCCAAAAGTAATTATTATTCTCAGTAATTATAATGACAAATATTCATGTCTCGAGATTTGTTCTACATGAGAATAATTGTAACTCAATTATACTTCAACTACCTGAGTTGTTAGGTAATGATACTCAGGAATGGTAACACCATAGGTATTTAACAAATACCATTTGATTTTTATCATGATCATGTTAAAAACTGGTGTGGGAGGATTATGGTGGTACACACCTTTAATCCCAGTGATGGGCCAAAGAGGCTAGAAGATCTCTGTAAGTTTGACATCAGCGAAATCTTCATAGTAAGTTGAGGCCAGCCAGGGCTATACAGTAAGACTCTGTCTCCAAACAAAACAAGAAAACAACAAAAACCCAAATGATACAGGATCAAAGAAGGAACATCAATTATTCACGAGATGTTTCTAAACAAAGGAAAATTCAAATTATGGTTTAAATAATGGTAAAAAAAATGAAGCTAAAGGCAAAAAAAATAATTATAGATTGATGTTCATTCTTTTAGTTTACAATCAGTGAAGTTCATGCGATCTCTGGTTCCAGATGTTGCAAGGAACTGGAGGTGAGCAGATACTTTAGGCTGGTGTCATAGCTAGCTTCAGTTGTTAACTTGACACACCTGGGGAGAAGGACCCGCAACTACGGAATTGCCTCCATTGGATTGGCATGTGGGTATGTTTATGGGGATATTTTCATGATTGCTAATTGATGGAGGAGATTCCAGCCCGCTGTAGGTGGTACTATGCTTAGGATGGTGGGCCTGGGTTATGTGAGAAAGGTAGCTGAACATGAGTCTGGAAAGAGCCAATAAGCAGTGTTCCCTGTACTCTGTGCTTCAGCTCCTGCCTTGACTTCCCCTGATGAGGGACTTGTAACCTGTAAGCCAAATAAACCCTCTCTTCCTCAAGTTGGTTTTGATCAGTGTTTTCTCTTAACAACAGAAAGAAAACTAGATGATAGTCTTGGATAGTGTGGATTTCTGGAGAATATTCCCATAAATCTTGCTCTCTAATGAGCTGAGCTGGGTTGGACCATACGTTTGAAAGACTTCATAGAGTATGTTTTGCCAGTAACTGGTTGAATTTGCTGTCCAGTTAAAGTTTCCTAAAATGAGGGAACCCTCACCAGCCTACAGCAGTGAACAGAACCCACACTGTGTACAGTGGTGTTGTGTACAGTCACACGACATTCGAGAACACTTTGCCAGAATAGGGGTTAAGAATCCTCGTCGGTGAGCAGAACTCAGAAAACAAAAAACAAACAGCCCAAGAGCAAAACCTAAGGTGATTCCCACACGGCTGAAAGGGTGGGCGAAGGGCAGGGCAGGGGCGATGATTCTGCAGCATTAAACTAGGAAATGGCTGTCCAGGAGCAGAGCCAGCCAGCTCTGGAAGATAGGGTGTATTGATTGTAAATACTCTGAGCTCAATTTGCTGGAATTGATTTTTTTTTTTTTTTTAAAGGCAGGGTCACACAATTCATCCAGATTTAGAATCTCCACCCAAGGCCTTTGAAGGTGAAACTGCTTGGTATGGACTGAAGGTAGGCTAATACTTCAACAGACATACAGGAGGTTGGAGAAGGAGAGGGAGAAGAGGAAAAGAAGCAGAAGGGGAGGAGGAGGAGGGAATGGACTGGACCCAAGTGCCGAGTCCCTAGCTAAAGGCAGGGTGAGAGTTCATCATTAAGGTAGATTGACCTTACTGGGGCGGTGAGGGAATGAAGAAAGGACACACACACAGACACAGTACAGACAAACTGGGACTGGCTGGTCTGGACTCTTGGATGGAGGAGCCTCAGCACCCTGGAAGTGCAACCTGTTTATTATAGTTGAACAGGGAGGCGGGTTATTATATGGAGCTGAATAGGAGGCAGGTTTAGCTAACCTCTTAGGAGCAGCTCTGTTGGGGAGTCTGAAGATTGTAAACACCCAGAGGAGAAAGCTCAGTGAATGCCAAATTCACACTCAGACCCAAGGAAGGCCTTATCATCTCTCTGAGCCTCACTAGGGAAAACTTTGACATTCTCATGGAGCTGAGGCCTTGGGGTCCTTAACCCGGCCATGCTCATATCAAAACAATACACATTCATTCCCTACAGTAGATCATTTTTCAGGTCCTCTGGCCAGATGGTATAGTGTTCCAAAGTAAGGCTTTTTGTTTGTTTGTTTTTTGTTTGTTTTTGTTTTTGTTTTTTGGTGAGACATTCACTCAATGCCTAAAGGATTCTGGGACACTTGTTACATTGGAGCAGCTTCAGGAATACAGAGGGGATGGGAAGGGAGAAGAGGATAAAAACAGGGACATAGCAGCTCCAGGGAGGTAGGGTGGTGCAGAGGCTTGGGATTGGCTGGCAGATCAAGGTGCTCATGTTCCAGTGCCTCAACCCACTCCACTGTTTCCTTTCACTATTTCTTAAAGTGTTCTTTTGTTATTTTTAAGTGTGTGTGTGTGTGTGTGTGTGTGTGTGTGTGTGTGTGTGTGTGTGTTTGTAAGTGCAGATGCCCATAGAGTTACAGGAGTTATGGGTACTTGTGGGCTGCCTGACGTGGGTGTTGAGGATAGAAATTGGGTCCTCTGGGAGGTACATGCTCGTAAGTGCTGAGCCATCTCTCCAGCCCTCCTTGCCTTATTTCTCTAAGGCTTCCCGTTTTTTTTTCATAGAACATTTTCCACAGGAATAAAAATGGGCCTCGGAGGTCCATGCTAAAGAGATTTTTCAGCTAACACCATGGTTGTTAGTTACTGTCACCAGGGCCAGGAATAGGGAGGGTATGAGAAGCCTGACAATTACTATTCTTGAGTTTGCCCAAGGACCTAGCCTCTTGCATAATCCCTGTCCTCACAGCATTAACAGTAACTAGTGGCCTATGTGTCAAAGGTTCAGTGATTACATTTTTAAAATAAAACTGTCTTGAAGTAATTGGACAAGCTGAAGTGTTCTTACTTAGGTGGATCATGGGATGGGGTGTTAGAGACTATAATGACCTCCAAGTAAAGGTATTGAGTTGTCCTCTGAGTTCTATATGTTCCGTGGCATGTGTAAATATGCACTCACACATGCATATCAACATATTCATATCCACATATATCACAAACACATACACACATACCATATGCATATATCATACAAACCTAAAACCTAAAAAAAAAAAAAAAAAGATGTGCCTTTGGGACTTTAAGAAAAGAGAATAGGGGTCTGGAGAGATGGTTTAGTGGTTAAGACCACCAACTTCTCTTCCAAAGGAACCAGGTTCAATTTTCCAGCACCCACGTGATAGCTCACAACTGTCTGTGACACCAATCTCAGGGGAATCTGATGCCCCCTTCTGGCCTTTGTGGGCACTGCACACATATGGTTGACAGATGTTCAGGTAAACACTAACACGTAAAATAAATAAAATCTTTAAAAAATACATTTTTTCAAAGCAAGCATGTTCTTTCCCTTCAGTCTATGAATAATCAAGAATATTGCAATATGACTGAGTTAGTTGGGTAACCCAATATTCTAAATGTTTCATGTCGATTTAGCTAAACAAATATTTCTCTTTTCAAAAACATCTATACTTCATATCAAGACTGAATGACTTTAGTATTTGAAACATTTTTATGTTTTGGTAATTTTGTAACTAAGTAATTTTATTTTCATTCTTGTTTTTTTTTTTTTTTTTTTTTCGAGACAGGGTTTCTCTGTGTAGCTTTGCGCTTTCTGGAACTCACTTGTAGCCAGCTGGCCTCGAACTCACAGAGATCCGCCTGCTCTGCTCCGAGTGCTGGGATTAAAGGCGTGCGCCGCCGCCACCACCGCCCGGCACATTCTTGTTTTTTAAAACTCTGCTCTACAGAATGACTCATGTTATACTAGCACATGAAATATTCAAATGAGAGAGAACAGCTCCTTAAATGAAAGGGATATTATTTTCAAGCTGTGGGAGCTGCATCTTTGTTGAGAGGAGTTGTGGTTGGTTTTGCCCTTGATTCTTCACTGTGTGTTTTCCCACAATGAACAGTAACAATGGACTAGGAAGCGCTGGGCAGTTAGTTTTCTGAATTGTCCAAGATCAGTTCCCTATCTTTTGTTTGTTTATTTTGAAACAGGGTCTCATATGCATCCTTGGCTGGCCTTGAACTCTGTAGCAGGAATCCTAAAAAGTCTTATTAGTAGAAACAAACCTGAGGCCAGTTATTGGGGTGAATGCTGGAAGATCAGAGAAGCAGAACAAACCACAGCCACCTCACCTAGCCAATTCCTCAGCTGGTCCTGTTTCCTCAGACTGGAAGCTTCTCAGTCCTCATCCAAATGGATCTCAGCTGAACTGCTGTTCAAAGTCTGAAAGCTTAACCAGCCAAATGCTTCTAGTTCCTGGTCTTCATGCATTAGATACCTTTCTGCTATCTGCCATCACTGGGATTAAAGGCTCACTTCTTGGGATTAAAGGCGTGAGTCACCATGCCTGGCTGTTTCCAATGTGGCCTTGAACTCACAGAGATCCAGAGGGATTTCTGCCTCTGGAATGCTAGGATTAAAGGCGTGTGCTACCACTTCCTATCCTCTATGTTTAATATTGTGGGTGTTCTGTTCTCTGACCCTAGATAAGCCTATTAGGGTGCACAATATTTTGGGGAACACAATGCCACCACAGAACTCATTGTTTAGACCAGGTCAGCCTCGAACTCATAGAGATCTGCCTGCCTCTGACTCGCAAGAGCTAGGTCAAAAGGTGCGCACCATTACACCTGGCCAGCTCCTCATCTTTCTGACTCTCATTTGTTGGTAGTATTTTTTAATGCCACTGGCAATTCCTTCACTCTCTCCTTGGAGCACTTGCTCCTCCTCACCCATTATTTTATCATTTTCCTCTATTAAACTTTTATTTTAATAACAGGAATTGGTTATACCTGCATTTTTCAGATCACTTTCCTTGGATTTTGACCCACTTTAGATAATAGATGTATACATTTGAAATATTTCTTTTGTGAACTTTTATACCATTCATTAGTCTAAGAACCATCTTTTGGTGTATCATACACACACATAAACACATGTATAAGCACACTGCCATGCTGGGTACTTTTATTTTATTTTATTTATTTATTGGTTTTTTCGAGACAGGGTTTCCCTGTGTAGCTTTGCGCCTTTCCTGGAACTCACTTTGTAGACTAGTCTGGCCTCGAACTCACAGAGATCCACCTGCCTCTGCCTCCCGAGTGCTGGGATTAAAGGCGTGTGCCACCACCGCCAGGTGCATGCTGGGTATTTTTATGTGAGTTCTGGGGATCAAACGCAGGTCTTCAGGCTTATGGGGTTACATGTATTCACTTAGTGCACACGTATTTCCAGGTGATACTCTTTTGTGTTTTCTCACCAGAGGAATATAAGCTGGCTCTAATCTCTTGTCAGAAAGTGGCCCATGTTTTGCAGTATTTGGGTGGATGGTGGGCTAAACTTGAATGATTTTAGTAAGTCATTTTAACCCACACTCCATATTCTGGTTTCAAAATGTCTGGGAAATAATGGTAGCTAGCCAAGGGCTGGCTGTTCTGACGGAGTTCCCTGTGTGTGCCCTCTTCATCCAGTGCAGACCCGCCCCCGTTTTCCAGATGAGAATGCCAGGTTGAGTGGTTGTTCACTTTAATTCCTGGTATTTGGGCACAAGGCAAGCCACGGCAGTTTTCTCAAACTGGGAGAGTTGAAGTTGGGTAACAAGCATCCAAGAGATACCTCGGTTTCCCCCCCCGTGAGTTGATAAGATGTTTGTTCGCCATCCACTGAACAAACTTACAGAGAGCTAAGAATGCTAGACCTTGGGACCTATGGAAGGTAGGGTTAGTAGAAGTGGGACCAGAGACTCTGAGGAGGGACTGCCCGGCCATAGCAGATACACTGAGAAGCCTAAGGCAGGTTCTGGAAGCAGGGTAAACCCGGTCCTCCTGGCTACTTCTAAGATGAAAGGCCTCGGGTGATGCTGATAGGAAACCAGCTGGCCCCTTCTCTGCCGGGGGCTTCTAATCTCCTTCTGTACTTCCTGTTGGCAAAGTCTGACAGGGAGCAACTGGCAAAGGAGAAACATCTGCAGTGTGGAGAGAGATTGCAAACCAAGTATCATCTTCAGCAGAGCACGGAGTCTAGGTCTAATGTGGACCTGAAGTGTAGTTAGCACGTTGCATGTTAAAGAACTGGATATCTAGACTTTAATTTGATTGCTCCAGCCTCCTTCTGTCTAAAAAAAAAAAAGGAGAAGGAAAGGGAGATGGAGGAAGGGAGAGGAGGAGGAGAGGAAGAAGGGGAGGCTAAAGAGGGTGGGGGTGGCCAGGGAACACCCATAGCTCAAGAAATGGAGTCACTTAGCTCCACTGGAGAAACGTGGAAAAGGATGTGCGCAGAGAGGCTAGCGATCTCTCAGTATTTACTTGTACATGTGGTCCACGTGTTCCAGTTTTCAGCAATGTCATGTATGTTTCTTTAACATTCTCTAGGCTGTGTTCCTCCACGATCAAAATTCGACATGACAGACTAGGTAAGAAAGAAGAACCTTCTATGGTTCTTTCAGTTCCCTGGCAAGGAAAATGCAATTAGCCTGCTGACTCAGTTAAGGTTTCTATTGCTATCAAGAGACATCACGACCACAGCAACTCTTATAAAGGAACCATTTAATGGGGGCTGGCTCACTTACAGTTCAGAGGTTCAGTCCATGATCATCATGGTGGGACATGGTTGCATGCAGGCAGACATGGTGCTGGGGAGGCTGAGAGTTCTACATCTTGCACAGGCAACAGGAAGTGGTCTGTCTCAGTGGGCCTGGATCAAGCGTATATGAGACCTCAAAGCCCGCCTCCACAGTGACACACTTCCTCCAACAAGGCCACACCCCCCATTAGTGCCACTCCCTTTGGGGGCCATTTTCTTTCAAACCACCACATTTTCTTTTAACTTTCTGAAAGGAGATTGAAAATAAAGGAAGTGCCTTCTTCACAAATCAACAAACTTCTACAGGGAAGGCAAGTCTCCCCTAAAAAAACGTTCAGGGGTGTCCCACCCACAGGACACAGGTGGCCATGGTTAGCTGTGACTTCAGCCTAATACAAAACTTACTGAAAACATAATGAGGCTTAAAAAAACTGTTTATTTATTGGCAATTGCATTGTTTCAAGTATGAGTTTGTAGATGACAATTTGTGTCCTGATGTCAAGAGGATGGATATGCCTGAGAGGCATTGTTTTTAACTGGAAAAAAATGTCCTTGGTGTTCCCTGCATGCTAGGGAAGTGCTCTACCACAAAGCTACATCCCTGTCCTACAAATATGTTTCTTACCATCCTGAGGCTCAGCACTGTACATTCATTTCCTACCTAGTTGTGAGATTTCTAAGTTAGAGCTGTGGGTCTATTTCAATTATCAGGCTACAGAGTGCAATTTTACAGAAAAATGCCTTATTTATTTATTTGCTAGTTGTGTTGGAATTGAGTAGGTAAAGGTTTTTTTTTTTTTTTTTTTTTTTTTTTTTTTTTTTTTTTTTTTTTTTTTTTTTTTTTTTCTAGCAGGACTATCCCTGCTTAGCTTTGATTTTCTTTTTTTCAGGGAGGAAACAAAATGAGGTTTGTATGCCAGTCACTCATGTGGCAATACCCATTGTTGTATGGCAGTCATTGGTGTGGGTGTGCCCATTGTGGCTGAAGAAAGACAAATAGGACTACAGTTTCAAATGACTAACTTGTCCTTATGGACACACCCATCCAGACATTCAGCTAATGGGTATAATGCCAGGGTTCCTGCTGTGTTTCCCTCTTACATTTGGAGTTTTCACTGGTTTCAGTCATCAAGAGGTCAGAAACAGAAATACCTGATTACTCTGCAAGGTGTCCCCATGGAAGCCACCTGCTTTATTTGAATTCCACAGGACAGAGTTGGTAAGGGCATTATCTTATGTCTGGTTATGAATACGTTTACTTCAAGAAGAGCATGAGGGCTAGGGAGATGGCTTATCGGATGAAGCGCTTGCTACTGAAGCATGAGGACCAGAATTTGGATTCCCAGAACCCTTGTGAAAGCTGGATGGATGTGCTGGGCCACCTGTGATCCCAGTTCTCTGGAAGTAGAGACAGGGAATTCTGGGAGCAAGGTGGCTAGCTACCCTAGCTGTAGTGGTAAGCTTCAGCCTCTGTATGGAGGATCATTATGGAAGATATCCTATGTGACCTTTGGTCTACACACACATACACACACACACACACACACACACACACACACACACACACACACCTGCACCCAAACACACATGCCCACACATTGAGTGCCTACCTCATATGAGAACACAATATATACATCCCTAAATACTACACACATGGGAAAAAAAGTGTGAATTGGTGTTGAAAGTATTGTATAGGATATACCTATAAAATTTGTCTAAAATCCATATGTGTGAGAAGAATAGGAAGTTATTGTTTAATGGGCATGGAGTTTCAGTTTGGAAAGTTGAACGAGTCTCAGCAATGAATGGTGGTTGTGCTTGCTGTGGGATGGTCTGTATGTTAAATTTCTCTGATTGGTCAATAAATAAAACAGTGATTGGCCAGTGGCCAGGCAGGAAGTATAGGCGGGACTAACAGAGAGGAGAATTGGAACAGGAAGGCAGAGAGAGACGCTGCCAGCCACTGCCATAACAAGCAGCATGTGAAGATGCTGGTAAGCCACGAACCAGTGGCAAGGTATAGATGTATAGAAATAGGTTAATTTAAGATATAAGAACAGTTAGCAAGAAGCCTGCCACGGCCATACAGTTTATAAGCAATATAAGTCTCTGTGTTTATTTGGTTGGGTCTGAGTGGCTGTGGGACTGGCAGGTGACAGAGATTTGTCCTGACTGTGGGCAAGGCTGGAAAACTCCAGCTACATGTGCTGGATAGTTTTTTTTTGTTTTTTTTTTTTTTTTTTTTTGAGACAGGGTTTCTCTGTGTAGCTTTGCGCCTTTCCTGGAACTCACTCTGTAGCCCAGGCTGGCCTTGAACTCACAGAGATCGTCTGGCTCTGTCTCCCGAGTGCTGGGATTAAAGGTGTGCGCCACCACTGCCCGGTGTGCTGGATGGTTTTGTCAACTTGACACAATCTAGAGTCATCTGGAAAGAGGGAAGCTCAGTTGTGGAAATGCCTCCATCAGATTGGTCTGTAGACTAGTCCATGGGACATTTTCTTGATTAATGATTGATGCAGGAGGGACCAGCCTACTGTGGGCAGGTGGTCGTGGGTGGTATGAGAACTGTACCTGGGCCTTGAGACAAGCCAGGAAGCATTCCTCTCTGGCCTCTGCTTAGTTTCTGCCTTGAGTTTCTGCCCTGACTTCCTTCACGATGGACTCTAAGTTCTGAGGTGAAATAACCCCTTTCCTCCCTAGATTGCTTTTAGTCATGGTGTTTATCACAGCAAAGAAAGCCAGTGAAGACCGTGGTGATGGGTGAGTGACAGGGCGAATGAACTTTCCGCTTCCCAAGTACCCGAATAAATGGTCGCAATGGTGTTATGCCTTGGATGGTGATGATCTCCCAAAGCCTCCTTGGAACTTAATGCTTTGGTCCCCAACATGTGGTGCTATTAGGAGGTAAAGGAACCTTTAGGGTGTGGGATTAGGGGAAGGAAGTTGGGTCACTGAGGGTGTACTTTTGAAGGGGATGTTGGGGTCCTGGCCCTTCTCTCTTGGTTGTCTAGCTGCCATGAGGTGAGCAGGCTCTCTCTGCCCTGCCTTTCTGTCACGACACACTGCTCTGTCACAGGCCTCATTGACCAGCTGGAACAATGAGCAAAAACAAATCTTTTTCCATACAAGTTATTTGTTTCTTTCTTTTTTTCTTTTCTTTTCTTTCTTTCTTTTTTTTTTTTTTGTCACAGTGATTGGAAGATAACTAACATAAATGGCAAGATAATATTACTTACCACAAAAACAACTAGATTAAAGTATCAGAACTCATGTTCTTAAATACTTTAATTATCTAGGCTTGCTAGTTCATTGTGGGGCGTTTACCCACCACCCCCACAGCTTCCCAGAGTTTTCTTGAGTGCGAGCAGCAGGAAATATTAGATAGAAGGATTTATAGCGGAGAATCTTGCGGAGATAAACAGATAGAAAATAAAGGATAGCCTCGAGAGGGCCTGGAACCTATTCCAACGGCCCCTGACTGTCTCTGGCCCAGGGTTTTTATAGAGACGCCAAGGGGTGGAGCAAAAGACCTCCTCCCCCAGCACAGCCAAGTGCAGGCCATCTCAGACACCTGCACTCAGGCCCCGTGGTCCTGATCATCCTCTATTTGGACCTGCTGGGTAAAGCCACGAGGAACCCCAGAATGGGCTCCCACAGTTCATATAATCCCAGAAGTTAGGAAGTAGATGTGGGAGGATCAGGAGTTCAAAGCCAGCCTTGGCTATATAGTGAGTTTGAGGCCAGCCTGGGCTATAAGAGATGGTTCAGCAGGTGGAAACATTTGCCATGCAAGCTTGACAATGTGAGTTTGATCCCCGGAACCCACATAAAAGAGTGAGATGTGGTGGCGTGCATCTGTAACCCCACTGCTCCTATGACAAGAAGAAAGGCGAAGAAAGAATTGTCTGGACACGAGTGAATCAGCTAGCCTGGAGTCGATGCAGAAAGAACAAGAGAAACCCTCTGTTGACAAGGTAGAGGGTGAGAACCAATGCCTGACAGTTGTCCTCTGACATCTACATGAGCTGGGCCACACATGGTACCATCAAACACACTTATGTAAGCCCATGTGAATTCGTGTATACACAATAAATAAAGCGTGAAAACCAAACAAAATGTTCAATTAAACTGAGACATTTTTGAGACAGACCATGCTTTGGAAGGAAACAGCACACTTAAGTTAGTAGGGCATTGTCTTTCCCTTTATTCTGAAATTACTGGAGCACAGAACATTAAAGTCTTCATGGTCAAGTCCTTGCCACTAGTCAGCTAGCTGCAGTGGAGCTGGGATTATTAATTGGAGAATACTAGCTCATCTTAATTAGTACCCGATCCATTGCTTCTAATTGATATATTCTTCCATCAATTGGTTAATATAGCAGGAAATAGGCTGTTGATTTTGCCATGAATTATGGCAGTGGTGCATGTGCAAATGGAGAGGGTATAGTTTTTGATAGAGCTGCTAATGGTATTGATATTTATATTGGTGGAAAAATAATGATAAGACAAATTTTGCGCATGCACTGAAGAGATTGTAATATGGGGGATTAGGTCTGATGAATAATTAACCTTATTAGCTCTGTTAATTAGCGCATTTATCTGTCTGAGACAGTTTATAAGTACTGGAAACAAAAAGCTAAGAGACCTCTTAAACTTTTCTTTCCAGGATTGAAGGACCTGTCTGTTATCTGCTGTCTCTTGGAAGTGTTTCTGGACAGTTCTCACAATTCTGTAGCCTAGTGATGCTGTTATCCAGATATGGGTAAACTCTAAAGACCAAGAGGTCAGTGAGAGGAAACCGATGAGTCTTAAAGGTCTCACAGTTGCTTCTCTGGGGATAGCACTTTATTACAGTTTGGATGAAAATTGTCCCCCATAGGCTCATGTGCTTGAACACTCAACTGGTAACACTGCTTTGAGAAGTTGTGGAATCATTTGGAGGTGGGGCCTAGATGGAGCAAGTGGGTCCACAGGAGAGAGGTATGCAGGCCTTGAGGACAATAGCCCAGCCCAGCTTCTGGCCACAGTCTGTTTCACAATCTATAGAGATGTAAGTGAGCAGCCTCACACTTGCACTGCTGTATCTACAACACCTTCCCTACCGTAATAGATCATACCATCTGAAGGGACACTAGCCCACTGGACCATGCGGCTCTGGCAGGCCTTGCCCTTCATCCCATTCCCTCTGCCTTGCTAAAAAACCGTTAGCTTACATCCCTAAAGCTGGCCACCAAGGTCTAGTCCCTTATTTGGCCACTTCCTCCTCCTGAGGCTGACTACCAAGGTCCAGCTATCAAAAGTCTAGCAATCAAAAGTCCCCTTTGGCTCACCTAATTAACATTCCCAATTCTAATTTTAAACACTCCATCCTATTACAGGGCTTCCCCTTGTACCTTTATAAACTGTCATTTTCCTATGTGCCACATCTGTCTCCTCTCTGTCCAGAGGCAGTCCTCTGTCCCCCTGGGACAAATCCCCCTGCTCCCTCTCCTTGTCCCCTTCCCCTTCTCCTTCATTCTCTGTCTCCTTCATCACCCCACCCTGGCCCCTTCTAACACAGACCTCCCCTTTTTCTCTTCTTAAAAATCACATGTGCAAGGTCATTTGCTGCTGTTTTCTCCCTGAGTCAGGGGCAGCCACGTTACCTTTTCTTCCCCACTTAATAAAGGTTCTCTCTGTGAAAACAGGTGTTTGGGTGTGGTTTGTGCCTGAGTCGGGGTCTGGAAGGGAGCCCGTGCTGTGCAGGAGTCCCCTTCACCATCTAAACTACCCCCCACTCCCCCACCTAAGTTGCTTCTTTCAGGTTTTATCACAGTGATGAGAAAAGCAACGAAGCCTTTCCCATACAGAAGCTCAACACACTGGGATGGATGATCAGGACTGGAAGAGCGAAGACGGAACCGGGCCAGTCCCAGGGCCTGTTGAGTTGTTTGGTCTTAGGGAGACCACTATACCTAGCTAGGTGTTGGGGTTTAGTCTCCCTTCAGCTTTATGCCCTGATTACAATATTCTGTCCTCCTATGTGATTTTATCGCTTAATCTGTCAAGGCCTGTGGTCATCGCGACAGTTATCTGAAGATTTGGCACCCACAGGAGGGCATGAAAACTCCTGTCCTAGGCTAGGGAGAGATGTGGTCTTCCAAGCTCAGGTGGGTGCCACGGAATGAACAAGTCTCCTGTATCCTGTGAATTGCTGATTAGTTACATGATTGCTGGGAATAGTGACCTACCCACTGTAGTTAAATGGGGGTATTTGCTGGGAGGATGCAGATTTCCATAGAATTTAAGGCCAGGAAGCCCAGCTTCACCTTGCAAGGAATTGGGAATCAAAAACTGGGAAGATTGTATCTAAGGCAATTATTTCTCTGATAATTCTTCTTTTTCTATATCCTCTTCTCCAAATCTTCACTTCTTCCTCATTCTTTATGCCCATCCACCATCTTTGAACATTTTACATATATATAATTTAATTCTAGATTTACATGATATATTCATTTCAGGGTGCAAATTGAGACCAACCTTAGTGCAGAAGAAATTTCCCTGGCCCTGTTTGGGTTAAGAGTTAACATCTGGTCTCATTTTCTATGAGAATGAGGATGGGTTGGGAAGCAGATTATCTTAAACAAGGACATGATCTGGATACATTCCTTAAGGTTATTTGGCTACAGATAGCAAAATGCTCTCTGGATATTAAAACAAAATGTCTTGGAAATATATACAGATACTTCTTGTAATCTAAGGAAACAGGGCAAGGAACATGAGTTCTTGGCAAAGATATTTGTTCATAGAACTTTTCTTTAGGACATTGTCACATGTGAGACTCAGTTCTTATATTTTTGGTTGTGAGCCTAGTCTTTAATGGCTGAGCCATCTCTCCAGCCCTGAGACTCAGTTCTAATGGCTGTCTTCTCTCTGTATGTCCCTATGCCATACTTGAAGTTCCTGAGACAAGAAATCTTAAAGATTTGGTCTAGGATGCAGCAGGAGGGTCACGAGTTCAAGGCTAGCCTGGGTGACATAGTAAAACCTTGTTTTAAAAGGAAGAAAGTAAGGAGAAAGGAGAGCGTGGTATGACAGAAGCCTATGTAACACCAATAGTGAGTAAAAAATAGCAACAGAATCAGCAGTCCTCACTGCTGTCGGTGAAGTCTGCTCTTCCCTGGCTCCTCCCTTTGTTGGTATCTTTGGATACTTTGTTGGTATCTCTTTGTTGGATAGTTTGGTTGGTATCTCTGTTGGTTGAGGCAACCTCAAAGATCTGAGCCTTGGGAGAGTTTTAGTATTTGCTCATTCTTTTTCCATCTGGGTATTGCTATTTGAGAAAACACTGGCAGGGAAGACTGCATTTCTACCTATGGCTTCTTACAGGTTTTTATTTTCATCTTTTTCATCTATCCTCTTCCCCTGGTCCCTGCCCCTTTCCTCCCTATCTTGTGTATCCAGGCTGCTCCTTAACTAGCTTTGTAGTTGAGGACGACCTTCAACTACTGATCCTCTTGCCTCTACCGCCTGAGTGTTAACTTTCCAGGTGTGCATCACTGTGCCAGCTTCTATGATGCTGGATAGCAAACCCAGGGCTTCATGCACTTTGGCAAATACCATAATCACTGGGCTAAAATCCCCACTATCAGGTTTCTGATTGTTTTTTTTTTTTTTTTTTTTTTTTTTTTTTTGATAACTAGTACAGTCACTTCAGGAAAACCCACGATTCACTGTCTTGTCTCTTCTACTAGTGACTGCATTGATTCTGTTGTTATGAAATTGGAAGCTCCAAGTTTTTTTTTTTTTTAATAAAGTTGAGCATCATCTGGCCTTGCTGAGCTGACCCCGCTTCTCTGCAGCTACCTGTCCAAGGCAGGCTCTCACTTCCTGGTATCCTGCATGTCCTTGCCTACTTTAACCCTTATTCATTCTTTAATTCAGAAGTTGTCGTTCATAGGCAGTCTTCTTGCTCAACTCTCTACACCATAGCATTCTCAACACTGCCGCAGCTCTTAACAAGTTGTTGCGTTACTTGAGGGGTTACCGCTTGTACCCCAACAAACAAGGTTCAGCCACTTCAATAAACCAATGAAAGGACCCAAAATAATAGGGAAAAGTGGAAAAAGGAGAATTATTCAATGTTGCTTCACTGGAAAGAGGGATAAGATCGAGTAACACTTGTCTTCAATGGAGTCCATCTTCAGGGTCCTGAAATGAAAGTAGGGTTTAATAGAAAACAAGAGATAAAAGATAACTAGACAGCCCGTCAAAGTGTGGTTCTCTGTTTACCATTTTCCTGTTTCCTGAGTGATGGAGAAGATAAATATCTTCGTTAATGAAATAAAATCTACTCCCTCGTGGTGTGATCAGCCACTGCTTTTGTTTATCTCAACTTGCAACCAGAGTGTGTGCCTGAGTCATCTGGTGGACACTTGGCCCAGCATTTGCAGACCGGCTAAGTGGCATACCACGGGGAGCCGGAGAGGGAGGAGAGGCACGCGCCTCCACACCCCAGCCCAGCTGCTGCAGCTTGGAGTAGCGGGAGGCCCGGGCCCAGGAGCCAGAGGCGGGACTTCCGGTCCCGCTGGCGACCGCGGCCCGCGCCAGGCGGAAGCGCGGCTCCGGGCCAGGATTCGCGAGCTCCGGCTGGAGCTGAGTTCGGAGCCTCAGTGTCCCGGACGCCCGGTGTCCGTGTGGACGCTTCTCGGCGCTGCGTCGCCCCGTGCCGCGGTTCGGGGGAGGCCGGGGAGGCACGCGGGAGTCGGCGCGGGAGAGCCGGGACTCCGGGGTGAGGACGGCTGGCGCAGGGCCGCTGCGAGGGGCTGAGGAGGCCGAGGTGACATCCTCCATGGGGGTGTGTCCGCGTCCCGCAGCTTGTGGGGAAGGTGGCCCGAGGTGGCCTAGGGGGCTTGCAGGGAGAGGCTCCAGGGCCAGCTCTCTTCTCCATCGGGGTCGAAGATGAGAAGGACGTCTTGACCTAACCCATCTGCGAGATGACCAGCCGCGGCTTGCATGCTCAGCAACCACCGCTTTCTTTGCAATACTGTTTCTTTCTCTCTCTCCAGTCTTCCCCCTCTTCCTGTGGGCTTTGGACAATGTTCTACCTTCACAGGGAAAACTTGAACTCTTACTTCACCTAGCTCCGACTCAGGCTACCTTTCTTTGTCAGACTCACAGGACTTCATGCCTTTGATTCAGACAAGCAAGCCTACCGAAGTTTTCATTTTGGACTCCACTCTACCTTGCGAGTTCAGGTTGTCCCACTCCCTTTGTCGTGGGATGAATGTCTGGAGAAGGCTAGCACCTTCGAGTTTGCACTTTACGACCTAGCGTGTCACTAGCTTCCCAGCGTAGTGACACATTTTTAGATGCTAAATAGATTGGATTTTTGCCACATGCTGGGCGTAGCTAGGGAAAGCCAGAGTGCCATCACGGATGGAGGCTGATTTGTAAGGATTGTTTTAAGTGTTTCACATCCCAAGAGTTAGAATCTTAATTTCACACACGCTCCCCTCCGCCCCGTATTTGTCAGTACATGTAACTTAAATCTTACTTAGTGATCTGACCTGAGCTATTTGAAACAAATCAGAAAACACTGTGTATTTATTGATATCATAGTATCTCACTAACTTACTAGAACGTCTTGGTGATCTTGGATCTTGTGCTCCGCTCCAGTGAGATGGTCATTGTGATAACGGTATGTTGAGTGGTACAGCTGATGTTTACCAGTGTATGATGGTCCCCTACACAGGGCTTTAACGTATTAATGAAGACATTGAATGAAGTCTTTGGAAGTTACTGTGCTAACTGCTGTGTTAATTTTTTTTTTGCATGTCTTCATTTAATCTCTTAAAAAATTATTTTAAGGATGGATGCTCTGCCTGCCTGTATGTCTGTGCCCCACATGCAGGCTTGGTGCTCATAGAGATCAGAAAAGGGTGTCATGGTCCCTGGAACTCGAGTTGTGGGCTGCCTTGTAGGTGCTGGGAATCCAACTGAAGTCCTCTGGAACAGCAGCCCATGCTCTTAATGGCTGCAGCATCTCTCCAAGCCCCTTAATTTCATTTCTTGGGGAGGGGGGTAGATTTGTTGCTTATCTGATAAGGCTTGATTTTATTTTAGCTCGTTGTTTTGATTTAAAATCTGTCTCGAGTCCGGGCGGCGGTGGCGCATGCCTTTAATCCCAGCACTCGGGAGGCAGAGGCAGGCCCATCTTTGTGAGTTTGAGACCAGCCTGGGCTACAGAGCGAGATCCAGGACAGGCACCAAAACTACATGGAGAAATTCTGTTTCAAAAAACCAACCCCCCCCCCCAAAAAAAACCCTAAAAAACCTGTAGCAATTCCCCCATCCTCCCATTCCCCTGACTTTTAAAAGAGATACCCTTGAGAACACTCGAGTCTTTATAGCTCTTGGGTGGTGGAAGTGTTCATCCTTGAAATGCAAGAATGCTTGCCTTCTGTGGTAGGTTTCTAGTTGTAGATCTGAAAGGTGTTCGAAGTTTCTTGGGTTTAGGAAATCATTGGGATGTTTATTCTTTGATGTAACTGCTGAATAAATTGCTTAGTTTTCCCTTTAGATAAATTCTTTGCATCCTGTATGATTTTGATGTGTTTCATTATTAGCTATGTTAGTGAGAATTTTTGATTAGGGGCCGCAAAATGCTAGTTATTGGTGTGTATGGATTCACATTTTCTTTTTATTTCTACTGCATGATGTGTGTCTGTTGAGGGAGAACTGCCCAAGCAGTGGTAATTCAGACAGCCTTCATATACATGTATTTAAATGTTTTGTTTGGGTAGTCACCAATTTGTAATGTGTTTTCAAGCAACTGAGTTTGTTGGTTTAGTGCCTTCTGGCTATCAGCTCTATTATTGCATAGAACATTCCCAGTTACCTGCTTGTCCTAGTTAGAGGTCAAATTCCTGGTCATTTGATCCAGTCTAGAAAATTGGATATGGCTGAGGAACACAACTTTGTGGGTTAGGAGACACTCCAGAGCCACCAAGGATGGCTGAGGCACAGTCCATCGGTCTCTTACAGCCAGTCCGTATCCTTTCTCCCTCACTGAGTTAGTCCTTTCCATTCATAGTGACCAAGGTGACTCTGGCCTCAATGACTCAAAGGGGATTCAAAGCAGCTACACAAAACTGTGGTTCTGTTAAGAAGGGCAGAGTCCATTATGCTGAGTCCCTAAGGAAAAGAAGAACTCAGAGGCAAGCTAAAAGTATTTGTAATTGAGGTAGAGCTTATCATTTTTAACAGAAATTTGTGTATAATTTGCTACCTCTAAACAACATTGTTTTGTAATCGTCTATATTATTATCTTTGCCGGAATGAAGGCAGCGAATTGCTAGACTATTTCTTCTTGAAAAGTGGACATCATTCCATACTATTACCAGATGTTCATTGTTATTGGGAGTTCCAGATTGCACTAAAACTTAAGAGACACATCTGTTCCTGTGTTGTTTGGTATCCAAAGTGCCCTCAACTTGTGTAGGAACTCAGTGTGGATCTGATCCCCTGTATTGCTATTAATGATTTTTAAACTGAAAATTTTTATGCATATTTGTTAATTTTTATCTCCTTATGCTAGGAAGGTTATTATTTTTGCTTGTTGTGGTATATTTTGGTGTCCATTTTCTAACTCATTTGTTAATGATTATTTTTAGCTTGGTCTTCTGCATTTGAAATACTTCTTCCATAAAGCTTGTATTGAGTCAGGCTGGTTTGGGTCGATGATAGTGATTAATGATTCATGATCATAGTGAGATAATAGCATTGCTGATGTGTTGGCATTGCATTGAAAGTACTAACTTAGAAATAGCAGCCCGCATTTCTGTAACATGCTGTCGTATTTGAAGGGTTAGAAAGATACATTTATCAACCCTGACTTTAAAAAATACCCATTTGACTTTTACTCGATTAGTGTATCAGTTAGGGTTTCTGGGGGAGGGGGGATGAATGAGCATATGTGTATTATTACTATTATGATTTAAAGGTTTATTTTAAGGGGGCTGAGAAATGGCTCAGTGATGAACAGCACTTGCTGTATGGCGTAACCCTGAGGACCAGAGTTCTGATCCCAGAACTCATGGGACCCCAGCTTCTAGCAGGACAGAAAAGGATTCCTGGGGCTAGCTGACTTCCAGCCTAGCCTAACTTCAAGGAGAGATCCTGCCTCAGGGGAATAGGTAGATGGGGAGCAAAGAGGAGGGCACTGATCATCTCATCTGAGGGAGTGACACATTCAGGCTGGAGATTCAGCAGTTAATTTTGTAGTCTTCTTGTCGTTGACATGCCCATTTAGGGCACATCATGATGTGTGCTGCCCATGGAGCTTGAAGAATTTTTGCAAGTATAAGCTACTTATTGCATCATTCATGGGGATAGTCCAAGAGGCCTTAAGAACAGGAACCACAAGGACCTGGAGAAGTTGTTCAGAGTTCTCCTTCTGGAATAAGTTGATGGTAAAGAAACAGGTGTTCATGGAACCCACAAAGTCTGTGGGGCAGGACTTTGGAAATCCTCTCTCACAGGGTTTAAGGAGACGCTGGGGGCATTATAGGATCTAAATGGCCTTTTGAATTGAATCTTGGTAGTAATATCAATGCCATTTGTTAATCAATTGTAGTCCAGGACTGTGAAGAGAAATTTTTCCAGCTTTCTGCCCTGATTGAGTTCTTATCCTGACTTACCTTCCTTTACACAGTCAGTGATGGACTGTGATTGAGATATGTAAGCCAGTAAAAAAATCCTTTCATCCCCAAGTTGGTTTCAGTCCGTGATTTATCACAGCAAGAGAAAGCAAACTAAGACAGTAGGTATTATGTTTCACTTCTGGAGAGGCTAAGGTACTATATATAATTCTGTGTTAGAGTGAATGCTGGAGCATATTTTAAAGTCCTTTCCTGGGGAAGTATACATTGTTTTCTTTTCTCAAAAGCACCTTGATTTCTTTTGTTGTTGTTTTTGTTGTGTGAACCTAAAGTACAAGAGGGAGGGTTTTTATTTCAGCTGTGCACAACTAGGGTTGTTTTAGCCACTTGTTTATTTCATGTGTTTCACTTTAAGTTTTCATTAGGTGCAGTTAGCTTCTAATTGGTCAGTTCTTCCAAGGATGCTACTTCAGTTAATGTAGTAGCATGAAGGGTGGTTGAAAGTAGTATATACTTTGGACAAGTTTGCTCTGTGTAGAAAGTGAGGTGGCAGTTAACATGGGGGCGGCTCACATAGAAATCCATTTTCCTCGGAATGTGAGGCTGGAACACTTCTCATCTGACAGCATGCTGCGGGGCAGGGCCAGAATCCAAACTCAGATGAAAATCACCCAGCTTTTTTTTTTTTTTCCTCTACAACAAGTTATTGCCAGCTGAAAAGGATAGTGTAGGGTAATAATGAATTCATTTCCATCTGCTACAAAAGAAATTATTTTAGACAGTTTTAACCTAGATAAAAAGGCTACTTTGAAATGAAGAGTGAATTAGTGGCTATCAAGCAAGTAGTTATTAGATTCCGGTCCTGGAAGCCTGTACAGGTGATGCTGATGGCTGTGGCCGACAGTTAGCAGTTTGTTCTCAAATAGGTCCCCTCAGGTGTGGGTGGCAGATGTGGCGTGACTGGTCTTAGGTCTTAGACAGAGGTGGCTCGTTCCTGGATGCTGCGTAGGTTTTCTTAAGCTTCAAGGTCAAGTGCTTTGACTTTGCGAATGAGCGCATGCAGAAACATATATACAGTTTGTGTTCATTTTTTTCTTTTCAATGTGAGCATTGAGCCCAGGGCTTCACATGTATTAGAAAGATGTCCTACCCCTGGGCTATATAGCCCTAGCCCTAATTGGTTAAATTAACAACTAGTTTAAAGGACATGTACTATTGCTCTTTCAGAGGACCCAGGTTCAGTTCCCAGCACCCACGTGGCACCTCACCACTGCCTGTAACTCCAGCTCCAGAGAATCCAATGCCTTTTTTTTTTTTCTGGTTTTCTTGCACATATTCACACACATAGACTCATAAATAAAAAGTAAATCTTTAAAAACATTTTTAAAGGCCAAATGTAACATTTATGATTACTTGCAGTAAGTATGTTATTTAGTCTTTGAAACCTTAAGGAACATTTTGCATTGCCCATGTCTGATATCTTGTCACCCTGCCTTTTCCCTCTTCTCTCATGCAAGTTAGGTATTTGAGGGAAGGACTGAAGTACTGTACTTACCAAATAGGTGGCTCTTTTTGGTTTCCTTTGGCTGTCCTGTGGTTGATTTAGCCAGACGCTTTCCTTGATGGGTAGCTTTAGCAGCAGCATAACATAGAAACATGTCCTTAGTATTGTAACCTGATTATTAGGGCCTTTACTGAATAGTAACCTTTTAAAAAAGGATTTAATTTCTAGTTGTTGCTGGCTTCCAGGCTTTTCTATTTGCTGACTGTGTGATGGATATTAGTGTCATCTACTCCTGTTAGGAAGTGGGCAACTAAAATATAATTTATTAACCACTGTTTAGGTGCTTTTGGCATTTCAGATCTGTTTTATAAAAGAGATTAGTCTTAATTAGATGACTACTAACAATTACTAACTGTTTAGTGCATGCTGATCTCTGGTTTTGAATTTGTCCTGTCTCATCTAGTCTTCATTACAATCCCATTAAGAGCCATTATACCAGATTTACAGACACGGAAACTGAGGTTTATGGAGACTGAATAGCTTGCCCTGTCTACACAGTAATTATTGGAGCTGGGATTTGAATCCAGGCAACCTGAAGTCCAGGATTTAGCTTTTAACAACTATGCTATTCATCAAGCGGATGCCTTCTGTGTTATGCACAATGCAGCCTTACTTAAGATTTCCCCTAGAAATCCCTCCCTCCTGTGGCATTTCTGATAGGAATCTGTGTTTGCAGGCAGGACTGTCCATTTTATTGTAATAAATGTTCCCCTTCAATGTTAGTGCCTGGCTGTTGATTTCTTAGCATTCGCACCCCAGGCTGAGAGGACCTGTCTTGTGTTGTCTTATGTTGCCTGTGCTGTCCTATTGGAGGGGGTGGCCTTCTCTTCCACTAACAATAGCAGTTATAGGTTTTCTGGTACTTTGTGGGGCAGTTTATTTTAGATATATAGAGAAATTAATTTTTATTCTAAATGGACATATAGATGGCAGCGTTGTAGAAACATCCTGTGAAGAAAAGGGGAAAAAAAAAAAGTTGATTTAAAATTGGCCATGAGAGTGGAAAGGGGATAGTTTGTATGTGGATTGTTGAGTTAAAGCTTTTCACTGGGAAATACTTGACCTACAGTGCTTTTACTATACTCTTTTAAATTCTAGAGTGCAGTGTTTAGCTCTATAAAATAGAATAATCTTCAGAGGCCTGTGAGATAGCTAAGTGGGAACCTCCTCAAAACCTGAGTTCAATCCCTTGAACCCACATCCAGATGGAAGGAGAGAACCAACTCCATGCATTGGTACACAGGCAGACTGGCACACGGACTCCACATGGGTACGGATACAGACAGCCTTACAGGCAGCCACACACACAGGCAGACTGGCAGAGATCAAAGTACTTGCCTCTGACCTCAAAGCCATATTTATCCAGCATCACATAAAAGTAGCCTTCTTTATATAACAGATTACATTGCTGTTTGCTTTTGGGTTTTCCAGACATTGGTGTTAGCCTCTCCTTTTTCCTGAGTCATAGTCCCCCAGATGTCCAATGTTAGTCATCTTTGCCCATGCCCATCTGTATGGGCACCATGCTGTCTAATCAAAATGGCTCTTGCAGCCTCTGTTCCCTACTATAAGGAACAGTAATCCCAACTTCCTCTGATGTCATCTATTTTTATGTTATGCTTCTTGAGACTTCATCTTTTAGCCTCAGAAATAACAGTATTTAGATTAGTTGTTAACATTCAACCTGTTTCTTCTCCTGATCATTCTTCTGTGTGTTCCATCCGTATGACAAATTACTTTTGAATTTACTCTGCTGTGGAGCTTTGTGTGGGATGGTTTCTGGCTCTGCACTGTGTGTAGACTGCCAGGTTTTACTTCCTCTTACCAATTTTCTGCACCCCGCCTCGAATTTTCACCACCAGGACTGTGCAGATGCCACCAGGACCTGCTGGCTTTAGAACTAATTTACCTCTCTGTATTTGTTCATTCTGTTCTTTTTGAGGCAGTCTCTTTACATAGCCTAGGCTGCCCTGAGACTTACTTTGTAGCCCAGGGAGGTCTCAAGCTGGCACCCCGCCTCTGCCTCTTCTCAGCAATGGTGGAGATAGAGGCACAGCGTCACACTGTTGTAATCAAAAGTCTGGAGGTCCCTTTTGTCTTTTAGGGACCTCAATTCAGGTTAACACCAGAGTTAGTTTACCTCTACAGGGGCTCGGGTGGCTCTCTTAGAGGCAGAAGAGTGCCTTAGGATATTGGTGTATCTATCAGTCCTTATGGTGATGTCCTTCTGGATAAACCATGTACAGTACCACCTGCCACATGAATGGAGTATAGTGACTCTAGGGGATTTTAATCTTTGGTACCAGTGATATTTTCACATTAAACACTGTGTGGGTCTTTGGTCAGAAAATAGTCACAGTGTGGTGGTATGAAAGAAAATGGTCCCTAAAGGGAGTGGCACTATTAGGAGGTGTGGCCTTATTGGAGGAAGTGTGTCACTGTGGGGGTGGGCTTTGAGGTTTCCTTTGCTCAAGCTGTGCTCAGTGTGGTACACAGTTCACTTCCTGTTGCCTGTGGATCAGGATGTAGAACTCTCAGGTCCTGGAGTTGCCAGGATGTCCCACCATGTCTGCCTGCATGCTGCAGTGTCCCACCATGATGATAACAGACTAAACAAACCTCTGAAACTCTGTCAGCACCAATTAAATGTTTTCCTTTATAAGAGTTGCCATGGTCATGGTGTCTCCTCACAGCAATAGAAACCCCAAATAAGACACAAAGAAAGGGACGTAGCATGGAAGCCAGGAGGAGAGCAGAGCAGCTGGGTGTCAATGCGGGCACTCACCAGTGTTGCCTGGAACACCCTTGGATGTCGGCGGCCGCAGGAACAGAGCATAGCTTCTCACTGTCACCTTTGTGTCTCAAGTCTTGAGTTTTCTAGGACCTCAACTCAGGGAATGTGGCTTCCGGGAAGAACAGTTTAGGGTGAGCCACGGCCCATAGGGGAAGAAGGAAGCACCCCGGGGCATGAGCGGCTTCTTCAAGGAGAGTCGGCTCTGGGTGTCCTGTGGTGATTGTATGTAGGGTTTGGAAGCTTTTTAATGTCATCAGTCAGTGGGTTTCTAGGGACTCCTCTCTCTTTTCAATAGTTGAGGTTCTAGAGAGGCTCTGAAGATGCCTTTGATGAGAGACTTCAGTCAGAACAGCAAACCAGGAGCGCACAGGCTGGGATCTGTGTTTTGCTGTGCTGGGGTTTCTGAGAAGTTCCTGGAAAATTACAGCTGTACAGCTGGAGTGAAAGGCCTGAAGCAGATGTTGTTAGTTGTATTAAAATTCTTGATTCTCAGCTGGCAAGAGGCTTCAGCCAGACTTCACAGTGAGGTTCCTTTCCCTTCCCACAACCCCATAATTTTGTCTTCCTCTTCTGCCTCATGCCCAGTTCTGGGATTATAGGCATATATCACTAGATTTGTACTTTCTCATGATTTCTGACCCTGGAACATTTCTTGTAGTTTATTTCTGACTCTACCATATTTTCTTCTTTTTTTTTGGGTTTTTTTGAGACACAATTTCTCTGTTTAACAGCCCTAGTTGTCCTGGAACTCACTCTGTAGAGCAGGCTGGCCTTGAACTCATGGAGATCAGCCTGCCTCTACCTCTGGAATTAGAGGCGTGCACCACCAATGCCTGGCCTGACTTTACCATACATTAAATGATTTCACTCATTTAAAATACTTTTTTTTCTTTTCGAGACAGGGTTTCTCTGTGTAGCTTTGCGCCTTTCCTGGAACTCACTCTGTAGCCCAGGCTGGCCTCAAACTCACAGAGATCCGCCTGCCTCTGCCTTTAGGTGTGCGCCACCACCGCCCGGCTAAAATACCTTTTATTAGTTTCATAAGTTGATAAGGTATTTTCATCCTTTCTGTGCCCATGGTTCTCTCTCTCTCTTTTCCCTTTACTACTCCTGCCGAACCCCTTCCTCCTAGAAGCCCCCTCTCACTTTCTTGTCTTCTGTTTTGTTTTGTTCTTTTGTGACCCTCAGAGTTTCATTGGGGTTGCTTGCATGAGAGTGAGAGAGAGGATGTTTACTGGAGCATGGCTGTTTTCCAGTGGCTACCCCACTAAAGACCAGATTCCTCCTCTGCAAGCAGCAGTTACCTGCCAGCAGCTCTTCAGGTAAGGATAGGCCTCGGGACTTCTACACGGGAGGGGATGTGGACAGGGAGGTGTTAAGCAGGCAACTGACCACGGCTGCTGTGAGGAGTTCATGAAGGCAGCATCGATGTCGTGTCTAGAAACAGTGTTTTATAGCACTCCTCTCCATCTTTAGGTTCTCACATGCTTTCTACTTCCTCCATACCCTCCTCCAGGATTCTCCCAGAGCCTTGGAGGGAGTGAGAGATGTCCCATTTAATACTGAGCACGCAAAAGTCACTCTCCGCACTTTGGCCATTTATCAGTCTCTCCGTTAGCCATTGCCAACTGCAAATGAAATTTCTCTCACTGAGGCTGAGATCAGCATTAATCTGTGGTTATAATCACAAACTTAGAAAGTAGTTTTATACCATGTCCATTTATGAAAATAATAGTAGGTCCCTCACTAGGGCTATGACCTGCAGCCATGGGCTTTTGATCGGGTTTACAGTTCTAGGCATGAATTTTTACTATGGGTTGGGCCTCATATCTGAGTAGAAAAGTGGCTGGTTGTCCCCATAGTAGTCACGTCACTATTGTATTATTGCACCTACGTTTGGTGGCCACCAAGAGCAATGGTGATAGCCTGTATCATTGAGGTGGCCTCTGAGCCTCTCTGATCAATAATTGACCGAGAGGTAGGTGTCCTATACTCAGCACTATAACCCAACTTGTTTTAGGTGATCTCCAGACATATATTCACCTGTCAGAAACAAGGCCACCTTGTCACCTCATTCCTTGGAGTATTTTGTATTGAGCCGAGGTAGTGGAGTAGTGATGTGGGAGAGGACTTTGGGTCTTAGTCCAGCATTCTAGTAACTGGCAAACCTTGTTCATTGAGAGCCGTAAAAAATAAACAGGTTGGAGGAAACAGCTCCAAAAGATTTCCAAACCACCTTTGAAAACGTCCCCTGTTGGAACCTCGACTGCCTTCTTATCAAGGACGGAGAACAGCAGTTTGAGGACAGACCTTTAATGGAAGGAAGTGTTGTTTCTTGTACATCTGACTCTGCGGTGAACAGGCTCCACAACTCACTTTGTACCCGGGATTCTGTGTGTTGTAAACGTGGGTGGAACAAATGCTCTGAGAATATTTATGACATGAAGGTTGGAATTACCGTGAACATGTCAAAACTTATTCATATTGGAACTTTGCAGTTTGCTCTAAGGATTTAGCTTCTTAATGAAGCTTTTCAAAGATGATGACCTTATTTCATGAATTCTCTATAAATGTGATTTTTAATGTGTTTCTGGAGGCATTTTAGGCTCAGATGTAGTTTTCCTTTTTAACAAAAAAAATTTATAAGAGGTTTTTATTGAAAAAATTGTTACCAAAAATAATGCCTAGGATGCAAGCAGCTCCATACTGACTGCTCAGCCCCATTGCTCCTTTGCAGTGTACCAATATACTAATCTTCCTAAAAAACAAAAAACAAGGAGCTGGGGGTGGTGGTGGCGGCGGCGGCGGCGGTGGCGGCGGTGGCACACGCCTTTAATTCCAGCACTGGGGAGGCAGAGGCAGGCGAATCTTTGTGAGTTCAAGGCCAGCCTGGTCTGCAGAGTGAGTTCCAGGAAAGGCGCAAAGCTACACAGAGAAACCCTGTTTCGGTTGGAGGGGGGGAAATAATGCCTATATTAATTTTCTTTTTGTTTTTGTGTTTTTGAGACAGGGTTTCTCTGTTGTTTTGGTGCCTATCCTGGATCTCGATCTGTAGACCAGAGATCCACCTGCCTCTGCCTCCTGAGTAATTTTCTTCTTAACCTCATTTAGCAGTAAATTTAGGAGGGTATCCTGGAGTAGAAAATAATTTGAGAGCAGCATTTCATGTGTCACCCCCCCCCCCCCGCCCGCCCAGTATAATCTTGTAATATTGTTACCTAAGTGAGATGTTTTGCTTTGCTTACTAACACTGAAAAAATATATTTCCTAGCAGGCGGTATTGGTTTGATGTTTGGGGCCTTGTTTCTCAGTTAGTTCTGATAGAGAAGATGAGTATTTCAAGGGACAATGGTTTGCTTTCAGGTGGTGATGCTGAGTAAGAACCGAGCACATTCATTTGCACAGCCAGTATCAACTCCAGACGCCATTTCTGACTTTTCCTTAAGTGGACCATGTGATTTGCTGTATCACTGACTTGATCTTCAGGTCTTGCAAACCACATAGCTTACCCATGAAATCAAGTCATGGTTTCAAAGAACCCTTTGTAAGAGGACTTAATTTTTATTTCTTTAGGTCACTGCGATGAAAAGAACATTATACAGTGTGTGACTGGTTATAAGAGCCTCCCCCACTTTCTTCTTAGTCCACCATCTTTGAGATCGCTGTAGTGTAGTTTGGCTGGTCTTCCCTACATAGTCCCTGGCATCAACAGTTAACCATTTAGCTGAAGCTAACAGGCTCCTAAATTTTACTTATAAGATCACATGCTGTCTTTCAGACATGATAACAATTGTGAGATTGTACCCTCTGCATTCTGTTTCTGGCTGTTCTGCTTTAAGCTTGGGTTGGCTGATCATTAGATGTTTGAGTTGGTGAAGAACTGAAATGGCACATGGACTTGGGTGCCTAGAATAATGTCAGCATGTTTGTTGTCCAGTCTTTCTCTGCAGACTGTGTTTATGTAGTAGTTGTATGGAACCCTTAGAGTGCAGACCTTTGTGCTGATGTGACTGCTTCTCCATTGAGAATTTAGCTTTATGAAATGCCAGTCCAGTTTAAGTATTGTACAATTTGTCACTTATGTGCATATGGAATGTAACATATGGGGAGATTATTGTAGTTGGAAGTTTTTCTGTGTTCTGCCTGGGTGGTGGTAGAGATAAATCTCTCTCACTCTCATTCCCCAAGTAAATACACAGAGGCTTATATTAATTATAACTGCTCGGCCATTAGCCCAGACTTATTACTGACCAGCTCTTACACTTAATTTAACCCATGATTCTTATTTATGTTTACCCACGTGGCTTGGTACCTTTTCTCAGTTCTACCTTGACATCTTGCTTCCTCTGTGTCTGGCTGGTGACTCCTGACTCAGACCTCCTCTTCCCAGAATTCTCTTCCTTTGCTTGCCCAGCCTATATTTCCTGCCTGGCTACTGGCCAATCAGCGTTTTATTTATCAACCAATCAGAGCAACACATATACACAGCATACAGAACGACATCCCATAGCACTTCCCCTTTTCTGTCTAATCAAAAAGGAAGCTTTTAACTTTAACATAGTAAAATTACATATAACAAAACAGTCATCAAGCAAGAATTACAGTTACAATATCTAGTCTATTTGTATTTGGCAAAATTAAAGAAAATATTCTATCTATCCTATATTTGTGAGTCTAAAGTTTCATATCTAATTTATCTTTTATCATAACCAGGGAAAATTATAACTATCTAGTCTTCAGCTATATCAAAGACCCCAGAAGGATATAGTATTACCTAAGTAAACAGGAAATGCATTGTAAACAAATTCTAAAATTCTGGAAATGACAGAGACAGATGGCTACCTGGACAGTTACCCAAAGTTCTTCAACAATGTTGGGCATCCTTCTTCAGCCCATAGGCCTATAGTCTCTCAGTCACTTCTCTCTGTGTCCTGCAGAATGTCTGGCAGTCTCCTTTGTGAAGCAGGAACCTGAAGGACTATCTCGCTTTGCAAAGTTCAGTGGTCACCTTCTTATGGGTCCTGCATGTTCACTTTATATAACTTTTTGTCAAGCAGTTTAGGCAAGAACAGTTTCTTGCCCAAATGGCTAACTTTTGCCATGAAGAAGATAAACTCCACATGGAGTGTCTTTGGTGCCCATCATCTTCCTTGAAGTGATTGGTGCCAGAACCAGACATTTCTCATTGTCCAGAAAAGTCTAAGTTTTAAAACATTTTAAATGCTGTATTCTGTAGGTGTTTGAAGTGATTGGAGATTACCTTCCTAATTGAAATATATCTATGTATACCTAGAAAACTTAACTAACATGACTATAAGTTTGACTATCATAGATGACTAATTATTAATCTATATTTCTTAATTATACATTACAATTTCAATGAGCTGCACAAACATACCTTAAACAAGAGTAGAAATAAATGTACAGTATAACAAAATTAACCTTAAATTTGTATCAATAAACTAAAATCTATAGCAATGTAAAGCATTTTTAAACAAGTTGTTGCTCTTTAAAAGTTGGGTGTCAATTGTAGACGAATTTCTAAATGGTCTTATTAAATAAAAAACATGGAGCCAGATATAGGGGTGAAACCTGAGCGATCAGGGAAATAGAGAAAGCCACAGCTAAACTCACCTCACCAACTTCTCAGCTGATCCTGTTTCTTCAGACTGGAAGCCTCTGAGTCCTCATCCCAATGGATCTCAGCTGAACTGCTGCTAAAAGCCTAAAAGCTTAAAAGCCTCTAGTTCCTGGTCCTCACACCTTATATACCTTTCTGCTTCCTGCCATCACTTTCTCGGATTAAAGGTGTGAGTCTTTAAAACCACATACCTGGCTGTTTCCAGTGTGGCCTTGAACTCACAGAGATCCAGATGGATCTTTGCCTCCCAAGTGATAGGATAAAAGGTATGTGTGCCACCATTTTCTGGCCTCTATGTCTGTCTAGTGGCTGTTCTGTCCTCTGACCCCAGACAAGTTTATTAGGGTGCACAATATATTGGGAGACACAATATCACCACAGATTATTTCAGAGGTGGGATGGAATAGGGATTTTTATCTGACAACTCCACACATATAATATGGAGTGAGGACTGATCTCTGCAAAGATGAGGTAGATGTTTATTGGTTATTGCTGTTGAGTTCCTAATCAGGAAGAAGCTTAGGACTGAATGTTGGTTAGGCAGAAGAATAGCTTAGATAGTGGCAGTTCCTTTTCGGTTCCTTTAACAAGGTATACTGAAAGCCTGTTGTGGAATGTCGGTGTTTTATTGGTTCTGTTGGAAGAGATAGTACCCCAAACTAGAAATATTGGAACAATTTTTTGAAGTAATAGCCTGAAGTATATGGGATGCCTATTAGGAGGCTCCTGTAAGATGGAACCAGGACATTGAATATGCTAATGACTGTGAACTAGTGAAGTGATCTTCCATTCATTTGACAGCCAATGGCATATTGATGTATGCCAGCTGCCAGCTAGGCAGAATGGTACAGCAGGCAAGATCGTAACTCCCAGGGGGCCTAAAACTGGTATGTTTAAGTCTTAATTTACTGCTTGATGGCATAATGAGTTTGTAACTTTGAAATTTAATGCTTACTGGTAGGTCTGGACCTGTCTATGATGATAAAATTGCCAAGTCATTGAGTTTTGTCAACTATTCTGGTGTTTACGATCTAAGAAGCTATTATAAGAACCTTCAGTTTGGCCAACTGATCATAAGATATATAGAAAGCTTTTATCATCACTAACAGATATTTTGTATTTCATAAGCTGTTTTAGCTGAGGGCCTTAGGGTTTGGTTTAACAGTACAGTGTGAAGCCCCAGGCTCAAATTTTAGCACCACTCCCCCCCAAAAAAGTAAAAAAGTTTTTCAGTTGAGATTTTTTAAAATGTAGAATACTGTTTAGTTAGTTTGATTTCTTGTGGATACTGCCTAATTTGATTTTAAGTTAAATATAAGAGAATATAATTTAAATGATATGTTTTTAATTTTAAATTGAGCCATGTTAAATTTAAAATCCAAAAGTACAACCCCCTATAAGTCACCATCTGAATACTTGTACCCATCTGTCGGCTAAAGGATGGCGTGGAAGCATTGGCAGTTTAGGGTTTTCAGCCTTCTGAAGACAATGTGGATTGAGGAGTGATTTCTGCAGACAAAGTAGATGCTTATTTGTCACTCCTGTTGATCTCAAGCCAGAAAAGAATTAGGAAAGCATGCTAGGTAGGCAGAAGTAGTTTTCATAGCATCTTACAGACTAGCAATGGGATATATCCCTAACAGTCTTTAAGAGTAGATGTCTCCCTGTCACTTCTGCCATCCCATGGTGCTGGGGTCTAACTCAGGACCTCATGCATACAAAGCAAATATTCTTCCAACTAAGCTGTGTCCCCAGCCTGAGAAGAGACCCCCCCCCCCAGACAGGGTTTCTCTGTATAGTTTTGGTGCCTGTCATAGATCTCGCTCCGTAGACCAGGCTGGCCTCGAACTCACAGAGATTCGCCTGGCTCTGCCTCCCGAGTGCTGGGATTAAAGGCATGTGCCACCACCGCCCAGCTGAGAGAATATACTTTTAATGAAGAAGTAAGTCACAAGTATGATCTCACAGAAGCTGGTATTAGTGTGGTATAAAAGTGGGGGTATAAGTGTTTGAGATGATCTCTCTAGTACTCTGCATAAGGATTACTGTAATCGTCCACTCTCGCATACTGTTGAACAGTATAGACTCTGGCAGGGTAGGAATGTGAGGAGTGGGCTTGTCCTGAGAAGTGAGTAGGAAAAGCTGGTCCTGTTGCCCAGCCTTCCTTAGGGTTTGTCCTTAGTTGCTGTTCACTTTCCTCATATACCCATGGCTTTGTCATGATTGTGAAACTGTGCTATGATACATGGATTACGAGGCATTCACTTCAGAGGGTCTGACTTGAGCTGTGAATTCACATGATGGAAACCAGACTCATTTTTCTTCAGAGACTTTGGATGTAGTCGGTCTAGAGCTGGGCTTTGACTTTGTTTTTTTTCTTATTTGTGCCACCCAAGCAGGGATATCGTGTTCCTTAATCTGCTTCCTCAGTCAATGGAGACTACTCATTTTTGTTATAGGTTGTTGTAATGAGATTTAAAGTGAGATGCTCAGAAAGCATTTCATAAAACTCCAAGGGCTGTTTAAATGTCATGTATCACTGGGAAACTGATTGGAGTCATTGGAACATGTTGTCATTTAGGGACCAGTGTTTCAGATTTCAGAGAGTTTTGTATTTTGAAATATTTGCATAGTCTTAATCACCTGAGCATTCAGATCCAAAAATCCAAATCCTGTGTCTTTTTGTGTACCTTACCTGTGCCGATAGAGCTGTCACAGACCAGGAGTTTGGAAGTTCCCTCAGGATGGGGTCTTATCTGTATTTACCCAGCATCTGTGTAGATCATGGTTATTTCATTTCTAAGTTTAAAAACTTTTTAGAGTTTTTATTTTTCCTATTCCCATTTTTTTCCTTAGGTATTTTATTAACCCTCTGCCATCTTTGAAAATATGGGACAGGCAGAGTATAGTACCTTGCCCTGTAGTTAGATGGAGAAACCATGGGATCTGGTCTCTGGAAGTAAAGGAGAGACAGATCAGCAATGGGTTCCACCCACGATAGCTATGAATTTGGTCTGATGCAAAACTGTAAACTTCTTAAAATATGAGGTTTTGTCTTATAACTCAATTACACTGTTCTCCAGTGTGAACATGGTAGATGACATTGGTTGGTTGCAATGTCCAAGGTTATATCTTCTATACAAAATGATATACTTCAGGTCTTCCTACTGAGAAATTCTGTCCTAGCTAGGCAGTGCACATGAAGCCCATGCATACAAGGAATCCAAACTACAGGCTTTAAAAATGGTAGTTGTTTTGTTTATGAATGTTAGTCAGTGTTCTTACAGTGACATGTGACATAGGTAAGCCTTTATAGTTTCTGATGATGCTTTCACAATTCTTTTTAGTAGGTTAAATATCACCTTCCACCTAGTTTCTCTGAAAGAATGATTTGACCTTGTACATGAGCTACTAGATAAAGGGCATGTTGCCCAACTTTGGATTCTTTTTTTTTTTTTTTTTTTTCATTTGCAAAGTAGATTATTATTTACTCTGGAGAATTGTTTTTAGGATGGAAAATAATACATGCAATATATGTGGTATAGTATTATTATTATTTTGCTTTGCTTTATTATTTTATACTGTCAAACAGTAAGTTCCCTTGGTATGGTATGAACATTCCAGATGTCAGTTGTGTGGGTTTCAGTAATTGTTTCTTTCTTTCTTTTCTTTTCTTTTTTTTTTTTTTTTTGGTTTTTCGAGACAGGGTTTCTCTGTGTAGCTTTGCGCCTTTCCTGGAGCTCACTTGGTAGCCCAGGCTGGCCTCGAACTCACAGAGATCCGCCTGTCTCTGCCTCCCGAGTGCTGAGATTAAAGGCGTGCGCCACCACTGCCTGGCTCAGTAATTGTTTCTAAACTAAATTTAAGTTATACTTTTCTGAGAATAAAGGCCCATCTTGGTTGTTGAATTATGTGTAGTAATTCATGTATCAGCTGTCACAACTGCATCATTGAAAAAGAGGTAATTTCAAATTTAAAAGTGGCTGTTTATCTTTTAATTTTATTTGGGTTATATTTATGTCCTTAGATCCATAGATGTTAATAGTCCTTTTGAGCTAAATTGGACCCATCCACACTATAAAACGTAGCTATTATATTCACTCATTGTATGCATGTGTGTGTACAAATGCACATGTGTGTGGGTACATGTACATGTGTGTGTGCAGTGTGTACAAGGACTGGAGGACAACCGCCAGTGTTGGTTCTCAGCACCGACTACATTTTTCCTCTAAACTGGCTTGGTTGGCTGGCTAGTGAGCCCTGGGGATTCTCACCTACCTCTACTACCCTGGGATTACCAGCATATGCCACCTTGCCTAGTTTTTTTAATTGTGGGTTCTGGGGATCAAACAAATCCTTGTGTTTGCAAGGTAAGCATTTGCTAACAGAGCCATTCCCCAGCCCCACATATTCATTCTTTACTGGAGATTTTTTTTTCTATTATTCAAAAAACTTTTGGTAATGTAGTTTATACTGTGATTATCATTGTGCTCTGTGATACAGATAGTGAACTGAGACTTTAAAAGTGTGCTCTAGGATATGGGTAAAGTCACCGCCTTGCAAACATTTAAGTTTCCTCAGATGATCTTAAATGTTCATTTTGTATCACTCATAGCAAGGATAGAGTTTGGGAAATATATCAGTAGGTCACTTTGTGGCATGAACACTATAGAATGTTTGTACACACACCTATATCAACTAGCTATAGGGTTTATACATACAGCTTTTGCTGCTAAGGTCATGATAAATAAACATGATAGTAATTCAAGTACAAACAGGACTCCTGCATAGAGCTGCTTGCTGATGGTGGAACACAGCCCCTGTTTTACAGGGTAGGACCTAACATAAGTAAATACTGGAGAAAAGTATAGTGTAGTAAGTATATATAAACTTGTAATACAGTCCTGTATCACATCAGGTATCCTGAGCTGTACATAACTGTATCATATCTGACCACATGTTTATGCCAGCATCAGCACAGACTCATGTACACAGAATATGCTACTGGAGCGCCTTTTGGTGCCACTAGGCAGTAGGAAGTCTGAGCTTTGTTGTTATGGGACCAATGTGAATACGTGGTCAGTTGTTGACTAAACATAATTTTGTGCACTTGAATGTTTTGTGTGGAGCAAGAGGTTCACTGAGCTCTTTGGCATAATCTCATTGAGGACTTTAGTGCTCACTGGGAAGAAAATAAGCTTGCTAGAAATTATGTGCAGTGGTAAATTTGTTTCATCTAGGCAACTTTGGCATCTGTTAAACATTTAATTTATCTAAGTACATTTTTTAGACTTTTTTTTATACATGGTCTCACTTTGTAAAATACAGACTGCCACTGAATTTGAATGATTCCCCTGCATTGGCTTCCTGAGTGCTGGGATTTCAAGTGTAAGCCTCCCATGCCTGGCTTTAGATCTCTGTTTTTATTTGTTTGTTTGTTTGTTTTGTTTTTGTTTTCTGAGACAGGGTTTCTCTGTGTAGCCCTGGCTGTCCTGGAATTCATTCTGTAGACCAGGTTGGCCTTGAACTCAGAGATCTGCCACCTCTACCTTCCAAGATTAAAGGCATGCACCACCACCACCCGGCTTAGATCTCTGTTTTGTACTTAGTATAGTGATATTAAATATAGCTTGTAGTAGACTACCAATGACTTGACTCTTGGTATAAAAGGAATGAGGAGTTCTATTTTTCTGGGAACAGATTGGTACTAGGATCATTTGGTAATCCTGAAACTAAAAACAAATAGAAAAAAAGTTAGGATTAAATTATTTTATTTTCACTAGGTATGGTTGCATGATATCTGTGACCTCAGCACATGGGAAGGTGAGGCAGGTGAGAACACTAGATTTTAGACATGTTCATGCTGAGAAAATGTTGTGGTTGTAAAGGTTTCTTCCTTTAGCTCCAGAAAATTGGCTCAAAGATAACATATCTTGCAGTCTCAGTAAACATACAGAAGTGGTAATATGCACCCAATGTATAGGGTCCACTTGGAACTAGTGTTCTGTTTCCATTTTGTATTAATTACTCATCTCTTTCTATGATAAGAAGTCCTGAGCAACTCAACTTATGTAAGAAAGAGTTTATTTTGTAGGGACAAGAATCCATCAGGACGAGGAAGCATGGCAGCATGAAGCAGGAACCTGAGTGTAGCAAGCTTTCTTGTGGGACTATCTTTGGATCGCCAGCCCCCAAATAATGACACAGAGACTTCTTATTGATTATGAAAGCTTAACCTTTAGCTTAGACTTGTCCCCAGCTAGCTTTCTTATAACTCAAATTAACCTGCTTCTATTAATCCATGTTCTGTCATGTGGCTTTACCTTTCCTCAGTACAGCATGTCCAACTTGCTCCAAGTCTGCTGGCAAAACCCCTGCACCTAGATTCCTCCCTGTTACTTCCTCTCTCTGCCCAGAAGTTCTGCCTATTCTCTCCTGCCTAGCTATTGGCCATTCAGCTCTTTATTAAACCAGTCACAGTGACACATCTTCCTACAGTGTAAGCAAATATTCTGCAACATTTCTTCATTTTTGTTTAAATACAAAGGAAAGAGTTTTAACTCAAACATATTAAAACCATATACAATAAGAACAATTACCAAGTAAGGATTACTCACAATGTCCAGTCCATTTGTATTTGGCAAATTCAGAGAAACTATTCTATTATTTATCCTATTTTGATGAGTCCAAAGTATTATACCTAAGCCACTTTTATCTTAACTTGTATTACCATCCTAAAAATGTCTTTTTAGATCTTGAAACATTTTCTTAAACAACTTAAGCTTTTATGTTTTTCAGCCTTATATACTTTACACCTCTTTTGTGAATTTCTTTTCTGAATTTGGTAAAAAGGGAAATTGTAACTATAACTATCTAGTCTTCAACTCCATCAGAGATCTGAAGAGGATATATAATATTACCTGAATAAACAGGAAATGCAAAGCAAGCAACTTCCAAAACTATAGAAATGACAGAAACAGCCAGCCACCTGGATAGTCCTAAGGTTCCTCTGAAATGTTGGGGCATCCATCTTCAGCCTACAAGCCTAGAATATCTGACAGACATTTTTGTGAGCAGGAATTTTAAAGGATTGCCTTACCTTGTCTTGGCAGTCACCTTATTTTGTGTCCTGCTTATCCAGTTTGGACAGCATATTGTCAGCAGTTGAGACAAGGTGTGGAGGCCCATAAAGGTTTCCTATTGAGTTCTGAGCTTGCTATACCCAGATGAGCTGCATCAGAGGATTACTTGACCATGTGCATGGTTGCTAGGTGATTGGAAAGGTCTACACTTGGCTGAGCTGGGGGAGGTCTTTGCTCCACCCCTTGGCATTCCTATAAAAATCCCTTTAGAAGAGACAGAAGGTGCCAGTGGATAATGATCCAGGCCCTTCCAAGGCTACTCTGTATTTCTCTGTGTTTTTTTCTCCTCTATCCCAATATCTCTTATCTTTCTCTCCTCAAGAGTACCCTCTCGTAAAATGTGGGAGCCGATTTCCCAGCTGGGCTCCTACAAATGGTGCCAGGAACAGGGACAGGGACTTGATGAAAGGAGAGAAGGAGCATCACAGGTGTCAGGGGGCATGCCAGGTAAGGAATTAAAAATAAAGGCGACAGTATTTTATTCTCGGGAGTGAAAGTCAGGTGGCAGAATGCCGAAGTTAAAAAGTGAGGCTGCAGCTGAGTGGTGGGGGTGCATGCCTTTAATCCCAGCTCTCAGGAGGCAGAGGTATGTGGATCTCTGTGAGTTTGAGGCCAGCCTGGTCTACAGAGTGAGTTCCAAGAAAGGCACAAAGCTACAGAGAAACCCTGTCTCAAAAACAAAACAAAACAACAACAAAAAAGAGAGGCTGCAGTGAATGTCTCTAAGTTTTTATTCTTTTTTCCTTTAATTTCTATGTATAAAAATTAATGAAAAATATAAAGTATAATGTAGGACTGTAGTGTAGAAAAAACTTAGGGTAATAAGAAAAAATATATATAGAGTATAAGAAATAGTGCAAGAAAAAACTTAGGATAAGATAAATAACAAGACAGAGGAACTATGTCCTTGATTTCCAAATATGGGACCATGAACACAAACTTCTGGGGGAAGAATCAGAGAAAAATCTATCAAAGATGAGAAAAATGAGCAGAGAAAGATTCCTGTGGATTAGATTTAAGTCCTGAGTGGCAGAGGAAAGAATTTTCCCTGAGTCAGATGTGGATGAAATAAAACTCTTCACGCCACTGACATTGTTACAGTATGAAAACATCATACCATCAGAATTATTTTCCTTGGCTATGAAACCAAGAATAAGGAACAGAAGTCTTGGGAAAAATTTAGTAATCTTTCTCTCAAAAACTAAAAGCTTTCTTGGGAAAAAAAGTAATCTAGTAATTTCTCTCTAAAAAACTGGAAGCTCTTCAGGTCTTTTCAGATTTTTTTTCTCTTTCTCTAGGGCAAAAATTTAACTCACCTGGAAATAACATCTATCAGTATGGGAAAATCACCTGTAATTGCTCTAGAAAAAAACAAAAAACCTCTTGGAATGGGGTAGATCCTCTTTGCTAGTCCTATCTCCCCTTCAAGCTGGTATTAGAAAAAATCAGCAGCTACTTTGGACCCTAGCCAGAATGCCCTGGGGCTGGAGCCTAGTGGTGGTCTCTGGGGAGAGTGCAGGCGGAGAGCTGAGGGGGGCATCTTCCTCCCTCTGAAGGACCAGAGGTGGTTGGGACCCAGGGGGAAAAAGCTGCTGGCATAAAAAAGTAAGGTCTAAGTTCCCAGTAGCTATAATGGCAGCATGGGAAAAGCTGAGGCAAAATTTGACCATCCAAACAAGGCCAGTGGGAACAGCGAGAGCCACGGGCTCAACTTGGAGCCCCGAGTTGGTAGGTGGGCCTACACAGCACCCATGGCTGCAAAAATGAAGCTCTCTGAAAAAGCTCTTTCTTTGCTTTCTTTCTCAGGGAAAAAAAGAAAACTTTCTAAAAATGTTCTATTTTCAAGTACTCTCCTTACTTTTTCACTGACTAGGTAAGGCAGGGGAACAGAGGGTTACCAAAACGCCTGTCCATGTGTGCAGGGATGGACAAAAGCAGCCCACTCTGGGGACAATATCAGGTGAAGGAAATACACCTATCAATGCCGGCTCAGGGAGAACTCAAATCTCCCATTGGAAAAGAGCAAAATCTTGACTCAAAAACCTCCTGTGGTAAAAGCAAAAGCTTGAATACAGTTCATGTGAATGGAAGTTTTCTCCCGGACCCAGAAAGGCAGCAGGGGATATGTGGTTCCTTCATAGCATGATGATATAGAGAAAGGCAGCTTGGGAAATGAAGTTCATAATAGAAATGTTAGTACTACACTGCCCCCAAACACTGTTTTCTCACCTCAAAATGCTATTTTTTTCCACAAGCTTTGTTAGCTTGCTTCTTTGGAATGAGAAACAGTCGAACAGCCTGGCTATCAGGTGGGGATTATTGGCTAGGGGAAAATGAGAAACAGGAGATGCCTGTCAGGAGGCAATTAAGATGCCAGTGATGCTTCTCAGGTCATTTTGAAACCCTTAAGAATGAAAGGGAAATTGGTCCATACACTGGGAAATTGCTTTAGGTATGGAAAAAACTTATGGACAAATAAAAAATAAGAAACTTGGGTTGTGCTTAAAATGCAAGAGAGAAATATTGGCATCATTGAAACGCTCATGATAATTTTTAAAAGCAGCTTTAAAAAAAATAAGAGGGAATTTTACCCTCAGTCAAGCTTAGAGCCACTGATGAATTAGGCTCTGACTTCAAACTCTCAAGAAAACTTTCAGAATGATAGCCAAGCTGACTATAAACTCTGAACTTCAGAAATGATTTGCATACTTCTGTTTTGTTGAATGAAAATATAATAGTTTTGTTAAGAATTCAATCTCTTCTAGATGTTTGCTAAACTTTGTAAAGTAGTCCTATAGAGTTTGCTTTTGAGTGTAAGTTAGTTCTGTTAAGAGATTCTTCTAGATAAGTTTGTAAAATAGTTCTATAGTTTCCTCTTGAATATAAGTTTGTAAAAAATGTAAATATTGAATGTAAAAAGTAAATATTGAATGTAGGAAGTGCAAATGTTGAATGTAAGTTTGTAAAAAGTGTAAATGTTGCCGGGCGGTGGTGGCGTACGCCTTTAATCCCAGCACTTGGGAGGCAGAGGCAGGCGGATCTCTGTGAGTTCGAGGCCAGCCTGGGCTACCAAGTGAGTTCCAGGAAAAGGCGCAAAGCTACACATAGAAACCCTGTCTCGAAAAACCAAAAAAAAAAAAAGTGTAAATGTTGAATGTGAGTTTGTAAAAAATCTATTGAATGTAAGTGTAAATTATTTTTATTACTACATCAATATCTGTCTAGACAAATTAGGTACCATTAATTTTTAAAGGAATATGTTTTACCTTCAGATATATTTGAATAGTTTTTATGATAGCTTAAAATATAATTTTATGATCTCAGTAAACCCTGGAAAACACAACTGAAGGTGTCATAATTAGGGGAGTTTTCTGTCTTCTTCCTAGAAGTTTCTTCTCCTGTTTCTGTTTAGAAAGGGGTTGGCCTTCCTCAAAGGGATAAATCTCCCCCATCAAGTTAGTTTGTAAAAAGGTCTTTATAATTAGCATGGGTCTTTGTTTACTTGAGTGGGTACTTTGAAGTGCTTTGAAATGACTATTTTCTCCTGAGAATCAAAGTAGTCTCTTGAAAATTTTATTGAGAGAGTTTTGAAAAGGGCTTAGTGCCCCTAAGAGTGCTGAAATCACCTTAGACCCATTCCAAAAAGGATATTCTATCTTTATTATCCTCTACTCCTTTATTGGGAGGTGTGGCAGCTATGGAGATCACTGTGGATGTTTGCAAGCTCTTAATAGGGACCTGGGTCAGAGAGTAACTCCTCCTGCCTGAGGTTTGGTAGCCAAAGATGGGGAAATTTCTTCTTGATAGCTTCCAATGTAAGCCAGCATATGCTTGATGGAAAGTATATCTCCATGTCAGGTAAGGAAGATTAATCAAGAAGGATGACCTAAGACAGGCACAGTCTACTGATGGGTCTGGGGAGCCTTTTCTTATATCAAAAAGGGGAAGTTATGGAGGCCCATAAAGGTTTCCTAGTGAGATCTGAGCTTGCTATACCCAGCATAGCTACATTAGAGGATTACTTGACCATGTGCATTGTTACTAGGTGATTGGAAGGGTTTACACTTGGCTGAGCTAGGGGGAGGTCTTTGCTCCACCCCTTGGCATTCCTATAAAAATCCCTTTAGAAGAGACAGAGGGGGCTGGCAATAATGATCCAGGCCCTCCCGAGGCTACCCTGTGTTTCTATGTGTTTCTCTCCCCTCTATCTTTATACCTAATATCTCTTATCCTCTCCTCTCTCAAGAGTACCCTCTTGTAAAATGTGGGAGCTGTTCACCCAGCTAGGCTCCCACAGCAAGGGCAGATTCTTGTCCAGTGGCTAGCTTTGTCACAAATAAAACAAGCTCCATATAGAAGTTCTTTCCCCGTCATCCCTTTTTGAAGTAAATTGGTGCTGCCAGGAGCAGACATATCTCATTGTCATGAAAAGCCTTGTGTTATTAAAACATCTGAAATATATTCTTTAGGCCTCTGAAGTGTTTGAAAACCATCTATGTACAATATATCTCTGCTTGACCTTGAAAACATACCTCACATGATTACAAGTTTGATTGTTGTAGATGACTAACTACTAACCTGCATTTCTTAGTTATCCTAAATAGTTTATAATAATAACTTTTAAGGACTAGAAATTTACATTACTGTTTTAGATGAGCTGCATAGGCACAATACCTTAAACAAGAGTAGAAACATATATATTTAGTATATTAAAACAAAAATAACCTCAAGTTTGTATCAATATACAAAAATCTGTACCAATATTTGAGATTAATAGTTGCTTTTTTTTTTAGTTTAAAAGTAGATTCAGTAATCTACCCTCTTACCCTATCATACTTTTATCCCCTCCTTTTCTAGAATGAGATCTCTGAATCAACCTCCTTTGCTTAATTTCTTACATGACAAAAAACTTGTAACTTGCTAGAATTTTCTGCTGCCACAGTCAGGAAAATTCTCTCAGAGACAGCTCAGAAAAAGTAAACAAGAGACTTATATTGCTTACAAACTGTATGCCTGCACTTCTTGTCTGTTTTATAGCTTATTTATTTCATAAATCTATACTTGCACGTGCTGTGCTTACTGCATCTTCAATCTGCTGTCTCGCGCTGCAGTTCTCTCCTCAGCCTTCCCTTCCAGAATTCTCCTCTCCTTGTCCACCTACCCTGGACAACCATGTATATGACCAAAACCAACTTGTAACCAACCCCCGTAAGGATGAATGACCAAAACTGTCTACCCCACCTCTCGGGAATGCGGGTGTTGTGGTTTGTAGACTGCTTTTTGATGTCTGGGATCAACGACATCTTTAGGGGATCCTGATAAAAATGAGATAATTGTCAAGTCCTGGGAGAGCTAGCTGTATTAGTATTATTTTTGTTTGTTTAGTTTCTGTGTAATGGGAAAGTGTGAGGTTATCTGAAGATTACTCCTGGCTGGAGTAGTCTGTGAGGTTGGACCATCTCAATTAGCTGCTTTGAAGTTATTCTGGATGCAGTTTTGAAGAAACTGCAACAGAGACATTCTGAGAGGCTGAATCACCTGGGCTACTTGTTCATTGATGCCTGGTTCTTTTTTTCTGAAAACACAAACTTTTAAAGGTAACATATATATCCATATTAACACAAGTATGGAATGTGTGGTGTGCACAAGTCAGCTAAAGATGATTTTTTTTGTTTATGTTTGAGCAGATAAAAGGCATCTGTAAACTTTATAAGTCTGCTAGGACTGTATAATCAAACTTCTATTGTTGTTGGAATTTTCTTTGGGCTGCCAACTAGCTCCCAAATAAAGACATGTAGACTTAGTATTAATTATGAATGCTTGACCTTAGCTTAGGCTTGTCCCACTAGCTCTTTTACTTAATATAACTTGTTTCTATTCATTTACAGTTTGCCTCAGGGCTCTTTACTTTTCTTTCATTCTGTATGTCTTACTTTCCTGCTTCCTCTGTTTCTGGCTGGCTGGCCCATGGCATCTCCCTGGTGTTTCTTTTTCTGTTCTTCCCCAAGCCTAATTTTTCCCTCCTACTTACTCTCCCTGCATAGCAATTGTGCCTATTCCTCTTCTCTCATTATTGGCCCTTCAACTTTTTATTAGACCAATCAGTTGCCTTAGGCAGGTAAGGTAAAACAGCAACACATTTTTACATAGTTAAACAAATGCAACACATCTTTACATAGTTAAACAGATATTCTGCAAATAAACAATGCACCACATCTTTACATAGTAATGCAACACATCTTTGCAGAGATAAACAAATATTCCACAATACTTTATCCATGCCATATGAATATGGCATGTAATAATAAGTTATGAGGACTCTATAGCCAACAAGATTTAGCATGTCTCATCCAGTCTCAGAGCTGTTCTCATGTTGAGGGATCAGCATATGTATCACCTGTCTTGCAGGTTTTTTTTCCTTCATGTCTGTAGCCAAGATTTTCAGGAGGTCTACCCTGATCAAATCTGATTTTCATTAATTTTGAAGAGATCCATAGTTTTTTGTTTCCTATGGAAACAAAGGCATAATCTCTTTCCCAGTGCAACATATTTTCTGATTTCCATTCTAAAATTGAGACATCCTTAAAATATATAGGTTGGTTTATTCAGTAATTTTCTTCACAATCTAATCTCACAGCAGCTGTCAATTTTGTTTATTAACATTTAAATAACTCAAAGTCAACAAAGCAACATAAGGATCCAGGGGCCCTGTGTGTGCTATTTCCCATCCTTACATGGCTTGTTTCTTTTATATTGCTTTACTCTCTCTTTAAAGACTTGAGTTTTTTATTTTTAAGGTATTTATTTATTTTTCTATGACTGTCTATAACCATTTTCTTTTCTTCAGCATCTAAGTACATTTTTAAGCATACTGTATCTATTCAGAGTTTTTCTTGCTCTGAACTTGACTTTTTGCATGACTGCATCTGTGCACTTGGAGCATTCTCTGACCTTTATGGTCCATATATTTATGTAGCCATTTAGTTGTCAGCTAGTGTGTGATGAGTTGGGCATGGATGCTGTCCTCAGGAAGCCCGTGGAAGAGGTTTTATACCTGCAGCTTACTGGCAGTGTTCCTGCTTCCCACTAAGGAGCTAGATGTGCCCAGCGTGGGCCACACTGTAACAGCCCCTGTCTCTTTCTCACCTACCATTTATTTGGTGTTTATTGTATGCCAGCCTCTGTGCTAGCATTATTATTTCATTTAAGCCTTAAAACAACCTGTGCTTTGTGATTCTGGTATCCTCATTTTCAGGGTATGGCAGCTGAGTCGGAGAGAGTAAGGTAATTGCACTCTGGTGAATAAACTCAGGGAAGATAGCTGAGATTTGAACCCAGCTAATTGTAGTTCTCCATCCACATCCTAAACACACCCATATGTCCTTGAGCATTGAAAATATAGTCACCTAAAAGACTTCAAGTGCTTGGATCAAGCCAATTTGAAAATAAATCGTTGTAAATGTTTTTCTGTTGCAGAAATAATATTTGCCTAATTGAGAGAACCTTTAGACCTACTAATACACCAAAAAGGCTATATTTGACATGTTTTCCATTTCTTCCTTGAAATGACTATTTCATGTTGTAGACAGGTTATACTTGAGAATAAAAGCAGTATATTCTTATGTAAAATTTAGAGAATCCTCAATTAAATTTTATACAGGCTGGTTAGATACATATTTTTGGCCCCCGATAGGAAAAGAAATGGCAAGTTAGATTGTGTATGAGGAGAGTGACTTTATAATGATGTAGTAGTAATTGTGGTATTTGGGTTTCATAGGTGAGCACAGCTAGGGAAAAATGCCTCAAAGGATCCCTTAGGGAGTGGTTATGGAAAGGAGAGATGAGGGTCTACTACGGATCATCCTTGTGCAGTCTCTGCCGGACCATCTCTTACGATGCCTCTTCATTCTGTGGATTGTGCATTTGTGTGTTCTAGGTGGGAACTTTTTTTTGAAAATGTGAAATATTTTACTGAATGAGAGTCCTGCAGTGATATAGCTCTTATTATCTCTATAATAATTGTAATTAGAGTTTTAATAACTAAGTCATCTCTTTTAAAACATACATATTATACTTGTTACATATAAAAATTACTGGGTTTTCTTGCATCTTTATTGACCAGTAGACTTTATTGCTTAGGCTTCTAGTTTTATGCTTCCAGAAAAATTGCATGGAAAATATAAAACCTTCCCTTATGCTCCCTACCCCCTGCCTCCCCAGTTTTCTCTGTTTTCAACATTTTTTGCATTAGTATGGTACAGTTTTTTTTTCCCAAATGATGAATTAATAATTGATGTGCTAGTATTAACTAGAACTCATAGTCTAGGATTTATATTAAGATTGTGTTGTGTAGTCATATAGGTGCTGACAAATGTCACAATTTAAATATCTCCTCTGAACTTTTGGAGGAAAATAAGTTCCCCCGTGAGCATCCCCAGTCTAACTCTTCCAAGAAACAGTAGCGGTGTCTTCTTGTCTCCTTAGAAGCGTTTTGCAGTTCATCTGTTTAGTGGAACAGTGAGTGTAAATGTTCCTGTAAACAGATGATTTTTGTATGTATCATATTTGCCATTTAAAGCATAGTAAGCCATCTTGAAACTTCTTAAAGGGAGAGGTTATTAGGGAACTGAGGACTGAGCTCTGATATTTTCTGTTGAGCAGTCTTCTGGGAATAATAATGCTGTAAGCTAGTCTAGCTAATGCTCTACCATTGCAATACTTTGGGATGGGAACTGGTGCTAAACACATAATAGAAGCCTTGGGATTCCTAGCACATAATAGCATGCTCTTTTCTAGACTTGGAAGCAAGTGCTCTGATGTGTGGTGCTCATGCCCTCACCACCTTTGTCCAAACAGAAAAGCTTTACCTAGTGTTACACAAGACTTAAGATCCTTATCTGTGATACTTTAAACCTCTAAGCAGCCTATTGATTATGTGATTAAATGTGTCTCAATAACAGGTATGCTTTCCTTTCAAAAAGTGAAAATTGAAAAAAGAAACATGAACTGGTCAGTGAGGCTGTAAAGATGTTTCATGAAAAATCAGCCATTATTTTACTGCTTTCTCATGAAACTGTTTGTCATGGGAAGAGACTGGTGGAGGCTCCTTCATAATAAAGTGTTATATAGTCATTTTAGAAATGGGATTTCCATTCAGTGGTCTGGTACAGGTCATGCCTGAATGCAGAAGAAATAGAACTTAGTGACAACTCAAATAGATAAGCTTTACAATTGTTTCCTACTAATTTTATTGTATGAAAAACAGCATGCTTTTCTAGAAGCTATATGGTGAGTCTGTTTTCTAATTTTTTTTTTTTACCGTGAGCTCTTAACGAATTGTTTAAAAATCAATTTGTAGCTATGTGCATAGCAACATTATAATAATTGTTATGTGAAAGAAAGTGCCTGTGATTGGTAGCTGGAAAAACAAATACACACAGTAGAATATCATTAGCGTTAAAATGGAAGAAATTTAGACAATACTGCAGCATAAATGAAGGTTGAGAACATTATACTAAGTAAAGTAAGCGATCTTTAAAAAAATCAGATGCGTATGTGTCTACTGTCTGATTCAGAGTCACAGAGACAGATGGGAAAACGGTGGTTGTCAGGGAGGAAGATGATTGAGAGAGGTTTAATGGGTGTAGAGTTTCAGTTTCCGAGAGACAAAAATCCTAGAGCTTGTTTGTATAACAGTGTGGATGTGCTCCACATGACTAAGCTTAAAAAGGGTTAAGATGATACATTTTATGTGTATCTTACCACAGAAGAAAAATTAAGAAAAATCAATTCAAAGACAAACAGATGCAGCTGATTTTTTTCCCCAGGGGATTAGCCATCGAGGAATGGAGAAGGCTGGAAGTCTGAGTCTTTTCCTAGGAATGTATTATCTCATTTCCTAAATATTTAAATTTAAGAATATCCAGCTGCTTAGAGCTAAAGAGGAAGACAGTCATTTGGGTAATTACTGTCTATTTTTAAAATATATGTAAAGCTGTTTATTTCTATATAAGAATTTTCTTTTAAATCCCATTTTGCCATTTATACTGACTGAAGTTTTGTGTGTTATACTTAAATCATCTAAGCTAGTGAGTATAGGCAGATTGAACTAGTCAAGTTCAAAGGAAGTTATATGTGTGATAGTGATATCCACACAGTGGCAGTTTGAAGAGGTCTGAGCAGCTGTAGATTTGCCTGAGAGGAAGGAGGCCAGCTGCTGAGGAGGATTTCTGTGTTTTTCCGGGAGGGAGGAAGTTACTTGTTAAACACAAGGAAGGCAGTACTATTCATGCTAGGTTATCATTTCCAACAGTCATTAACTGTAAACTGAGCCTGGGATAAGAGTGAAGGAAAAGGTGATGAAATCCTTGTTCTTCCCTGTCATCAGCCACCTTCTTGGGCTTGTAGTAGGTTTAGGCAAAATCTTAAGCAAATATGCACAGGACTGTAATTAAATACTTAGATATACACATAGTATTTTAATATAAGCATCAGCAGAGTACCTGATCTTCAGCAGATATTTGTAGATAAAATAAGATTTGACCTTATTTGTCATGTGACATCATTACACCACACAGTGCCAAGCATGGAAGATATGCTTAATAATTATTTAAATGACAAAATAAGTGTGTGCCAGTTGACAAAGTGAGATAAATAGCATTTATCTGTAAATCTTTTATAAACATGTTTGATTTGCTTTCTCTACACATTTGACCATTTAAAAAAGTTTATCAGCATTATTTCAAGTAGTTTAAAATATCTTCAAACAATAAATAATTAGTTGTTTAAATGGGACATGGTGATGCACTCCTGTGATCTCAGTTCTCAGGAGACTAAGGCAGAGAGATTATGAGTTTGAAATCAGCTGGTACGTAGTGACACCCTGTCTCAGGACAAATGAAAAGGAACTTAAAGAGCATTTCTGCTGTGCTCCCGGTGTGCCTGTTTTACACTCAAAATAATTACTATAAAAGAACTGCGAGGCAGTTGCTGTCATTGCCATTTCCATATATGAGGTCTCTGAGCACAAAGATGTTAACAGCTCACCGTGTTCTAAAGTCCATGTCCTCAGCCACTGTGCATGGCAGACACCCCCTTAGACAAACCTGTGACCAGAAGGCTACAGTACTCAGCTTTCTAGCAGTAATACTTACGGTGCATGCCTCTTAGTCAGACTGTTTTATGGGAGTTCTAACTAGTATAAACATGTGTGGTGTTTGTATATTAGTGATAAAAATTGATGTTTGTCAAGATTGACATTATTTCAGAGTGTCACAGTGTGGAGCTGGAGAATTGGCTCAGTTAGTAGTGGCCCTTGTCACATAAGCATGAGGACCTGAGTTTGGAGCCCCAGACTAGCTAAAATCCGGGGTGTGGTCGCATGTGGGCCCTTAACTCTGTGGCAGGCAGAGACAGGAGAATTGCTGCGGCTTGCTGGGCACCAGCCTCGCATCAGGGTCAGCAAGAAACTGTTCCACAGGAATAAGATATAGGCTGCAAAGATGGCTCAGATGTTAGATGTGCTTGTTGTCCTTCCCTGAGGCCCTGAGTTCAGTGCCCAGCACCCACCTTGGACAACTGCCTGTCCCCAGCTTCAGGGATCCAATGCTTTTCTCGGCTCTCTGTAGGCATCTGTATGCACATGGCACACACACACACACACACACACACACACACACATACATAAATAAATAAAAATAAATTTTAAAACATCAGATTTCACAGGAATGAGGTAGAGAGTGATAGAGTAGGACCTCATTGTCCTCTGGCCTCCATGTGTATATTTGTCAGGGATATGTAACTGTTGGGTACTTGAACTTTTAGTTGTTGATAAAGTGTTGTTTGTGTCTTAAATACGTTTTCAGTAGCAGAGGAGGAATGAGAGTTAGGATCCAGGAGGGCTGATGTTTTAGACACGTTATTCATTTTTGACTACTGCTTTTGAGATTCATTTTGATAAGAAAATGTAGGGTCTAGCAACGCCTTTACTCTACTAATCACACTGAATTTGAGGGTGTGGAGTTGTTTGGCTTTTCCCCATCTCTGTGGCTCAAGAAAGAACTCTGAAACTTCAAACTGCAGCTGAGTTTGAGCTTGGCATTGTTACCCACTCAGGCTCACATTTATTTGTTCTTATTTGCAGCTCTCCTTTGGTGTCTTCTGGGATATTTCTTGATACTCTGGTTGCTCAAAGTCTCTAGGAAGCCCAAGGGGGAAAATAATGTCTAAGATCAGAGAGCTCTGTGAAACAAACTGTCATGTTTAAAACCCAGTGTGGCAGACTTGTGTGCTGTCAACTCCAGCAGTGTGATAGTGTGAGCAGCACTGTGTGTCCCTCCACAGTTATTGTGTGTGCCAGTGTGAGTTTATGTGCACTGTGTGTGTGTTCAAGAGCCCGTGGAAGCCAGAAGAAGGTGTTGGATGCCCTGGCTCTTGAGTTACAGGTGGTTGTAAATCACCATCTGGATGTAGACACTCACCCAGGTCCTCCGCAAAAGCAGTGAGTACTCTGAACCACTGAGCCATCTCTCCAACCCTGAGCACTTTGTTTTCCCTTTCCTTTGTCCACACCCACTTCTCCTTCTACAAATAAAGAACTGCTGTTGTTTTTTACTCTTTTGGGGGCCCACCATTCAGCTCCCAAAAAAATCACCTACAGAGGCTTATTCTTAATTATGAATGCCCGGCCTTAGCTTGGCTTGTTTCTTGCCAGCTCTCCATAACTTTAAATTATTCCATCTACCTTTTGCATCTTGGCTTTTCCTGTTCTCTTATTTCTGCAAATCTTACTCTTACCCTGTGGCTTGCTGTGTAGCTGGGTGGCTGACCCCTGATGTCTTCCTCCTTGTCTGGCTCCTTCTCTCCTTCTCTCAGATTTCTCCTTCTGTATTTTCTCTCTGGCTGCCAGCCCCACCCATCCTTTCTTCTGCCTCAATATTGGGTATTCAGATCTTTATTAGACCATTAGGTGTTTTAGGTAGTAGACACAGTAACACAGCTTCATAGAGTTAAACAAATGCATCATAAACAAAAGTAACACACCTTAAAGTAATATTCCACAACAGAGAACCTGATAACAACTGTTTATGTCAATGATTAAAAACAGTATTGGACAGTGGCAGAGTTTTGTGTATATTTATATTTTCCAAGGTGTTATTGCATGGTAACATAGAATAACACATTTGCTTTAAAGGACTTTTAGTCTCTCTATTGGTATCTAATAATGGGATGGTAAACCTCATTGATTCTAACTAATTGAGGAATCTGTGTAAATCTAAGTTGTCAAAACAAAACAGTCTTCTAAAGAAATATAGTTTATTATTGTGCACACTGCATCTAAAAATCATGCTAACGTATCAGCCCCATGTGGAAGAGTCTGGGGGAGAGTCTGAAGAGAGGCAGCAGCAGCTCGTCACTACTTCACTTTGCAAGTTGTTAGTGACTTTTGAAGTGACAGACTACTTAAGTAGTTCTCTAAAGTTTTAGCTTTCATTTTCTTTATAATATAGTCAGTCTTTAGCCCCATCCCTAAAGTGTGGGCTGAATTTAGAGCCTTCTGGTCCTGGGCAGGCACTCTACTCTGAGCCTTCCGCCCTTCCCACCTCCACTGTGGAAAACGTTTTGAGACACGCTCTTGCCTTGTTGCCCAGGTTAGGCTTGAATTTGTTATGTAGCTCGCAAAGCCTTTGAACTCTATCCTCCTGCCTCGGATTTCTATGTAGCTAGGTACACAGATTTCTATGTAGCTGTGGTACATTTTGTAAATTCTTAGTTATCTGTGCCCTGAGACTAGAATGAAACATGGGAGTAAGGCCTGATAGGAGAGCCTCTAAATGAAGAAGGGCAGAAATCCAAGCCAACCCCCTTGAGCAGTGTTAAAGTAGCAAGCAAGAACTGAAAACTATCTCAGCAAAAATGAATGATTAGTAATTGATAAACAAAATGAAAGCATCGACACTTTGGGTTCTGGGAAAGTCCATATTGAAGGCCCCAACGGGCAAAATCAAAATGGCCATCCCAGGACACAACAAAGGGAAAAATGAAAGATCAGAAACAGAGAGATGATAATGGTGGTTGCCCCACCTGTCGTGGGTGTGAGGGTGACCAGAAGCCAGAGCTGCCACAGTTAGCATGAAGAGGAAAGCATAGCGAGATTAGACAAAGGAGTCATCCTGTGCTCTCCACCGTGGTTCTGCTGTACTGCCTGCCTGCCGCCATCTGGTGTGGCCCTGGGACGGCTCCCGAACAGCCCTGACAGTGCCACCTTCCTAGATGTTGTGTGAACCCTCAGAGATGCCCTAAGTCGCTTATTCTCCTTTGCAGTTTTAAAATAACAATTACTTCGTTTCCTAAAATCCCATCATAGTTCTTGCCGATTTTGAATAATCCTGATGAATTGGTATTCATTTTCCTACCCCTAATTGTACTTTGTATGTTATTTTGTGATAAGAAGGAGCCGTTAGACCTGGTGACATCACTTCATTTTTGTAGGAATGAGGACGTCAGGGTGAAAGGAGAGTTACTTGTGCAAAGAATAAAAGAAAGAGGCTTTCAAGTGCAGCTTGGAAAGTGGGAGTTCGGTATTTTTATAGGAAAAAATATAACTAATTGAGCAGGCTTTTTGAGTTAAATTTTTGTATGCTTGATTGCACACTGAAGTATTAAATCTTTCAAGTGTATCTGTATCAGTGCTGGCTAATCTGCCTTTAGGTATGTAATGGACAGTGGATCTAGCTTTGCTTTTAAGAAAATCCTTGGTGCACTTGACCATTAAGACACATTCCAGCATTTGGTGTTCATTAGTGTTGTAACCGAAACAAAAACATTTTAATGGTTGATCCCAGGGTATTTTGAAGTTAGTATAACTTTGCTGAGAAGGTATTTAAGCTTTAGTATCAGTTACAAATAGGCTATGAGCCAACTTTTCAAGCTGTTTCTGAGTAAGACATTGAGTTTTTCTGAATTAAAAAAATACATTATATGGCACTGTGCCATGTGGAGGGAACAGAATGGAACAATTATTGTAGGATTTGTACTGATAATTGTCATTCTGAGTGAGGCCTTTAGGACACTGTGAAGTGGGTTTAGAGTAACTCCTCATGTCAACAGTTTGCTGAAATTTAGTTTTCGATTATTAAAAACAAGCTTTGAATATAAAAATAGGACTGGATTTGGACAAGAATTAAAGTTTCAACTCATTTTAGGGGTTCTCTACTTGTCCAAAACTGGGCTGTTTCAACTCTTTTTGAAATTTCAAGAAAATGACTCATTTATCTGTCAAGGTAGGATAATTTCACAATCTAGCGAGTTTCAAGGTAAAATACTCACTGAAGAGAGAAGACAGTCTAACCACAGCACTTGGGAGGCAGAGTCAAATGGAACTCTTAGTTCAAGGCTTGGTCTACAAAGAGGGTTTCAACCCAGCCAGAGTATATGATGAGACCCTGTGACAAACCAACCAACCACCATCCACACAACAACAAGAAGAGATAGAAAACTGGCTTGGCAGAGAAGGGCTTAGAATAAGAGACTGCCATTTTAGAGAACATCCAAAGCCTTCACTTTGCCAAGGAAAGGCAGGAAGTCTCATTAATATATGCATATTTGGAATAATTCTATAGTCTTGTTTTCTTTGCGCAAAAGAAGAACTTGCTAATTATTTACCTGGGTCTATTTATCTTCTTTAGTTCCAAAATGTAGAATTATGCCAACGAAAGTCACTCAATCCAAATCATTTTGCATGATTTTTAAAATCATTCTGGTGATAATTTTTATAATTTTGCCCCTTTCACCCCTTGGCCTATTGTGTTTGAAAGTGTTGCCATCTCATTGTCTTGCTTATGCTCACTGGTGTAGTGTGTATATGGCATAAACTATGGGTGTTGTTAGGAAGAAGGAAGATTGATGTGTCTTGACTGTTTTCATTTCTCCACACATCAATGCTCTGTGGAGATAGAAACAATCAACTGTCTTTATGATGATGAGTAAGTGAAACAATTGTGCCATGCTTGGGTTTAAGTTTTTTCCTGCTGCTAAAACAGAACACTCAAGACTAGATCATTTTTAAGAAACAAGATTTATTTAGTTCATAGTTCAGGAGGCTAGAGGCCCACAGTTGAGGAGCCACGTCTGATGAAGGCCTTTGTGCTGTTACCACGGTGACAGGAGAAGCAGAGGGGTTGTGAGAAGAGGGCATCACGAGATGACTGATCTTGCTTCTCTATCACATTCCCTCTGGCAGTAACTGATTTATAATACCACAGTAAGCCCTGCTGGGCAGATCCCATCTTGAAGAGTGTCTTAGTTACTTTTCTGTTCCCACGAAGAGACACTGTGCAAGGCAGCTTTGTACAGTTTCAGAGGATGAGTCCATGACTGTCATGGCAGGTAGCATGGCAGCAGACAGGCACATGACACTGGAGCAGGAGCAGAAGCTGAGTCCTTAGATCAAATCCCTAAGCACCAAGCACAGAGAGCTTCCTGGGAATAGTGTGGGCTTTTGAAACCTTAAAAACCTTGTCTCCAGTGATACACCTCCTCCAACAGGGTCACACCTCCTAATCCTTCCCAAAGGATTCCATCAACTGGGAGCCAGGCCATTCAAAATATATGAGCCTATGAGGTCTATTTTCATCCAGACTGCCTCACTCTGAAGCCCTGGATGGTTTTGAACTTGCCGGGATCCTTCTGCCTCAGTCTCCCAAGTGCTGGTATTAAAAGTATGAGGCACCACTCTCAATTCATGCTCATTTCTTCCTAGGCCTCACCTCCTACATTGTTGTGCTGGTAGTTACATTTCCAGCATATGGATTTGGAGAAACACATTCACATCATAGCAAGTAATAAACATCCATTCTTAACACTCATTCTAAGGCAGTAAAACTGAAAATTAGCTGTAGGGGACTGATCTGTGTTTATTTTCTAATTATGACAAATGTCACTGTTTTATATGCAATAGCTTATTCACCAGGCTACTTTAAAAATAGATATGGTGTACGTGGATTTTCTTGAGTGTATTTGTGTGTGTGTTCAGTTTTGCACAGGGAGACAGAGTTAGGTTTCAAGGAGAAGGTAAATAGACACAGTAAACTGATCTAGGACAGTAGCACCCAGAGACAGCAGACTAGAACATAGGGAATGGAAGTTTAGAAACAAAAAATGTTGGGGAATGCTGTATGAAGGTAGGAGGCATGTGGCTCCAGAAGTTAGGGCTGTGACCAGGGTTGGATGCAGAAGAGGCAATTTCTGGCTGATGGAGCACAGTTGTGTCTTCCAGCTGTTAGTTCATGTGGTGTTGGAAGTCACTGTTGACAGGCTGTTAGGACACAGGCAGACTTTTAATGGAAAGATTCTTTAATCTACTGTAACGAATTCTGTATGTTATTATATATTCTGCATTATAATGATTTTTATGGCTCCACAATACTGTTTAAAAATTTTGTAGCTGTATGAATGAATGATGTTTTGAAAACTCAATGAAAGTAATTTTCTTGACCCCCTTTGCTCCTATAATCCCTCCTCCCTCTCTTCAACTGAACTCCAGGAGCTTGGCCAAGTACTTGGCCGTGGGTCTCTGCATCTGCTTCTATCAGTCACTGGATGTAGGTTCTATGATGACAGTTAGGGTAGTCACCAATTCGAGTACGGGGAAGGCTAGTTCAGGCACCCTCTCTACCATTGCTAAGAGTCTTAGCTGGGGACACCCTTGTAGGTTCCTGGGGATTTCCATAGCACCAGGTTTCTCTCTATCTCCATACTGGCTCACTCTGTCAAGTTATCTCTTTAGGGAAAAACCACAGAGACAGCTGGCCCGAGCTAGTGGGAGCTCTCAGTCTCTGGACTGACAGTTGGAGAGTCTTCATGAGACTGAACTAGGCCCTCTGAATGTGGGTGACAGTTGTGTGGCTTGATCTGTTTGTGGGGCCCCCGGCAATGGGACCAGTACCTATCCCAGGCATATGAATTGGCTTTTTAGAGCCCATTCCCTAAGATGAGATGCCTTACTCAGCCTTGAGGCAGGAGGGAGGGGCTTAGTCCTGCCCCAACTGGATATGCCAGCCTGTGTTGACTACCCAAGGGAGGCCTTAACCCCTATGAGGAGTGAATGGGGGGGGGAGGCACGGGGCGGGGGAATGGGAGAAGGGGAGGGAGGAGGAATGTAAAATGAGGGAGTGGTTGGTATGTAAAATGAAAAAAGTTTTTAAATAAAAAAATGAAAGAAAGAAAGTAGTTTTCATGATTATTGCATTTGCTTTTTAATCTCGAGATATAGGCATCTCATATCATTCTCAAAAGTCAGGTCTTACATCTGTATTTGTGGACACCCTCAAATTGTCCCAGATGTGGCCAGTAACCCTTTCAGCCAACTTCTGTGTCTTTTGATAATCTTAATAATGTGTGAGAACTTTCTTTCATTCTTTGATGGCAAGATACTCTAGGCTTATCCAGCACATCCCTACCCTAGCCTTGTGCTTAGCTGTTTTGCTAAAAGTTTTAGCTGAGTAGAGTTATGTCTATGATTTCCAATTTCTCTGCACTGACAAGACTTAAAAACAATGATGTCATTTGGACTAGGCAACTATCTATGAGCACAGCAGAATATCATTAGGAATCATTTCATCGACTATTTTATTTTTTTGCCAGTCATGTTTGGTTCTATCCTAGGTCCCTGGACTGTCTATCCTCTGAGTTCTAGCCCTCTAAGAAGTGTCATGGATGCTCTCCCTCTCATGGTATGGGTCTCAAGCTGGACGATTCATTGGTTGGCCATTCCCATAATTTCTGCACCACCTTTACCCCACCCAGCATTATCTTGTAGGTAGGGCAAATTGTAGGTCCTGCTGGCTTGCCTTGTCCAGCCTCAGTAGAAGAGGTGCCTAGTCTTACTGCAACTTAATATACCATGGCTATCTGATATACACGGGTGGCCTGCCCTTTTCTAAAGAGAAAGGAGGAAGAGTGGATGGCGTGGGGAGGAAGAGGGGAGGTTGGGGTAGGGACTGGCGGGAGAGGAAGGAGGGAGGAGAAACTGATTGGGTGGGAATAAATTAATTAATTAATAAAAATAAATTAAAAAAATAATGATGTCATCTTATGTGGGAGAGCCACTCCCACTTTTACCTCAAGGTACTCTTGAGGAGGGAGAAGTGAGAAATATTTAGATAGAAGGATAGAGGGGAAAGAGACAGAAACACAGGATAACTCGGGAGGGCCTGGATCCTTATCCACTGGCCCCTTCTGTCTCTTCCAAAGGGTAATTTATAGGAATGCCAAGGCGTAGAGCAAAGACCTCCCCCTAGGTCAGCCAAGTGTAGACCCTTCCAATCACCTAGAAACCAGGCGCATGGTCAAGCAATCCTCTAATGCAACTCTTCTGGGTTAAGCAAGCTCAGATCTCACTAGGAAACCTTGGTGGACCTCCACAGTCATAGCAGTGAACATATGTAGTGTGCAGATCTTTGATTCTAAATGCCATAACTATATATATATATATATATATATATATATTTATGTATATATATATTTATGTATATATGTATATAGTGCATACATACCTACATTTGTTTCTGTTTTTTATTCTAACATTAACACTGATTAACCCATCTTTCCCACACTGATTGAAATACCAGCCCCATGTTATGCCTTGCCTTGCTTCTCTACTCTGTTGGTGCCACTGTGTACCTGGAAGTGAGGCAGTATGGTATTTATTTCAGTGGGTAATTACAAGCTGTAAGTGAGACATGCCAGCCTGGAAGAATTAAGTCAACACATTAGCCATTTCTGCTATCTCAAAGTAGACGATCAAGTTTAAAAATACGGGAGTAAATGACAGCAGCCTCTGAGGAGCCACATGTGAAAGTATGGTCACAAGTCGGAGAGCTGGTCCTGATGATGTGTTTGTCACCTCAGCATCTGGGAAGCTGGAGCTGGAGCTTGTTGGTTCAAGGCTAATCCGGTGCATAGCCAGGTCTTTCTGCCACCCTTCCCCAAAACCCCCTCCCCTCCAAAAAGTTCTGACATCCCTCCCACTGGAAGCTTCGAACCTACTTTTAAAACAGTTATAGAATGATGATAGTTCATGTTCTTACACACATCAGTTGTGTTAGAAAATTCATTCACGATTAAAGTTTAGCTACTTGAGATTATAGGTATTCTGGATTATAAACTCTCTGAGGGCAGAGTCCGTGTCTTATTTCACTTAACGCTTGTTTATTTTATACCTAGTGCACCAGATACCAAGCATCTGCCCTGGGCAGCTTACAGTCTGGTTGGAAGAACAGGCCTAGAGACAGACAGGCACAAATAAAAACTGCCAGCGCATGTGTAGTGTACTGCGTGTCTTCCACAGCAGAGTAGTGAGGTCAGAGGGCACAGACTCACACTCTTGCTGAGCCATCTTCCTAAACAGGGAGAAGGAGCATGTTTAAGTGGTCTCTCACAGCACTTGTCTGTGCCCTCCGCGCACCCCAGTCCTGTGTGCCAACTGCAGAGATAAAAACGGTTGCACTGTGGGATTGCTTTTCCCAGGTATCTACTGCACTTGAAGATGTTGAGCTCTCGCATAATCACAGAGAGTGGTTGTGTGCATCCAGCGTGGTGGCGGTGACAGCACTTGGTTCTAACATCATTTTCTCCAAGTGTGTCTTGTGTTCTATCACTCAAGTTCATTTAGATTTCATACTTTAGTTCCTCTGTTTTGTGTTTGTTGAACACCTGTGACAAGATAATTTCAACCATTCACTTATAAAAGAGAAACACATTATCAGGACATGCCCCAGGTTTGAAACACACCTACGTTTTTACCCATTAGCCATGTGGCAAATACCAGTTACAGATACTTTGAGAACAGTTACTTGTAAACCTAGTATTCATAAAATAAAAAGCCCATTAAAATAAAAACCGTAATGAGATGCACCCGGCCAAACCTGTGTATCATAAACCTTTCCAGATCAGTGCAGCTGAAGAATGTATCCATGACTCTGGAGCAGCTTGAACAAAACAGTATTGCTAACATGACTAAAGCGAAGCGGCTGGCCGCTTGGCTGTGACAGGAAGGTGTGGAACTCCATGGAGGAGTGGAGCATTCCCAGCAGTGGGGGACTGCTACAGGCCATCTTTCTGTGCACAGCTCGTCACAATGTCATACGCTTTTGACAAGTAGAATTATGGAATTAGGAAAAAAAAAACAAAAAACACCAAACCAAGGCAAAAAACCGTTGAAAGTACTAAGGCGAATCATGACAATTAGTTGTAGATGTGACTTAGAGTCTGGCATTGTCTACCAAGAAGGACTTGTGTTCTAGTCTCACCTTCGTTAGAACATTGCCCTCGAAGGCATACTTTCAGGGTGTCACAGGGGCGGATTGTACGGCAGGCATTACTAATAAAGATGAGAGACTGGCTCTGTGAACTCCTAACGGTCACAGGACACGACCATGTCTCCCTCAGTCTCTCGAGCTGTGCAGTGCGTAAGACGGGCCCCCAAAGGGTCCTGTGAGAGGAGGAGAGTGCCGACCCTGTTCCCAGCAGAAGCCTGCCTGGCCTGTGCCAGCAGCCGTCCAGCACGGACAGACATCCTCTCCTGTTCTCCCGTGCTCGCTCGCTCGCTCGCTCGCTCGCTCCCTCCTCACCTGCTCGCTCTCCATCTTACCTTCCACCCTCACCGTTGCTTCTCCTTTAGATTTGTAGATTCCTTGAGCTCTCACAATATTCTCCATTGACTTTTCCTTAGCCTTCTAACCCTGTGAGATTTTGTTTGTTTGTTTGTTGTTTTTAGTTATGGGGGCAGGGGGAGGGGTATAGGTGGCTGGGAGCTGCCTGACCTGGGTGCTGGGAAGTGAACTTGGGTCCTCTGCAAGAGCAGTAGCACTCTTAACTGCTGGGCCACCTCTCCAGCCTCTGGCCCTTTGTTTTTTTTTTCTTTTTGTTTGTTTGTTTGTTTTTGTTTTTGTTTTTACTTTATCTGATGTCTAGTATCTTCTTAAATTTCTTCATCTCCAATTCCCATTCTTTTATTGAGTAGACTCAGTGCCACACACACTCTCTCTCTCTCTTTTTAAATTTCATGGGCATGTAGCTCTCCATAGGAAACTCTTAACCTGAGATTTTTGAAGAGCCTTTGGGGGACCTCAGGATCTCTGAAATTGTATGTGTATGTATTTTTAGAAGAGAGAGGCTTCTAACTCCTGATGCTGTTGAGAGCATTTCATGAACTCTGCAAGGCTAGGAACTGTTGCTTCCTGGGATGTAACTGCCCTTCCTCCCAGATGCCTTGCTAGCCTCCTTTGCTCTTGCCTTGTTGGTGTGAGGACCTCTCCATCACACCCAGGTGCTCTTTGCTGCTGTCTCTACTCAGAGTGTATGCGTTTCTGTCGTTGTGTTATCAGGAGCTTTGCCTCCAGAACTTGATCATCGCTCTTCACTCTTGGCATGCAGCAGCCTTGCTGTAGTCCCCCCCCACCCCCCACTTTCAGAGCTACATCTCTGTGTATTCCTTCAAAGTTATTTTTCTTGGTTTCAAATTTGGTGATTTTAATGGAATGTCACCCATAGGCATTTGGAAACTTGGTTCCTAGTTGGTGGCAGTATTTGGGGATTTTAGGAAGTGTGGCCTTGGGGAAAGCATGTCACTGACTGGAGGCAGGCTTTGAAAGTTTAAGGACTTGGCTTCCAGCTCACTCTCTTTGCTTTGTGTTTGTGGTTCAAGATGTGAGCTCCCAGCTCCCTGCTCCGGCCACCATGCCTTCATTTCACTCTCCAAGACGCTAATCCTTGGCAACAGTAAACCCACATAAACTTTGTCCTTAACAAGTTGCCTTGCGCATGGTGTTTCATCACAGTGATAGAAAAGTAACAACTATACAAATATTCCTAGTAAATGACCAGCTCAATTTGAAACGTGGCAAATGGTTTTTGATTTTCCTTTTCTTATATGTGGAATGTGCCAACTTGGAACCAAAGTGTTCAATATTTTAGAAGATAATTGTCTAGTGAAAAAAAAGAATGTTTTGAAGTTAGTTATAAATTCACCAGAAAAAAATGCACATTGACAGAATTTTGGATTTCTTTAGCCTTTGAAGACAAATATGGCAGCTATAACAAAATAGTCATGTAGACTTACAGTATATTATTTCTAGTTGGCCAAAGAACCACAGTTGTTTTCTTAACCAAAATCATCATGCACATGAATCATCATGTCAGCTGGAAGAATTTAGAGTTCCTCCAGGAAAATGAGATAACCAAGCAAGGCATTTTCATGCATCTTAGCATCCGTGAAAGCCTGAGGAAAAAAGCCTTCCTCTGAAAGCCATGCTGCTTCATCTCTGCACTGGTACCCTGACCTCAGAAACACACGTGTTTCCAGAGTCCTTTTCTGTGCTTGGAATAATCAGATCAGATGGACAAACACAAATTCCATGTGTCCTCCTTTTCTTAACCCTTGGTGATCAGCTCTGGTTATTGACCCAACAACATGTGCTGAAATTATTTAACAGAAATGAAAAGAGTGCCTGGCATTGGCTCTTGGTGCCCAACAGTGAGTGTAGCACACAGGGCCTTTGTCCTCCAGAAAAGAAAGTATTTTCACACCTATGTACTGTAATTCCTATGCAATTAGTCTTAAGTACACCTAAGGACTGACAGTCTGGGGAGAGTAAACTACAGCCACCACAATAGCTCAGTTAGGAGGGTGTTGTAGAATGCTATATACAAGTAGTGGTTTGATAAGGAAAAAAAGCCTTCATTTTGTCACTGTTAATCTGTTTTAATAGTGAAATGGGTGGCAGGCCATTATGTTTGGTTGTTCAGCAGTGGTGATACAAAAGCTTTTGGACCTTGAAACAAATTTTGTTCTGGAAATGAAAATACGTCATGATCCATGCAGGAGATGTTGGCCACAGCTGATAAAGGGGGGTGAGACTGGAGGGTTCTGGTTTTTGTTTCCCTGGTGGCAGATCCCTTACTAAGGCTGACGTAAAGAACTCCACAGTCTGTTTTGGAGACTGCCTTGGGTGTGGGGCTCTATGAAAGACAGTTTAGACAGATTTCTCTGGCCTGACCCTTCTGTAGAGATGATGAAATGGAGGCCTCTATGTCCTTTCAGCTGGTCAGAGGATCATAGAGTTGAGCCTAAATGTTTTGTTTAAAACAAAAACAAAAACAAAAAACAAACAAACAAAAACCCAGCCTTTTACAAATGGCTGACATTGTGCTTCTTCTACTGCTGGGCTTTGGAACCTGAGTGGTGAGGGGTCACATAGTGTGCTTCACAAGACATTGGAGAACAGAGAGTGGCTTTCCTGGAGCCCGTGTGTGTGTGTGTGTGTGTGTGTGTGTGTGTGTGTGTGTGTGTGTGTGTGTGTGTGTGTGTGTTGTGTGTTGTGTGTGTGTGTGTGTGTGTGTGTGTGTGTCTATGTGTTGTGTGTGTGTGTGTCTGTGTGTGTGTGTGTCTGTGTCTGTGTGTGTGTGTGTGTGTGTGTGTGTGTGCGCGCGCCTGTGGCCATGTGTTCTAGTTCTTGCTTCTTTGTAGTAAGTCATTCCTGAGTTCCAGTTCCGGAGACCAGCACTTGAGCTTGCCCCCTGCTCTAAGCAGCCACAGCGAGAGCTCTCACCTGGGCTGCCTCCTCTCCCTCCTCACATTCTCTGCTGCCCCGAGGCAGAGAGGAAAATGGAAAAAGATATGTGACTTCAGCTATAAGGATTCTAGAAGCCATTTAAGACCTGTCAAAAATGATAGATTCAAGCAATTAATGTTTCAAGGTCCTCAAAATTATGTTCTTAAATCTACCTAACTGGAAAAATATGTTATCTTCATTAGGAAGACTCTATGGAGGTAAGCAACAAGTCAAAGCGTTTAGAAAGCAGCATATTTTACCAGTAATGAGCTGTAACTCTGCGGGGCCGACACGTGGAAATCATTATGTAGCAGCAGATAGAGCGGCACCATACTTCTCAAGTCAGAAGCCAGGGCTTCATTAGAGCAGGCCGTTCTGATTCTCACAGTTCCTCTTACGGGCTGGCCAAATACTTCCCGTACTTAATGAAACTAAACTTCAAGGGAAGGCTACCTTAGTTCTGTAGTGTGAAATGCTTCTTCTTCTTTTATTTCTAAGCATATTCTCCCTACCCTTAGAAGATTTTTTTCATTTTAAATTTCACATAATATAAAGAATAATTTATAAGTTATGTAGGTATGAGATTTGCATGCTTTCTATCTAATGTGACTGGAATTTTTCTCCAATTACAGCAGAGGGCAAGCCCATCATTCTCCAGTTTCAAAAAAGATTCCAGCTGCTTGTAAGAGGAGAGCTAAACAGAACATTTAATATTTTGAAAAATTTGTCCTGGGGGAAAAGGTTTCCTGTTCACAAAGATATTAAATTATGTACTTTGGCCACTCTGGGGTGTGGATATTTTGAATACTATAACTGTCATTTATTTTTTATCAAGTTCAAGTGGAAAAATTGAAAACTTACTTTTGACATGTAGTCCTTTGGCTGCACGGACCTGTGTGCTGCTGAGATCTACACAGTCACATTCCTCTTTAGTGGAGACATGTTAGTCTTCAAAATTCTCAGCAAATAGAGCTGCAGCCAAAAATTCCTCTGCTGAGATTCCTTCCGGCCCAGATGAAACTGATAGTTCCAGGCTGTGTTGCTGTCAGTCATCATAATCCAGGTATGGCTGCTCACTGTTTTTAATTTCCCTTTTCTGAACTGAAAGGCAGTGTTTGCCCTTTTCCCATGAGAAGTCAGTGCTAATGTGCCTGGGATTCTAGCAACTGCAGATAGTTGGCCCTTTCCACATGGACACAATTAGGCTCTGTTTTAGGGCTGTTGTGGATATGGGCTTGATGATAGACACAATACAGGGGAAGACAGGCCATGTTGGGGCATTATGGAAAAATAAGAACTTTGGAAGTTGATGCCGCAGAGATCAGCTATTTCCTATGTAAAATACTTCTTGGTTATGTTTGGGGGCAGAATGTGAAATTAATTAAATGAACATTATATTTTTGTTTATTCTTTTCACTAGTCACAAGGCTTTTAGAAACATTCAAAGTCCCATCACCAGTTACCACTCGATTCAGACCAGATCAAAATGATTTTTCTCTTTCTCTTTTTCTCTTCTTATCTCCCTCAATTTTTAAACAAAATTGCATTTATTCATTCATTAATTTGTGTGTGTGTGTGTGTGCGCGCGCGTGTGTGTGTGTGTGTGTGTGTGTGTGCGCGCGCGCGCGTGCCAGGGTGCAGGTTCTCTCCTTCTACCTGCATGAAGGTCCCAGGGATTGAACTCAGATCATCAATCAGGCTTTATCCATTGAGCCTCTCTATCCTTTCTGTTTTTCTTGATAGTAACCCTGGCTGGCCATTAACTTGTGATCTTGCTGTCTCTGCCTTCTATATACTGGGATTTCAGGTATGTACCACCATTTCATATTTTAGATTAATATTTAATTTTTAATACTTAAAAATGGCATGATGGACAGTTCTGAGTTTATATTTCAGTTCGCTTTGTGACCTTAGACCAGTGATGGGTGATCTTTTAGCTTATGAACTGGGGCAGTAAATTATAGAGTTGGTAGGAGGAGTAATAATATGGCAGATATGAAGTATCTGAGGTATGCCTGGTATTCAGAAAATGGTAGTTATATTGCATCATAAATTGCCTGCCTGCTTGCTCATTTATCTTATATTACTTTTTTTTTTTTTTAGCTCTCCCTATTTTTGCTAATTTAGTTCTTTTCTATTGGAACTTAGAAGTATGGAAATACTTAACTTATGGATAAATTTATCAAAAAATAAGAGCTTTGCTGGTCATCTCCCAAGAGGCTTTGAAGATGTTTGACTTTCAGCCTGATGGTGTTTCCATGTCCTCAGGGCACCATATCTTGGGGAGACTGGACTTGCTCGAGTGGACACCATGTACTCAGATACAGCCTGAGAAGGAAGCTACCACTGGGGCATAGCTGTGGAGGGCACTGATCCTCCAGAGGTTGTGGACGCGCAGAGGACAGTGAAGAAGGGGTAGTTCCAGGGCTTGGGTGTGGAGTGGTGTGGGTGAAGGTGGCACTGACCACACACTTGCTTTTCCGCTTCTCCTTGAAACTCTGCTGAAAAGGACCACGCCAAAACAGAGAGGTGATAACAGCAGTAAGTCGTGAACCACATTTTGGAAGTTAGTGAAAAGCTAAGAAGTAGATGTTTGCAGGGTGGAACCAAAGACTGTAATTGAAGGAGAAGATCTGGAAAGTCACAGATTCACATGCACTGGGTGTGCATTAATCATTGAAGTACGAACCTTCTTTATTCTCAGGGGAGGAAATAACACACACTACACATAATGAAGTGATTTAAATAGTGTTAGAAGGTGACAGATAGTGAAGAAGAAAATGGGATAAGGAAGGTTAGGTATGCTGAGGGAAGGGGCTGGTCATGTTTACAGTGAGGTGGTTGAGTGGACTTGCTTGAGCAGTGACTTGGAAGATGGGGATTGAGCTAAGCCCATTGGAGGTAGGCTGTTGTAGGCATCAAGATGACTAGTGAAAGCCTGGAGCATGTGGAGACAAACTTGAGAACCAAGGTTGTGAACATGGTTGGACAGGAGTAAGAGACAGGTCATGGCTGGAGAGAGAACTCTTTGAGAGGACCCAAGTCTGGTTCCCGCAGTCATGTCAGATGGCTCACAACCACCTGTAACTCTAGCTCCAGGGGGGAGGATCTGACATCTTTGGCTTCTGTGAGCACTAGCACACATGTTCACATTACCTCTGTACCCCCTCCCACCCCCACCAGATACACATAATTAACAAATAACAAATGAAGAGATCAAAGGTAATGAAGGGGTGTGGGTAGATGATGGAAACTTTTGGCCATTGTAGGGATGTTCTGAGAGTAAGTTTGTTGTGGAATATTATTTTAACCAGGCAAAGGTGTGTTACACTTGTTTATGCTGCAGAATATTGTTTTAACTGTGTAAAGGTGTATTACATTTGTGTGTGCTGCATTTGTTTAACAATGTAAGGATGATTGTTTAATTATGTAAAGATGTGTTGCATCTGTTTCACCTTGCCTGCCTAAGGCACCTGATTGGTCTAATAAAAACCTGAACGGCCAATAGCTAGGCAGGAGTGATAGGATGGGGCCGTGGGTCAGAGACAAAAAGAGAAGAATGAGAAAAATGCCTGGGGCCAGAAACCAGGCAGGCATAAGCCAGCCAGACATACAGACAGCAAGCAAGAAAGAAAAAAGTAAAAATCTCTGAGGCAAAATGTAGATAAAGAGAAACAGGTTAATTTAAGTTAAAAGAGCTAGCTAGAAATGAGCCTAAGCTAAGGCTGAGCATTCAAACTAATAAGAAGTCTCTGTGTCATTATTTGGGAGCTGGTTGTGTATCCCAAAAGAAGAAACCTGGTATGTAAGTTGGAATGACATGGTCTGCCCAAGGTTTTACCAGGGTCAAACAAGAATGTGTATGCCAACCTGTGACACTCTGCCTGCTTCTAATGGCCAGCACTCAGAAGACTGTTGGGCTCATGACTGTTCCTCACATGCTCCACCCCAAAGAAGATCATATAGGAGAATGGAAAGCATTTCTTGGAGAGACTAATTAGAAGGTCTACATGCAGTGGTTTTGGGGTCCCCATTGGAAAAGGTCATTTGCCATGTTAGCCTATGATGATGTCACGAGATGGTGCATTGTTCACATCTAAGTATACCTACTGTTCACTTCAGCTGTTGCTCTCTTGACTTGAGCAGACATGTTTGAACAAAGGTTTTTATATTAATGAAACCAAAATAGGTGAAAAAGAATGTGAAAGGAACAGAGTCAGGGTCAGAACTTGTGAACTTGGGTAATAGAGTGTGCTGTATCTATAAAGAGCAACAGGGTACTTGCACAGCACCATTCAAAGATGGACTCGTGGTCATCTAAAATGTTACTTATTCAGTAGAAGAGTTTGGAGGTGAAGTAAGTAGTCTTTAAGGTACCTTTAGAAAGAGTAAGGCGGTGTAGACTAGAGTGGAGGTGAGAGGTTCAGGAGAGTACTTGAAGCTGCTTAGCACTTGACCAACAGAGCCTCAGAAGTTTGAGGTGATTGGCTGTTCTTCCAGTAAGCTCTGTGGTCTGGACTCCAGCACTGACTCCGGGGAATGTTTTTCTGCTCCTCTTCACTATTCTCTGCCTGACACAGCATGTGTACAGAGTAGATTCTCTAATATTTTAACTGAAATTAGCCTCATCTTTCATAGAAAAGACACATAATAAACTAAGCTAAGCAGGAGCTAATGAGAAGGAAACATTGTTTTTTCAAGAAAGACAATTTACTTTCTTTTTTTTTTTGGTCAGTTGGGAATAGTCTTGTGTGTGTGTGTGTGTGTGTGTGTGTGTGTGTGTGTGTGTAGACAAGGTCTCACAGTCCAGGACTCTAGCTGTCCTGGAACTCACTGTAGACCAGGCTGGCCGTATTCACCAGTCCTTACTGTAAAACACCAAACGTTGATGTAAGTGACAGTGGTGTTGACTGCACTGAGGAGGGACGGAGCGTGCCATGGGAGAGCTAGGATGGCTGTGTGGAAGCTTCGGCTGTCGATGTGGAAGCACCCGTGGGCATGGCATCTAGAGGGAGCTGAATTGATGGCTGAAGAAGGATGTGGTAGGAGCCCTTACCTCCACTGATACATGTCTGTGAAACTAGTTATAAATAGTGGAGCTTCATTTTGGCAAAACAAAAATTGAAGGCATTTAATGCTGCCACGTTGCATCCTTCTGTGTATTAAGGCTGTGTCTGTCACCTGCATCTTCCCAGCCGGCCCTTTACATGTTTTCTTTCTCCTTCTCTTTCTGCTTCCATTGCTGATCCATTTTCTGCTGTTGTTCCACACAGGGTCTTTTGTTGGCTGCTGGTGGTACTGCTGTGAGAGGATCTGGAGACTTTAGACCTAGAGGGCTGGAGCAGTCATTGGTGGTGTGCCTTTGAGGGTTATACCAGTCTCTTCAGTCGGTGCTGTCTGTCCACCTTCTCCATCGACTCCCACCACCATGATGTTCTGCCTGAGCACATGGACCCAAGCAACTGCTGTGGGATGTCGTTCTGTATGCTGTGAATATGTGTTGCTCTGATTGGCTGATAAATAAAATACTGATTGGCCAGTAGCCAGGCAGGAAGTATAATACAGGCAGGAAGTACCAAGCAGACGAGGAGAATTCTGGGAAGAGGAAGGGCTGAGGAGTTGCCAGCCAGACACAGAGGAAGCAAGATGACAAGGCAGAACTGAGAACAGGTACCAAGCCATGTGGCTAAACATAAATAAGAATTATGGGTTAAGTCAAGTGTAAGAGCTGGTCAGTAATAAGCCTGAGCTAATGGCCGAGCAGTTATAATTAATATAACTTCTGAGTGATTGTTCTATAAGTGGGCCACGGGAATGCGGGGGCCCTGTGGGACCTGAGAAACATCTGATTACAAGCAACCGTGGGCCCCAGGAACCAGAATAAATCTTCCCTCTTTTAACTTGCTCTGGCAGATGTATGGGATACATTAAAGAAGCCAGCACACCTCTCTGAATTGACGTGGCCTTTTGACTTAATAGTACAGTGAGTGAAACTGTAGTCACGTGGCCTGGGGGATCTTTTGCAGTGAGCTGTTTTCTCTGAAGAAGTCACTTGTGATCTCTTGCTGTAGCTTCCTTTAATGATGACACTTCTCACCGTAATGAAGGCCCCTCATGCGCCGGTGTTGTTCCTTTGACTTATTTAGTGTATATTGTACGTTCTGCAAGGCCAAGGGCTGTCAGCTCTGTTTACTGTTTAATGGCAGTCACAGTACATGTGCGTAGTAGATTCCCAGATATCTGATATGACATCATCATATGCCATTGAGAAGGAGATTATTAGTGTTTAAAAGAGCATGGCGTTTGAGTTAGACAAGCCTGGATTTCAAATCCATCTCTACTGCTTACTAGCCATTTTACTTATCTCCCCTTGTGAATCCCAGTTTCCTCGTCTACATAATAGGAATGGTCATGGTTCCTCATGATGGAGGTTGCTGTATGGATTAAATGGAATCAAGCAGATGAACTGCTCAGCACACAGTAATGGCTAGTGTGTGCTCACTGTGGTTACTCTGGCCTTGTTTCTGAGTGATGCTGTCACTATTTGCTCAGACTTTGAGAGCTTCCATCTGCTTGTCAAGAGGAATTTTTCCTCCTCAAGGATTGAGCAAGTGTTGATGGTTGCTTGCCATCTGTCTGCACCTCTTTCCCTCCCTCCGAATAACCACTCCTTGCTCTTAACACCTAGGCCCCCGCACGTCAGAGACATTTTCAGTTCCTATCATCTGCTGCTGCTGCGATCATTTTCTTTTTGCTCTTTGAAAGCATCACAGTTAATTTTTTTTTTTTTTTTTTTTTTATTAAAGTGATGCCTGGCATTAGTAAAGTAAAAGTAAAAGTTATACTTTTCTCCCTCAATTCTCTAGGGATACCATGAGAGGTCACACAGGTTTTAGAGAAAAAATTCTGTCAGAAAATAGGTTTTTTTTTTTTTTTTTTAAATGATATCTATTGTATAATTTCTAGTACAGTGAGAAAACGTTGTTCACAAAACATTCTCCACCCCATGGAGTGTGGCTTGCTTTCAGAGAAAGTGATGAGAAAAACTTGCAGTGCTTTCAAGAAGGGGGATTGGTGTCCTCCGAGGTGGGAGTCTGTTCTGCCCATCTCTCTGTCCACTGGCAGGCAGGGACCGTCTGTGTGAGAACCAATCGCCATGTGGCTGTTGTGCTCATTCCTGGGTTTGTATTTTGCTGTACTGTGAGAGGTCCGTGCAGGCGCTCCCGAGCATCTCCATCCCGCTCTCTCTGACTTCCACTGCTTTGACACGGGGAGACGTTTTCGGCCCTTGAGTTGGTGGCTGAAGTGCTCTTGGCTTTTCTTTTCTTTTCTTTTCTTTTTTTGAAGAATTTGGGTCTGTTTTGAAAACTGTCCCTCACTTTGGGGTTGTGAGGTTTTAATAGAGTAAAGTTTTGCAGTTCTGTGGAGACCCGTGGGAGGACACTCAGCTCCCAGGTGTGTCAGTGGGCACCTGGTACCAGTTTGTACCGGTACTGTTGATCACTTGGTTAAGATGCACAAGAGGTTTCCCCAGGGTCAGGTTATGGTTTGTCCCTCTGTAACTCCTGTGTGAGGTGAACTAGCTCCTTCCTCATTAGATGTCTGCTGCTGCATCCTTCCTCATTCACCGGTGCCGTCCTACTAAGGAAGGCTTCCCTTCTGCCGCTTTTATTTCTATTCATTTGAACTCACAGATTCTTATTTATTTAGTAGATTATATTTTATTACTGACATTAATTAATTTATTACTGGCATTAAACATTTTGATGCTTAAATTAGTTCAGGTCTGGCTGGTGGGAACCCTTGCAAATAGCCTCATCCTCTTGATAGAGCTTCATCATTTACGCAGTCTGCATTATCTTTCCGTGTATTAAGGTATTCAGAGTTCTTTTTGTTCTTTCTACCTTAGCCCTAGGCTCAGTCTTTTCTCTAAGGTGCTCTGGGTCCTTTTCATGGAAATTGGTATTTTAAAAACAAGATCTGAGTCTTTGGTGCAACCATTGCTGCTAACGTATCATTGTTGGAGATGCCATCAGATCTCACGTTTTTCAGGAACCAAGCGAAGAAAGGCATGTGTGTGTCTGCATTGTGTCATGTTGATTATTACAGCTCATTAGAGTACCTACAACACTACAGTACCCATTCTAGATCCTGTTTGTGACTTTCTAATGGTAAAAACTTGGCTCTATAGTATTATCTTCTGTCCCTGTTAGGACCCCTGCTTTGTCATTAAGTGAAATGTTTGAATTAAGTTATAATAAACAGTTACAATGTTAGGTATCCTCACTGTATGGTCAGTGTTCGGCATGAAGTAGAAGAAGCAATATCTTCATTTTTTAAATTTTTGACAGTGGTTCTCAACCTGTGGGTTGTGACTCCTTTGACAAACTTCTGTCTCCAAAAAATATATTATGATTCATAACAGTACTAAAATTACAGTTATGAAATAGCAATGAATATAATTATATGGTTGGGGTCACCACAATATGAGGAACTGTATTAAAGGGTCGCAGCATTAGGAAGGTTGAGAAACCGCTGCTTTTGACTATATGATATACAACTATATAAATATCCTTGCTTTTTACTGTTTAAAGTATGAATATGATAGATTATTCAGTTACTGTGAACTATTAACATCCAGCTTGTTTCCAACAAGAAAAAGTCAGAACTTAATAAAATTGCTCAGTAAGAAAAATAGCTCCTTTGTCTGCTTTAGAACGCCTAGTCTGTAGGCAGCAGTATCGAACAGACTTCAGCATTTCTGATTACAGAATTAGCTTGCAGACTTTGTCGGGCTCGTTTCTCACACCTGTCAGCTGTAGCAATGTGAAATATGTTCCTCATCTGAATCCCTTCCTGTGCCTCCTGCTGCCAGACAGACAGAGCTCCCATGGCTGCTGCTTGATATTAGGCTGCTAAACAAGAATGCTTGGAACTGACTGAGGAGCTGGAGACCTGAGAGTTCTGAGAACCTGAAGATTCGTTCCCAAATTACACTGTTAGCGCTGTGTGTAGTCCTGGGAAAAACAGTAGGGTTTCCTTCCCTGTGCCCTCCACAGTTACACAGTGACAGTTTAGGACCGTCACTGGCGGCTTTTCTTCATGATGTAATTAAAACTATACCCTGTCCTCAGGGTGGTTCAATTCTTAGAAAGAAAGTGCTTTCAAAGTGATCTCTACTTGTTTTACTCTTGTTTATTTACCTCAGGTGTGTTAGTTGTAGCTGTGGCTTCTCGTAACAGTTTCTAATGTGAGTTTCTCATGCCACCAGGCAAGTGGGGAGGACATGATAGCTTCATGCTCAGCGCGGCTTTTCCACAGGACAACTAGGAACGGCCTTCGTTAGAAGAGATTTTTCTTCACTGTGGATTTTCTAACCCAGATGAATGTATTTGCTTTAGGCTTTTCTCTTCATACTTATGAGGGAGTGGGTCTTTAAAAACTGGACAGAAAGATCAAAACCTTCCAAGCACTCTAATCTTAAAGGCATTTTTGTGTTTAAAGAAAAACTGAAATGGCAATTTATATGAATAGTCTTTTGTTCTAGAGTAAACTTGAGAGCCATGTTCTATATATTCAAACCTTTCAAGTGTGGACACTCAGAGCTAATTATGTCCCATGAGACAAGCGTGATTGTCATGATGTATGTCCCTGCTCCCTATTGTGGTGGTTTCTATAAACACAGATTGTTCAAATATTGGCCCCATATTACTGACTTACAGACACACACACACACACACACACACACACACACACACACACACACACGTTGCTGTCACAGCATGACCTACTGGCTGTAGTTTCAAATACATCTTTGCACTTTTAGCCAGTTATGATTTTGTTTTCATTTTCAGTTTTCAGTCGTTGTCCCATTGGGTTTTATGATAGTGCAGTATCTTTTTTAGGGTTATACATGAACCCCAGGGATACAACCCAGAAGAGGAATGGGAAAGGAAACTCCATCCTGCTAGGGGTCACTCAGGTTCAATGTTGACAGTGGGAGCTGTCTTTTTCAGTTAAAGTGAAAACCAATAGTTTTTCCCCCCATTTCCAATCACAAGTGTGGCAGAATATTTATTTAAAAAGAATCTTTAAAAGATACATAATAAACTCTATATTTAATCAAATTATGGAAGGCAGCATCCTGAGGTGCAGAGCCATAGGCGGCACCTGGCATCAGAGGAGGCCATGTTCCCTTCTCCCAGGGTTCCCTTCTTCCTCCCAGGGTTCCCTTCTCCTTCCCTCTCCAGGGTTCCCTTCTCCCAGGGTTCCCTTCTCCCAGGGTTCCCTTCTCCCAGGGTTTCCTTCCTTCCCTTCTCCCAGGGTTCCCTTCTCCCAGGGTTCCCTTCTCCCAGGGTTCCCTTCTCCCAGGGTTCCCTTCTCCCTCTCCAGGGTTCCCTTCTCACAGGGTTCCCTTCTCACAGGGTTCCCGTCTCCCAGGGTTCCCTTCTCACAGTGCATCCCTGGGCAGAGCAGGGTTTGTTCGGACGTGGTGCATGCTCAGCTAAGAATTGAGTGTGATGCAGAAGAATGAATGAATCTCAGGAGCTTTTGTCTGACTTTTCTTTGATTATTTTCCAATTGAAGATAGAATCTCCTTTGATACAGTTGACTTGTCATTTTACAGATAAAGAATCTTAATTTGCAGATGGAATGGGCTAGGACAGACGCGGAGCCACAAGGTACTTCACGCTTGCTTATCACTTGCTCTGTCTTCAAAACGAGTTTATTTTCAGGCTGTGTAATAGTTGGAGCTAAGCCAAACATAATAATGTGAAATTTTTATATGTACTGCTACAGTGCCTTGACCATTTTCAGTTGTGATTTGCATATCCGTTGTCTGTAAACAGACAGTTACAATGTTCTCATGGAGGTGCTTAAACAGTGGCTTTCTTAGGCTAATTTTTTCCTTTTCTGTTGTGATTACTGTTCTTTGTTTAACTTGTTGCTAACTTCCCTACTGAGGGCTGTTATAGTTGGATTTGTTGAACAGAGTATAGTGTCACTGACTGGAGTGTGAAGGGACTTCAGAAGCTATCTTGCTGAAGCAATTCATTATTTGCAAGAAGAAAGGCCTCCAAGCGCTGAGTGGCTTGTCAATGCCACATCAATAGATGGGGACAGAGCTGGAAGTAGAGCCTGGGTTTTATGGTCTCTTGTCCAGTGCATCTTTGTTGTGAATAATTTACCTCTAACTGGCAGATAAAATAAGAAGTCAGAGTTTTGGTGCAGATTTATCGGGGCAGTGATATATGATAAAATGTAGGGCAATCGGGGCAGACTTACAAATCAGTTTCACTGTGCTTTTCTTTCTTCCCAAGCTCTAGGTCCTATGCCTGTTGAAGAGGGAGTTAGAAGAAAACCTAAGGAGATGAGGACTCGTTAGGCTGCCAGGGTTGGAGCACACATTTGAGAGCTCTGACCTGCTAGCAGGGCAGGAAGAATGATTATGGAAAAAAGAATGATGTTGTGGCTGTACCATGTGATCATTTTACAGGGATTGCAGACATTGGTTAGCTCTGCTTTGTTGATCGAAGGTGTAACCAGGAGAGATAGGCAAGCCCAGCTGGAGATTCCTAAGTATTACTTCATGAAAAGGACAACAGCCTGGCACACGTGGCCTGTGTATGCATGTCTACATATGTGTTTAAAGATTATATTTGTATTGATTGAGTGATCCCAGAGGAGTCAAAGCAGTTTTATATTGATAGATTGGCATATCAGAGAAAAATTACTTTTTCTCTGATAATTATATTATTTAATGTGTTACTTTCACGTGTTACTTTTATTAAATAAAATAGAAATAAATAAATCCATTTATAGAATTTTAGACTTAAGATCTTTTTAATTTTTAGTTTTTCTAGTAGGGTCTTGCTCTGTGTCTCAGACTTTCCTTGCTTAAAAGCTGAAAAGCTTAAAATAGTGATGACAGCTAATAGATATGGCAGTATTTTATTTGTACTAGAATGTGATTTTAATTGTATGTTAATAAATAAAGTTGCTTGGAGGTCAGAGCTAATAGCAAGCCGTAGCAGAGCTGGGCATTCGTGGTGCATGCCTTTAATCTCAGCACTTGGTAGAAGAGCTAGGTAGATCTCTGTGTGGTCAAGGATACAGCCAGCATTGGAGACACACACCTTTAATCTCAATAACATAGAAGACCTGGAGGGCTGTACTTACAGGCAGTGATGAGGCAGTCATGTGTTTGGGTTTACAACCAATGAGAAGGCAGAACAGAAAGTCTATATAAAGACAAACACACAGGAAGTAGGTCTCTTTTGGAGAGGTAGGACCACAGCAGGAGGAAGGGTAAGGTTTTAGCTCTGAGCTCTGACCTCTTGGCTTTCTTCTTTACATTGGTTCTGTGTTTCTTATTTAATAAGATGGTTGGTTACATCTACAAATAGACTTTCCTGTAGAAAAAGGACATCTCTAAATGACTTGTCCTCTGAATCACTGTGCGCTGTGCATTTGCAACACACTGCATTCTTCTGGAAGCTGACTTTTAATGTGCTCTGTGGTGGCTTGAAAGACTATGGCCCCCAAAAGGGAGTGGCACTACTAGGAGGTGTGGCCTTGTTGGAGTGGGTGTGACCTAGTTGGAGGAAGTGTGTCACTGTGGAGGTGGGCTCTCTTTTGCTCAAGCTTCCCTCCCTCCATGTGACTGGTAGTTGACTTCCTGTTGTCTGCAAGATGTAGCACTCTCAGATACTCCAGCACCATGTCTGCCTGCCTGCTGTCATGCTCCCTGTCATGATGATGATGATAGACTGAACCTCTGAAACTGTAAGAGAACCACTCCAATTAAATGTTTTCTTTATAAGAGTTAACATGGTCATGGTGTCTCTTCACAGTAATAGAAACCCCAACTAAGACATGCTCTCTTAAGCTGAGAGTTTTCAAATGCCTATAGTTCCGATTCACTTACTTTTTAAAATCGTGTAGTTTGTGTCTAATTTTCAGGTGTCGAATCAAGATCGCTGCTCTGTAAGTATTTAGGGGCGCAATACTTAAAATGTTTCGTTATTTATATTTTATTTAGCAGTATTAAAGTTAGTATATTCACCAAATTTTTGTATGGGATATTGTTTCCATATAAAATCAAGGCCAGTGAATTCTCATGACCTCTGATTAACTGAAGACTGGAACTACCCTTCTGCTAGAAGTAGATTACTATTGTACTATGTGGATTTTCTAAGTCCTGAGTTTCTTGAGCCTTTAGTAACTTCATAAATACTCTTGTAATTTTCCAGCACTGGAGAACCTTGGCCTAAAAAGTTGCTTGTTTAATTTAAATCATAGATACTAATAAAAGAAAAAATATTTTGGGGTATAAATATTTACTGAAAGCGTGTTAGTCACAGGTTTCACATAGCACCAACAAAGCTGTTCTTCATAGAAAAATTAAAAACTAGGCAATTTAAAAACTGAGGAAAACACAAGTGATAATTTGTGTTTGGGGTGAGAAAACAGAATACTATTTCTTTTCGTGCTTAAGAAATGTGTTTTATAATTAACTGCTCTTAGATGCTATTATAGTTCCTTATAGTAGCATCAGATTAATATTTATAGTTTGTAACCAGGTCTTGCAATTAAACACCACATTAAAATTGTCTTTGTGATTATTGTTGTGGGTGTACATGATGTGGGAGGGATACATATGCCATGTTGTACTCGTGGAGGTCAGAGGGCAGCTTTGGTAGTCGGTTCTCCCCTTCTCCTTTGCGTGGTCCACCGTTATTAGATCCCCAGGCTTCTGCACCAGGCCCCTTTGCCTGCTGAGCCATCTCAGCAGCCTAACATCCATCTCAGCACAGGAAGCTTCCACTCCATGGGGCTTGTAAAGCTTGTAGAAACCCAGTGCTGGTCTGCAAGCTCAGAACGTGGAGCGTAGTTGGTTCAAGCTACAAAGGAACAAAGTAAATTGCACATGAGGGAGTAGTTATAAAGAAGGGGGAGGGGGCTGGGCAGTGGTGGCGCACACCTTTAATCCCAGCACTCAGGAGACAGAGGCAGGTGGATCTCTGAGTTCAAGGCCAGCCTGGGCTGTAGAGTAAGTTCCAGGATAGCCAGAGCTGTTACACAGGGAAACCCTGTCTCGGGGAAAAAGAAAAAGCAAGCAGACAAACAAACAAGAAGAAGGTTGGAGATCCGATGTGCTGCACAGTCTTCCTTAGCTTTTAATGAGTTTACTAAGTTAGCCTCCATGAAGAACTCTGACCACCTTTCCCTGTTGCTGCTATGAAGTTTTCATTGAAAAGTAGGTCGTTGTGGTTGACTCCTGCTGTGACGTTGGTGAGGAGAGCACAGAAGACCTGGCTTGTTGTGCAGTGGGACTGCTGGATAACTAGCTTGTTAGAGGGCCCTAATTTCTACTTTTAGAACATTTGTCTTACTTAAGGCTGTGCAGCATGCGGTTGCATGTTTTCTGCATATACTGTAAGGATATTAAACTTAAAATGCGGTATTAATTATTTTGACCATTTTCTCTTTTTCCATTTGTGGTGGAAGCTCAAAGAACAAATGAAAGTGGCTGGTGCCTTTCTGGGCTCCTGAGATCCAAATGTTAATTTAATTAGAAATGGTCCAGCAGACGTTGGCTAGAGGCATGTTAGAAGCATGCATAAGTCTTGCTTTTGACATGGTTTTGTTGTTTTGTGGAGATGAAGTCTTGTTATGTGCCTGAGATTGGCTGTGAACCCATGGCAGTCCTCTTACCTCAGGCCTCCTACATGCTGGGAAGCAGATACATGCCAACATGCTTGGCAGACCCTTGCAGGTGTAAGATTCATGCTTGCTATTAAATTTTAGGATTCGTTCATGATTTAAATGTTTTTATAGGAGAAAAATGTGTGAAAACAGCCAGGAAAATTCTAGAAATGTCAAGTGAAATACATCTTCAATGGCAAAATGGGGTATTGATAATATCTGCTTCTGTAGGTTATCATGAGGATTAAAGGGTATAATTTATTTAAAATTCTTAGTATTGTATCTGACACAGAGCAAATGGTTAATGTTTTTGTGTATGGTGTGTGTGTGTGTGTATTTGCATGTGTGCACACATACTATGCACATGTTGTGGTCAGAGAACATCCTTGACATTGGCCCTGACCTCCCCTCGTGTGAGATGGGGCCTCTCTCCTTGTTGTTGCCCCTCCATCGATCCACTGTGCCCGTTAGGCACCATGTGTGTTTTCCTTCTGTAAACGAGATCATTTTGTAATTCAGGCATTTTTACTAACACAGCCAGTTCCTAGAATAGTGAGCCAATAACAAGAAGTTTAACAATGCTCTAAATGGGTGCCATTGTCTCTAACCGTTACTCATTACTGAGCTGATGAATGATATTCTTACCCTACTGCTAGAGAAGTACTTATTAAATAGCATAAATCTTTTGTTTTCTCTACTTTAGTGGGTTCAGACAGTGCTTGCACAGGGTGTGCCATACCCTGTTCTGGACTCTTACTTGGTTGGTGATCTCTTGGCAGTTGGGGGTGTGTGGGTGTGGGCGTTCCTCTTAGAAGATCCTTCCTTCCTCTCACTTTCCATTCTGTGGGTTTGTATCCCTGCAGTTGGAGAAAAGGAGAGAGTCTGTTAGTTTGGGCTTTAAAAATAGTTTTACAAAAAGAACAAACACCAAATTCTATTGGTCATATTTAGAGAATGTTAAGGATCCAGTGGACTATTATGAAAAATGAGAATGGGTGGGTGGGTCACTGTCTTAAATGACTGGTTTAAAAATGGAAGCCAGAGATCCACCTCATTTATCTGAACTAAAAAGAATTACAGGGCAACCTGAGCTACATAGTGAGAACCTGTTTCAAATAAAACAGACAACACCAACAGCTTCCCCCAGCCCCGCCTCACTTCCCCATTCAAAACCTAAGTATGAAGAAATGCCCCATATTGTGGCTGAAGCAGAAATATGGCAAGTTAGAGGCCACATGGAGCTATATAACGAAACCCTGTCTGGGGTGGAGTAGAGACACACATAGGTGCTTCCTTAGACCTTTGTTTTTATAACTAGTACCCTAGTTGTATGTTGATGGGGACTTCGGTAAGTTTTATAACTAGTACCCTAGTTATATGTTGATGTAGACTTTGATAAGTTTTATAACTAGTACCCTAGGTATATGTTGATGGAGACTTTGATAAGTTTTATAACTAGTTACCCTAGTTATATGTTGATGGGGACTTCGGTAAGTTTTATAACTAGTGCCCTAGTTATATGTTGATAGTGCCCATGTTAACATGTTGATGGAGACCTTTTCTATTTATTTCCTCCTCCATTTCTCTCCTTCACCCCCCCCCTTTTCTTTTTGCTAAATAAAGAATGCTGCAGCTGGGCAGCGGTGGCGCACGCCTTTAACCCCAGCACACAAGAGGCAGACAGGTGGATCTTTGTAAGTTTGAGGCCAGCATGGACTTCAGAGTGAGTTCCAGGACTGCCAGGGCTACACAGTGAAACCCTGTCTTAAACAAACAAAGAATGCTGTAACACATATCCCTGTATACACTGTTTGAATGAAATTTTAGGCTTAGTCATAGGGTGAGCGCCAGTGGCAGTGGGTTTCTAGATGAAAGGACTTTACAAGGTACATTGAAGTCTGTTAGTAACTATAACTGCCCTGTAGAGAGGCCTCTAGTTACATTGTCACTACATTTCCTCACTTTTGTGGGCACCAGCCGTGTACATTTTAGTGTTTTGATTGGAACAAAGTTTTGTTATGAGTAAGCAATTTTGAACTTATTAACTTTGTAACTTGTTTGTTCACGTCTTCTGGCTGTTAGTTACCTACCAGTGTTACCCGCTCTAACCAGCAGTCTTGTGTTACTTAGGTTGGCTTCAGCTGCTCACTCAGTGGCTGCAGAAGACTCATGACTGAGGGCCTGCAGAGAGGAGCTGTGCCCTGGGAATGGCATTAAGGTGAATCATGTGACCCCCCCCCCAGCCAAGGTGTCCATTCATGTGGAAGGTAGGAGTCGATCACTTATCACATTGTAGAAAAGCATTTTTGTAAACATAAACTGTTATAAAAACAAAGTATTACATGTTGTGTAAGTTCATTTACTTTTGAGAACAACTTTCAGATGCTTTTTTTAAATTTTTTAAATACAGGTTCTCATTGTATATCCCTCCCTGGGGTGGAGCTCACTCTGTAGACCAGGCTATCCTAGAACTCACAGAGATCCACCTGCCTCTGCCTCTCAAGTGCTGGGATTAAAGCCCTCCCCCCCCATCCTTAGCCTCTTACAGATCTTTGAGGCAGGTTCTGCAGTCCTAATTTATGGGAAAACAAGGTCTACTTTTTAGTGTTAATGGTATGATTTTGTGTGTACAGAGGTTAGGTGTATGACCTTGGTTTGGGCACGTAAATAAAAGGAACACATTCATTCATGTTTGTTTGTTTGCTCTGTCCTCTCTTGTGCAGTTAGTCTGCCCTGGGGAGACTCGGGCTCTGGGGTTCTTACCTTAGAAGTGGGTCCTGTCAGGGAAGGACTGTTGAGTGCATCATCTGCCTCAAAATGTTGCTTAGGCCTCGCCTTTGGCCCTGTGACAGCCAGCTTGGCTATTTAGCTGTTTAAGGCTGCAGGGGAATATTTTTACCGCCGCCCCCCCAAACCCCCCCCACCACTTTTTAAAAACACACAAAATAAGTTGAGTTGCTTTAAACTTCCAAGTACCTGTTTATTACACTTGAGTGTGTTTAGTGTTGATTAGCAAGTGAGTCCACATTGTGATGTGAGGGGGATGTCAGAGATGACAGAAATGAGCCTTGTTTGAAATTTGGTGACCTTGTATAATATTATGAAGGATCGATAAAGAAATTTTAGTGTAATTATAGATCTGTTTTTGTAGATTATGAGGAATATTTTAAATATGAAGAGAAATATATTTATTTTGAAACCAGGTTATTCTGTCTTGTTTGGCTGGCCTTGAACTCTTGATCTCCAGCAGTCCTTCCTCAGGCTCTAGAATAGGTGGCCTGCAGCCATGCATGACTATGCCAGGCCAGATTAGTTTTCCAAGTCCTGAGACTTACAAGCAAAGGAAGATTAAAGCAAGGTGGTAATTCTCCAGTGCTGGCAAACGTGGGCTGGCAACAGAAGATGAAAATGATAAGCAAAAAGCCAGTTTCCTTGGGGCTGGAGCAATGACCCAGCAGGTAAGAGCACTGCCTGCTCTTCAAGAGGACTCAGGTTCAAGTCTCAGCACTTACATGGCAGCTCACATCTGTCTACAACTCCAGTTTTAGGGGATCAGATTCCTTCTTCTGGCCTCCTCAGACACCAGTTATGCAAATGGTTCACAGACATACACGGAGGCAAAACACCCATACACACAAAATGAAAACTCAAAAAGGCAATTCCCAAAGAGAACATGCATGCTGCTATCATGTACAGAAAAAGATTTATGTGCCCAGTGTGCTAACATATGCCTATAGGGGCTTTCTACAAGTTTAAGACTAGCCTGACCTACATGATGAGACCCTGCCCTCCAAAACAGAAGAAAAAGGATTTAGTTTCCTTAATAATCAAAGAAATGTAAGCTTCTCTTAGAAGTAGTTGTTAGCATTAACAGAATATTGTAGCTATCGGGGAAGACTTGTTGAGGTAAGCAAGCATGTCCTGGGTATGTTAACATTCGAGAAAGTAATTTGTAGGACTCTTAAGGACATTTTAATAAGTAAAAAAAGTCACACATAAAGTTATCACCACTCAGGTAATTCTTCGTTGAGATTTGATTTTTAAATATAAAAAACCCCAGAAGCAATCTGATAGTTCAGTCATGCTAGGGATGTTTGAAACCAAGTATTTGAAACTGAATATGTTCGATACAATGTTATGAACCTTTTGGTTTGCATTTATGCAGCTTAACTTGAGGGGTTGTTTTGATGGAAGTAGGTAAGAGCCAGAGTATACTCTCCGTGATCTTGGAAAGAAGAACATGTGAAAAAAACTGCCAATGTAGATGGGGGACCTTTGCTTCAGGGTTGTGGGTTTTTGTTCCCTGGTTCTGTTCCTGCTGTCCTGTGTGGTCCAGTTTTTCTTGAGTGTGCAAGGACTTTTGTGATCAGAAAACCAGTGAACATTGTTTTAAAATCGCCTCTGCAGTGACCTTTCAGTACTAGGGAATGGGCCGGATGGGCTTGGGGAGAGATTTTTTGTTTGTTTGTTTGTTTGTTTTGTTTTGTTTTTGTGGGAAGCCTGTTTATCACAGGGGGAAATGTTGGTTTTCTTAAAGAGAGGACAATGTTTTCCTGTGTAATGGAACTTACTAAGATGGTTCAATGGAAAATGTGGCTTTTCTGTGTGCGGAGTCTCCTAAAATATCATGTTGGAAAGTGCTGCAGGCCACAGGAATATATCATAAGAACTCAGCTGGTTATGGCAAAGTCACTACCTGGAGGCATCAGGGAATTCCTCCAGAGGAAGCCAAATCCCAAGGAGTTTTTGGTGTTACTTGGCTTGTTATATATCAGCTGTATTCTGTTATGAAAATCATGTGTGCCTTCATAGTTTTCCCAATTGACTTTTCCCTAAGAAGGGCTAGCAGTGTGGACGACACTCTCTGGACATACACATTCCAGGTATTTGGAGAACTTCCTCAGGAAAGGCTTTCTCTGGAATTAGATATCTCCCTTGGCCACTTTCAAGGACTAGCAGTAATAACAGTCCATATGCAAGTCTCCTGAATTAAGACAAATTCCACAAGGAGACACCGCCTAGGTCAGGTGGATGTTCAGTAATAGCTTTACACAAGTTAGCTTGGACCTTCCTTTCTTACAGCCTTACTAACTTTATAGACCTCTAACTCCTTATCTAACTACTTCTAGAAATATTTGGATGACCTTCTGCACTGACAGCTATGCTCAGCCAGAACCCCAGTTCAAACCTCCCTGTAATTATCATCATTGGCAGCATCCGGCCAGGTCCATCCCCAGATGGAGGAAAGTACCTTATTAGAGATACCTCTGTATTCTCTAAGAACAGACTTAAGCGTCCAGGCTACCTATTTGAGAAGGCCTGGCAGATGTGCCAATTAAGCTTTACTTCCTGCTTTCCCAAACCTTACCTCTAATTCCAGATCTCCCTTTAAATATCACCAGAGGCATCTAGCTGTACAGGTTGCCTAGCGACCAAGCACACTTTCCCCCACCCTGCAGAAAAACAGCAGATAGCTTGGACAGATATGAGTCACAGGAAAAAAGAAGACAGTTTTATTTTCTCCCATTGACCTAGCAACTTATAGATTCTTAACATTTTCTACCAATCATGTTTAAGATTATAGTTGAGCACATAAGAGCCCTCTTCTTAAATATTACCTGAATTTAGCCTTTAGTTAATTCATTTCCCCATTGTTCACTTCCCTTTGGGGTTGCAAATGATAATTAAAGGTTATTGCCTCCCTGTGTGATTCTTATCACTCCTCCATTTTACCCTGGAAGCCTGGCTTTGCACTGCTAAGGGAATACTGCTTGTAAGAGTATATATACCAGGACTTCCAGGGCACATGGAAGACAGAAGAGAAAAGAGAATGGAAGAACTAGATGGGTAAGAACTTGAGAGGAACAAACTGAGATGGGGAAGAACTAGACTTGGTGGCTAGAAGAGAGTACTAGAGGAACGAGATGGAAGATGAGGAAGAGCCAGATGGGGAAGAACAAGATGAGGAAGAACGAGATGAGGAGAGAGAAGGAAATGGGAGAGGAGATGATATGGGAAGGAACAAGATGGATGAGAACCTAGAAGGGGCAGAACTAGATGAAGGAATTAAGATAGAACCTAGAGGGGACCGCAGACAAGTGTAGAGAGAAATCAGGCTAAAGATGACCTAAATATGAGAGCGGAATAGAAGCTTGTAACTGACACAGAATAATAAAGTATATGGACTAAGGAGTTTCGTGTACATAGATTCATTTCTTCTGAACAAAGATTAATTATCAGCTGGTTGTAGATTCTTCCCGGACCCTGGGAGGGGACTATCAGGGGCTGGACCCCATAGTCCCCGATAGGAAAGAGTGTTAGAAAATGTTCTGGCTACAAGAAAATGGGTTTTAATTGGTTTGAGGAAACTTTCGGTTACTGCTTTCAGCATGGTGGGCTCTGTTGCTTCTTTGAGGGGTTGATGAAGTGGCACCTCAGCTGCTTGTGTTAACGCTCTCAGATGAGGTTTGCTTTCCTCTTCCCTCTGTCTCTTTGCAGCCTCACACCAGTAGCTGTGCTCCGACTTTATAATGGGTTTATTGACAGAGTCTATTGGTATTAACCATAGTTTGTGGTTGTAAAGTCGTCAGCACAATATGTTCAGCTGTCTTGATTTCTTGAAGGTTTTTACAGAACATTTATGCCCTTAGCTGTGGTTTATAAGAAAACAACTGTTTGATTAATATGTAGTTCTAGACTTTGGAGGAGACATGCACTGTATTCTTACTTTAAAAATCAACACAGTGAGACAAGTGACTGAGTGGACACCTTCTTATGTGTTTATGAGCCTGTCTGTGCCTGTGTATCTAACATGTATACGTAACTTACTCAGAGCATTTACAAAGGGAACGCAAGCTTGGGCCAACACAAAGTAGGGCGGCTGAGGTGGAGAGGGGTCCATAGACTTTAGCAGTTTACATTTAGAAAAATCGTAGGTATTTCCTTTCCTTAGATGGAAGTTTTCATAAATCCTTTAAAAAGTACCCGTGAACATGCAAAGAACTGCCTGCTTCCCTTGTGCGGTGGACATGGAGGCCCCTGAGGCTTTGTTACTTTCTCTTTATGCCTGTTTGTCATAGACAATTCAAGTTGTGAACTAACCAAGAGTAAGGGAATTCTGTATCAAAAACTACTCACGTTGGGGTTGGGTGTCAGTATTGAGGTCCAGCCTCTCGGTTTGACTCCTTGGGCTGAGAATGCTGCTGTTGCTCCTGTGGCCACCCATCAGCTGCACTACAAAGGAGCATGCTTTCTCACTGCCTGTTTGTAATCTGGGAATGGCAAATGTTTAGAATAACTTCAGTACAATGGCAGAAGGAAAAGTCCATGGGACCTCTCTTGCCTGCATTAGCTTTAAAAATATCTCTGCTTAAAGCAAATTTCTGTAGATCAACTTTAAGTGACTGGGGTTTTGCCATTTGAACTTCATGACAGAGAAGAATGTGCTCTGTGTTTCCTTGATTACTCTGCTTGAGGGTTCCTATTTGGTATATTTTTGTCCACTTTCCATTTCTCTGCCTCATTTTCCATGGAATTGACAAAATAATGGAAGTATTAAAGTATTTTATAATTGAGTATTATACATTTGATATCAAAAGTATCTATAATCTCTGTCCCAGTAATTCTAAGCATGAAAATTTACCCTGAGAAAATAACTTAGAACCTTCACCTCCCTAGATATATGTATGTAAAAAAAATTATTAGAAATAATTTTACTCATTTTCAGGTTTTTCAAAGTAAAGATCATCTATCCATTGTTTAGAGACAGATTATGCAAGGGTGTCAGAGTAGTTGCATGGGCACAAACATGCACAGGCTGGCAATTGTGCATACGGAGCTGCTGGAAATAGACACATACAGTGTGTTCTCTTGAATATTTTTTACAACAGTTTATGATGCATTGCTGCTACTGGTTTATTTTGTTGCTCAGATTGTTTGGGGCTGTTGGGGTCTTCTTTGAGACCTTGTGTCCTTCCACATTGTCTTTTGAGTGTTCCCATATTTCAAGGCACCAAAGGATAGTCCAGGCTATAGTTGCATTTTATCCTTGTCAAGCAAGAGCTGCAGGTACCCTGTTTTATTGAAGATGGAAACTGAGGTCCAGGTCCCGAGTGTCCTTGCTATGTGGACATCACTGCTTTTAGGCCCATTGAGTGGGTAGAGCTTGAAATGACATGTGTCTTTACCAAACACCCATATGCATTTTATTTTCACTACTTACCTGTACCCTGCACCCATATATTCAGCACTATGAGTTTCCTCCTCTCGTTCTGACACTTTGAACCTTTCCCCTTTGTATAATTTCTTTCTGCAGTGGTAAGGAGGCGGTGCTCACTACTCGGTGTATCTAGACTCTGCAGATAAAACAATGGCTTTCCAGTGAGACATTTGCCCCAGAGACAGTTGTAGGTGCTTGGGAGTATTTTAGTTGTCAGGGTTGGAAAGGCCTAATGGCATCTGGAGGTCAAAGATGCTCCTGATCATCATCAGAACAGTGACTATCATGGTTCAAAATGTCTGATGAGCCATGCAAGGTCGCCATGTCTGTAACCTGGTACATGGGAATCTGGCTGGAGGATTGCAAGTGTGAGGCCAGAATATGCTATATAGTGAAAGTGCTCCCTCATCACTAACAAAGAAAGAAAAAGATAGAATGCCAGTGGTGCCCCATGTGAGAAAATAAGTAGCTCCAGCATTACTAGTTTATAGCCTGTGAGAAAGGAATGCGCTAGTTAGGATGAAATATTCGTGTGCAGTTCAGTTTCTTTCCTCTTACAGCATGCAGTTGATTAGGCCCTTTACCCCTTCCAGTATGGTGTGCTAGTCAACTGTAGTACAGTTAGGATTGTTTCTTCCCTTCGTATTAGACTGTGGATCATCTTAGTTTTGTTTCACTTTTGTATGTTGTTGGGGATGTGAAACACCATGGGGTTAAGAGTCAGAGCAGTACAAGAAAGTTCTGCTCATAAAAGAGGGAAGCTGTTGTTTGAAAAGCTTCCTAGAGCTCTGCCCTAGTTTGGGGGCTCTGGAATTAGCCGTGACTTTAAAGTTAGCCAAGGACTAGATACAGAAGAGTGGAGAGCTGTTTCCCAGTTCCTGTCTGTAAGGGTTGTTGTGAAGATGACAGAAAACCCAGGAAGCATCTGCCCATGATGCCTGCTTCAGAGAGCCCGAGCCACAGAGGGTCACCCTTCTCATGTTTAGCAAACACTAATTACCTTGCTACTGTGTACAGAGGTACTTGCTCTTTCCTAGTGACAAAAACCAACATGGTTTGTGGCTTGACTTGATCCTGTGTTAGCGGTGTGTAGTAGTTTATAGAAAGGACAGTGTCTGTCTCTATCATTGATAATGCAAGGCAAGAGGCTAGGGCTAAAAGAAGTAATAATTATGAAACTTTTATATAGAAAAAAGTGTTCATTTCCGGGACAAAATGCCGGATACACGTTACCTATTGAAGAAAGGAGCTTTGTTGATTTCCGTTTGGGAGGCTCAGAGGCACAGCTCAGTTCCTAGATGTGTGATATGGTGGGTAGAGTGGTGGAAGAATGGTCAGGCAGGTGAGCACATCTCAGGACTCCTAACTGGGGTGTCATACCTCCAATCACAATGGGTCCTTCAGGGGATACTTAAGCCGTAGTGTAGGTTACATGCATATCTCTCCAGGGAACTACCGGAGAACAGACAACGAGGGGGACAGGGATGATGGATGACACACACCTTTAATCTCAGCACTCTGAGTTTGAGGCCAGCCTGGTCTACATTGGGAGTTCAAGACCACCCATGGCTATTATAGTGAGACCCTGTCTCAAAAACAAACAAACAAACAAACAAACAAACAAAAATAGGTAGAGAGTAATGGAAGAAGATAACTCTGGCTTCCACACTTGTACAGCACATGTGTACAACTCCCTGTATGTACACTACACATGCACACACACACTCATGCATTCACACACGCATGTACACATTGTAGAAAATAGTTACGTGTCTTTGTTTTTTCTGCTTTTAAATACCATTTGATATTGAACAGTAGGTGGATAGGTGTTTAGTATTCTCACTACTGAAAATGCTCACGTGTGTCTATGTACAGCCCCACCATTCAGTGTGGATGTGCATGAGAATTCTCTGAGGGTCCTTTTCAGAGGCGGATTCAGAGCGGGAAGGTCTGAAGTGGAGCCTGACAATGGCATTCACAGCTGACACACACTTATGGAACCAGCTTCAGAGTCGTGCTCTCTCGCTGTGATTCAGTTCTTCCACTCAGGACATGTGACTGTTAGCGCTGTCAGTGCATTCACCGTGCATATTGACCCGTGACGTGTGAGCTGTGGAAGTCACCACCGGTAGCCGTGATGTTAAGAGTTCTGCATAGGGGAGACATAATGGCTGCCCCTCCTCCCAAGATCCCAAGAAGGAAAGTTTCCATGGAAGTTCACCCTGGGGAACCAAAGAGTGCTTGGGCTTCCTTCCAGAGCTAAGTGAGCGGTCACTTACAGGGCCGTGGGCACTCCTCTCACAGCTGGCGGCACCTGCCAAGCCTTCCCCATCAGGGAGGAGAGCTCACCGTAGCTGCTCCAGTGGAGACCCCTTTAGTCTTTTCCAGCCTCCCTACACTCTAGCCTCTCCCTGAGGCCATGTGCAGCCTGAGCGGGTGGGAGGAGCCCCTGGGTAGTCAGGAGAGAATCTCCTGCACCTCTTGCTGGTGGGGGATGCCTATCCAGGATGATCTTTGCAGCGGGCACAGCCTAACTCCCCAAATAGCAGTTGCTTGGCAAGGAGGACAACCGCTCATGACGAGCAGTTAAAACATTTTAAATTAATACTCAGTACATGAAGACAACCCATAACAGTTAATGAGTAGAATTGATAAACAAATACCATAACTTAGTAAAACAGCTGAAGATGAGCTTTTTTTCCCTTGGCTTCCTGTATTAGTCAGGAGAGCTTTATGTGTATGTGAAAAACCCTTAAACCAAGTACTTAAATTAACTGACACTAGAACCCAGCCTGTGATATCACAATATCTGTCTGAGTAAAGTCTCGTTAAAGTGTGGGCAATACACTGCTCTCCGTGTACTGACAAAGAAGTAATTGATAATAAAATTATTTTAGTGATGGTTTTTGAATGACTGGCTAATAATTTAGAATGCTTTAAAATATGTTTACTTCATCAACCTCTTTAAAATGTCTAATTTGTGTGTGTTCACACATGTGTGCCCCAGAATTGAAAACATCCATATTCTATCAATAGGCAGCATAAAAAAGATGGCTTTCTTTTAAAAATATTTTTCTTGATTCTCTAAAATCTCATACATGTATATAATGAAATATGATCATACTGACTCCCATTTCTCCCTCCACTCCCCTCATCTGTTCCTCCAACTTCATGTTTTCTTCTTCTTCCTTTTTATAACCCACCCATGACTTTCTTTGAAATCAGATATTGAGAGCAGATGTTATAGTCCTGCCACTTTGACTAAATACGAATCTCAGGATGTTCCCACGGTGCCTGGTGCTTAGAAGTTTTATGACCACCATTGTAGTTTAGCCAGAACCAGGGGCGAGTGAGCACACACAGTCTAGGGATTTGGCTGTGCGTCTAAGCACAGTGTCTTCCTCCAGCCTGCATGGCACTACAGGCTGCTTCTGCCTGCTGTGCTCTAGGCCCACACCCAGGTCTGATGTGTGCTGCTTCCTCAGGTGTGTCTCTCCCCTCTCCTGGTCCAGCTTTACCCCCTAAGCAGTAGATCTGAGACGTTTTGGTCTGCAGAACCCCTTAGAGCGGTGGTTCTCAACCTTCCCAATGCTGCAACCCTTTAATACAGTTCATGTTGTTCTGACCCCCAGCCATAAAATTACTATTACTTTTTGTTTTGTTTTGTTTTTTGAGACAGGGTTTCTCTGTGTAGCTTTGGCGCCTGTCCTGGAACTCACTCTGTAGCCCAGGCTTGCCTCAAACTCACAGAGATCCGCCTGCTCCTGCCTTCAGAGTGCTGGGATTAAAGGCTTGAGCCACCACCACCCGGCCATAAAATTATTTTGTTGCTACTTCATAACTGTAATTTTGCTACTGTTATGAATTATAATGTAAATATCTCACTGGGTATGGTAGTGTATACCTTTAATCCCAGCACTTGGGAGGTAGAGGCAGGCGATTCTCTGAGTTCAAGGTCAGCCTGGTCTTCAGAGTGAGTTCCAGGATAGCCAGGGCTGTTTCACAGAGAAACCCTGTCTCAAAAACACAAAACCAAATATATATGTACACACACACACACACACACACACACACACACACACACATCTGATGTGACCCACAGGTTGAGAACTAGTGCTTTAGACTCTTAAAATTGATTGAGGAGCTCAGACCGTTTTTGTTTGAATTAAAACTACCAGTTGTTCCTCAGCAGAAATTAAGACAATTTTAGCAGAGCCTGTTCACTAATTTTTAAAATATGTTGTATGTCAACAAAAGTAGCTACCACAGTTAGTTAATCTTTCATTCTATTGGGCATGATAAATTTAACTCAGTAGTTATATATATCTTGATTGGCTTTGAAAATTATAAATTTATAAACTCAAGTTCCAGTTGCTTTTGGGATACTATCTTACAAGGACTCCAACGTACAGTATGGCTCGATAAGGAAGGGAATGGCTCAGTTGCCTTTAGCCTACTGGCTATGGGTGAGATAGGACCTCTGTTAGTCTTTTCTGTATCGAACACACAGATTGCAAGCCCAGTGCCACTTTGAGATCTTTGGCAGCAATTAACCATGCAGCTCACACATGATTGAGCCGGTATAATAATGAGTATTCAGAGACGGGTAATGCCTGGGGGGCACTCACCAACCTAAGACAGCACCTGTGTGGCCTGGGCAGGCGTCTCCATGACGGGTAAGGTGACCTGCTGACGTCCCATGCAACCCAAGTCAGAAGCTCATTTTTTAATAAAAGGGGGACCTTCAGGGCCCTGGCCCCCGTTTTGGGTAACTGTTGCCTTGCTTACGCACCTTGACCTTGATATCCTCCCAATGCTAATTCCCTGCCAGGTTCCACCCTCCTGAATGCTTAAGGGAAGTTCCTTGTCTGTGTATCCTGAATAATGGGCGTTAACAGCTTAGATGCAAGATTGTAAAACATCAGTATCGAACTTCTGCCCTCCGGGGTCCTCCCATTGTGCTGTAAGCCTGTAATTAAGACCTCCTACCCCCTTCAAGAAATGACATTTGACATTTAAAATTAAATATATATATATTATATATATTTATACATATATATATAATTGAATGAATACTGTGAATGTAATCTATGAATACCACAAATGTGATTAATATCATGAGTGTAATTTAAAAAATAAAAAAAAAGTTGCATGTCAATGTAAAATAACATTTCATGTGAGATAACTAGTTTCCAATTATTCTCCATTGTTTGTGAGCCATTCTAATGTGTGACTTAATGGGCACCGGGGCTTCCTGTCTGCTCCAGTATCCTGTTGAAACACCATGCATCACGCAGCCCTGAGAACTGTCTGGATGCTCTAGAGAGGAGGAGGGTGAGGGGCCTGTTCTGACTTGGTGTTGCTGTGAAAGCCCGCCTGCAGTGCAGATCCCTCAGAACGGTCTCTGGGTTACGTGACATTTTCCTTTTTCCTGGGCTGAGGGAGAAAGGGGAGTTCTAGCCTGGCTGTGCCCTCAGAAGGGCATTCTTCCCAGGGCGAGTTTGCCCAGGGCCTGATTTGGGGCACGCCACCACCTCTCCTTGGCTTGTCCTGATTATGCTGCCAGTGGGACTCTCCAGCTGCTGTGGCACTCTGGTTTCCTTGAAGGTGTGTGCATTTTGTCCTGCAAGTCTACCGAAGGCCTTCCCCTTCAGTTTCTTAGTAGTTTTACCATGATAAACCAACGGGATGGGATCTGCTCAGGGTTCGTTTCTTATAAATCGTTCGAATCTATTGTTCCTTTCTGTTAGCAAACGTTGATAACAAAACAAATGGACAATTAAATTAGGTGATCAATTAATAACAGACATGAACTGATTATTTAAAGTTGAAAGCTTATTTTTTCATTGTGATACCCAGACCTTTGGTTGAGTTTTGTTTCAAAATATCTGTGGTACTGTTTTCTTCCAGTAAAGGGATTCTTAATTTGTAATAGAGTTTGACATATATTGTATTATGGAAGTATCTCACACAGAGCCAGTCTGACGTCCAGTACACAGTACGAGAAGGACGTTTCGGATGTTATGAGAGAATGCCGAGGCAGACAACTTGAGAGGAAGAGAGGTTTGTTGTAGAGATTTCAGCACATGCACTTGCCCTGTGCTCATGCTGGTGCACTATACCATGGAGGGAGGGAGGGAGTGTGTGCTGGAGGAGGCTGTTTACTTGACTGCAGCCAGGAAGCAAAGAGAGAGAAGGGACCCAGGGTCTCATTCTCCCTTTTGTTATGATTTGTATCTGAAATGACCCACGGGCTCATGTTTTGAAAACTTGTTCCTAGAGGCTGGCAATATCTGGGGAGGAGGGTCTAGTTGGCAAAACTCGTTCACTGGGAAAGGCTTTGGAGGGTATTCTAATCTCACTCTGCCTGTTTCCTGCTCCACTGAGCTGTGAAGAGTCATCGTCACACGATTCTACCATCATAACGATCATGAATGCTGCTATGCCTTTGCCACCTGATCACTCATGACATCCATGATCAAAGCAACTTGGGGAGGAAAGAGTTTATGTTCACATCACAGTCCATAAATAACATGAATCAAAGCAAATTGGAGAAAGAGTTTATTTCACTCACAGTCCATATAACAGCTGATTATCAAAGCAGCAAGGGTAGGAACTCAGGCAGAGTAGAAACCTGGAGGCAGGAGCTGATGCAGAGGCCATAGAGGAATGCTGCTTACATGACTTGCTCCGCCTGCTTTCTTATAGAACCCAGCAAGCCCAGGGGTGGCACCACTCACAATGGGCTGGATCCTCCCTCATCCATCACTAATTAAGAAAATGCCTTAAGCTGGGTCATATGGAGACATTTTCTCAACTGAGGTTCCCTCCTTTCAAATGACTCTAGCTTATGTCAAATTGACATTAAACTATCATGACATCTTTGTACAGCCTGAAGTTTTCTGCATCTCAACCACAGGGAGACAAAGGCATGAGGGAGAAGCTCCCTCAGTCACCTCCCTGACTTGGACACTGCATCTGATACATCTGATTTCTTTCACATTTCCCCTTTGTGTTTTTCTCATGCTAATGGCAGAGAGCTTAATTCTGGAATGCATGAAGAGTGAGTCCAGAGAAATGCAAGGACAGAGTGACAATCTGTTTTTTAGGTAGAACCTGATGGTGGGTGCATCTACTGTGTCTGTTACCTTGTGTTGTTTCTTATGCTATAGGTGCAGGAATTCATGTCTCAAGATGTTTTAATTGAGCATCTACTAAATGCTTTAAGAGTATAATGGAAAAGCTAACACAGTCACTCCATTAGTCAGCTTTTCCTTCCCTGAGTAGTCTAACCCTGCCAGTCTGTGGTGGTTTGAATCAGAAAGGCCCCCAGAGGCTCGTGTATTCACATGTTTAGTCACCAGGGAGTGGCACTATTTGAAAAGACTAGAAAGATGAGGAGGTATGGGCTTGTGGGAGGAAGTGTGTCACTGAGGGTGGGCTTTGAGGTCTCAAAAACCCATGCCAAGCCTGGTATCTCTCTCTTTTGGCCTGTGGACCAGGTTGTAGTCCACTGCTCTATGCCACGCCTGCTACCACCTCCCCACGAGGATTATAATGGGCTGACCTTCTGAAACTGTAAGCAAGTCCCCAATGAACCGCGTTCTTTTATAGGAGTCGCCTTGCTCACGGTGTTTCTTCACAGCAGTGGACCAGTGACCAGGAGGACACAGTCCAATGGAGGGGAAGTTTTCATGTGCTTGGAAGACTGAACTGTTGTTAGAGACCATCTTACACTGCGTTTTCTTTGAAAAAGAAAAATCCAAGGCTATCTTTTCTTGATGTAAACAACTTAAGGGAAGAGAGATTTACTTGACTGGGGTTTCAGTCTGTGGTCATGTGACTCTTGCCTCTGGGGCTGTGATGAGGTAGAATATATCAGTACACCATGGTGGAGGTGGACACATTCCCATTGACTTCTATCCTCTGGCCCAGCTTCACTTCCTAACAGCCCATCCACTGTGAACTAACCAGTGTGTCCTCATGATCCAGTCACCCTCAATAGAGAATGCCATCAGCTGGGAGCAAGCCTTCAACACAGGCACCTTTTGGGGAACACATTTCATATCCAACCCTAACAGTCTCAAAGTGCCCTGTGAGATAGAGTGTCACTGACTTTGAGGAGAGGAACTTTAGATCTTCCTGGTAAATAGTACCTGCATTTCTTTTTAAAAGGGGATTAACACAGTATGGAGGGCAAGTGAGTGCAGATGTGGCTGGCTGGGAGCCAGCCCTCTGAAGCTAGCTCCATAGACCAACCCTGTCAATTCAGAGGCATAGGAAGCCCTGCTGTGCTTTCTGTCAGAACTGTTCGGCCATCTTCTTGTGTTTCCTTTGAAGAACCTTTCCTTATAGAGGGCCAGGTCTCTGACCCACAGAGCCTTGAAAGAAAATTCCTTCACCAAAAGGGAGTTGAAAGTTGCTACAAGGGACTTGCAACATTACGTTTACTTCAACAGCTTCAAGGGAGATCTTTGCAGTTAGTCTCGTTTACTTGGAGGTAAAGGGCTCCTTGTTTCAAACGATTCCTTATGGAATTTACAGTTCAGTGTGATGTGTCTCAGAATTCTTTGGGCTCAGGCGTGTTTAACTGCAGATGTTTTGGGGGATGGTCAGTTTGCTGATAAATGGCACAACTGTGCCTTACACTTGAAATATGTCTTGAGACATTTTTTTTTTAAAGCTAGCTAGAACGAAGAAAATGCTCATAGAAGCTGAAGGTTCAGTTTCAGAAATACCAAGTTAGCGTTTCTTTTCTGGCTTCAGATTAATGGGGGTTGGGAACTGAAAGCTGGTATGTATTACCCTCATACACGCTAAAATGCTGCTTGTTAAGACAGGCACATTCTGAAATAGTTGCTTGAGGACCTGAAGGTCAAGTCCCTCTTTTCCTGTCTACTTATCATCTTCCAGTCATAACCAGAATATCTACATTGTTCAGTTGATTTGATTTAAAAAACAACTTGTTGATTCTTTCTGTTTTAATAAACACAGTTTGGCTTACTGGTTTCCTGAACTAAGTAATTCAAATGTTGTGTTGTTACCGTTTCTAATATTTTTGTGCTTAAAATGTAGATGCCATTGAGAATGGCAATCATTGTTCCTAATTTGGCAGGTTGGAACAGGGTTGGGTCACAACCCTGTTAAGAGATGTGACCCTGCTGCATGAGTGTCATGTGATTCACTCACGTCAAACCTGGCTTCAGGTTGCCTGCAAGGCCCTGAAACATTGACTGTTCAGCGTTCTGCAGTTCACAGTTTGGAGTAGAACTGCAGAATGAACCTGCCTATAAGTTATATAGAACTTATTTAGAGCTGGCATTTCAAACCAGGTTTATGCTTTTCTACTTAAGACCATTTCTAGGAGAACATTTATTTAACTTTATAAAATTTCTTACAATATTATAACATGGCCCTAGTTGAGTTTTCTCCAATTTACTTTTAAGTGGTGGGTGCATGGTGGAGAGAGGCTAGTAAATTTTAATTTTAGATATGCTGAGCAATCATAAAATCATAATGAACATCATGTGTTAACAGTGGATTGTGCACTTACTACATGGATGTGAATGAGGTAGAGCAAATCCGTGTGTGTGTGTGTGTGTGTGTGTGTGTGTGTGTGTGTGTGTTGCTGCATATTAAACTCTACTTATATGTTGTTCCTTATGTTGAACAAACTAATCTTAAGGAAAAGGAAAGGAACTCTTAAAGTAAAATCTTTGTGGTTGATATATTGTGTATCCTAATAAATTTATCTGAGGGTCAGAGAACAGAACAGCCACTCGATTTGATATAGAGGCCAGAAAATGATGGCACTCACACCTTTAATCCTATCACTTGGGAGGCAGAGATCCTCCTGGATCTCTGTGAGTTCAAGGCTATACTAGGAACAGAGCCAGGCATGGTGACACACCTTTAATCCCAGCACTTGAGATCTCACGTCTTGATTGGGAAAGATGCATGCCTTTAATCCCAGGAAGTGATGGCAGGAAGCAGAAAGGTATATAAGGTGTGAAGACCAGGAACTAGAGGCTTTTTAGGCTTTTTAAGCTTTTAGGCTTTTAGCAGCAGTTCAGCTGAGATCCATTTGGGTGAGGACTCAGAGGCTTCCAGTTTGAGGAAACAGGATCAGCTGAGGTGAGGTTGGCTGTGGCTGGTTCTGTTTCTCTGATCTTTCAGCATTCACCCCAATACCTGGCTCTGGGTTTGTTTTTATTAATAAGAGCTTTTAAGATTCGTGTTACAAATCTTCTTTACTATTTGTATTGGGTTTAAAAAGTAGAAGTCTATACTTTAAGTAAATTTATTCTTGAGCAAAAGCATGCTCAGGATTGGGGAGTATACCATGAGGACAGGAAGGGAGCAGTCACTCAGTGACGGACAGCCTCCTAAGTCGTTTTGGCAGTTTGGGTGTGGATGTGTTTTCTACTTCAAAGGGTTTTAAGACATTAGTTATTAGTGTTTGCATGTGTGTTTTAATCTTGAAAATAAAGTAAACTTTTTAAAAAAGTAAACATATTTACTTATGAAACACTTTTGTTTGTTTGTTTGGAAATTCCAGTTCCATTTATCATTCAAGTGCCAAGTTTTTCATTTCTTATTATGGGAGTTTGGGGAAAGGATGTTGGGATCCTTTTGTAGTCAAAAATTTTAAGAATGAAAGAAAAGGCCCTCAAAATCTTAGCAAGCTAGTATAAAATAAATTAACGTTTAGCCCTCCAAACGCTGGCTGTTTGGCACCCGGCGCCCCTGGCTGGGCTTTCTGTTGAACTGACTGGTGGTGAAGCTAAGCTGTTTTTCCCAGTAAGTGCCTTTCTGCGATTCTGAAGACTGTTTAGAAAGAGGCCACCCCACTGGGAGCTGGTGCAAACAGTAGTCTTTGTGGTAGTATCCTCAGCTTACGTGAGAAGGCTTCTCTCCCAGATGGAAACTTCTCGTTGGCTCATTGTTTTTACCACGTGACTATGTTCCCACAACTATTAGCCACATGTCATTACAGCTGTGTGGTCTCTGTCCTCTGAGGCTGCAATACACAGAGAAGGGAGAACCAGCAGGTATTTCAGAGACATCCAGTTGTGGAAAACAGTTATTTTATTAAGAGTTAATGTTGCCAGCAAATGTAGGCAGCCTTTTATTTTATCATCTTGAAAAACATTTTTTCCAGGAAAGGTGCAAAGCTACACAGAGAAACCCTGTCTCGAAAAAACCAAAAAAAAAAAAAAAAAAAAAAAAAACCAAAAAAAAACTTATTTTCACCCTTCCCCATTTTCCTTCCCACTTTGCTGACTTCATCTAAGAAAGTAATTTTATATTTTTGTTTCATGAATGTAAATCATTTTGAGGTCAGTCATAGCTGAGACCTGGGCCTTTGGACTGGTGCTGGCATGTTTCTAAGTAGTGCATGTAATCTATAAAGTAAAGTAACGTGACGTTACTAAGAAAGACTTACATTAGTGTCCATGATGCTGTAGTCTCCAGCCTTGTAGAATCTTAAGTGATTTGTTGTTTCTTTCTTTGTGACATATTCTCACTATGTACATATAGCTCAGGCTGACTTCATATTCAGGATCCTCCTGCCTCAGCCTCCCAAGCCCTGATTTTACAGGTGTGAGTCACTTCATAATAAAATGTCTGACATCATCAAGTAGGCTCATTCCCTCATTTATTCACCATGTGCAGTTATTGATTGCTTTTTATATAGCTGGCTCTCTATATACTTTGAACTCTGTATGTCACAGTGAGCAAAACAGACATTTGAGAGATAACGAGTGAACATCAGTTATGTATCAGGCATTGTTATATCTGGGGTTACGCTCTGTGGAGAGAGAAGGAAGCACTAAATAGGAATTTAATGACTAATTTCAGATAGTGTATTAGACAAGGTTCTCTAGAGGAACAGAACTTGTAGAATGAATCTCTCTCTCCTTTCTCTGTCTTCATATTTATGTATTTAGATTTATTAGAGTGGCTTACAGGCTGTGGTCCAGCTAGTCCAACAATGGCTGTCTACCAGAGAAGGTCCAAGAATCCAGTAGTTGTTCAGTCCATGAGACTGGGTGTCTCAGCTGGTCTTCGGTACATGCCAGAATCCCAAAGAAGTGGGCTCTAGTGCCAGGGAAAGGGATGGACTTGCCGGTGAGAGTGAGGGCAGGCAGGCAGAGAGAGCAGGCTTCCTTCTTCCGTGCCCTTTCTACAGGCTGCCAGCAGAAAATGTGGCCCACATTAAAGGTGGATTTTTCCGCCTCAAATATCTGGGTTAGAAGTGATTCTTCCCACTTCAAATGATTTAATTAAGGAAAATATCCCTCACAAGTGTGCCCAGCTGCTTGGGTTTTTGTTAATTCCAGATGTAGTCAAGTTGACAACCAAGAATCTTATCACAGGTAGGAATTAGAACTTCAAAGACATCAACAAAGGGAGAGCTGTGAAGACCCTGGCCTGGTCTACTTTGTGGTTGGTAGAGGAGATCAAAATGAGTGTAATTAATGGCAGGTAAATATAGCTGCCGTAAAGGAAGAAGTAAAGGTGCCGTGACAGAAAGGAAGTTGGGAGTGACAAGGAGAGAGTGCAGGAAGAGGTGACAGTCTGTGCGGAGTGGAGCTGGGTCTGTGTGTCTGCTGGCTCCCCGAACAGGTGCGGCAAACCGAGAAGCTTGAACCACAGAGATTTATGGTTTGTCATTGTGTAGGCTGAAAATCTGAGGTCACAATGCCAGTGTAGCTGGCTCCTTCTGAAGGCTAAGGGGCAGGTCAGTTCCGCTCTGTCTGCTGGGGGTTTGTGCAGTTTTTCCTATTACTTGGTGAAGAGACACATCACCCTGATCTGCGCCATCTGTTCACATTGTGTTCTCCACTGTGCTTCCTGTGTCAGGGTCCCTTTTACAAGGACATCGGTCCTATTGGGTTAGGGGGCCATCCCAACTAAATGAATGACATCCACAACTTTTATTCCCAAATAAGGTCACCTTCTGAAGTGATGGTTTTATTCCAGTGTGATCTGATAAGAAATTGTTTCTTGAGCTGTTTTAACTTTGGTGTGTTTAATCTGTTTCTGGAGAAAATGAATAAACATGTTTTTAGAAAATACATTGTAAAGACTTTTTTTCAGAAACTGCCCTCAGCTAATGTCTCATGAGCAGGGTGGTAAGTGGAAGATCAAGTCATGGCTTTGTTGAGAATCTGAGCTCTGCAGAATCAGGGGTAGTGTTTTGCTTGTTTTGTTGTTTTAAAAAGAGAAAACAAAGACACATTTGTAAGCTAATGGAAGTAATCCAGTAGAGAGGAGAGCTTGGGGACACAGAGGAGAAGTAGGAGAATTCGTTGATGAGCTGATCCTGAGTCCGTGAGAGGAGATAGATCTTGCACACACAAAGAAGAGCTAGTCTTAGAAATGAGAACAGGGGGACTTGGGAGGTGCTCGGGAGATAGAGTGCTTTATAAGTTCTTTTAAAGTGTGTGGATCTAGGTTCAGATCCCCAGAAACCACATAAAAGCCAGGTTGATGTGGCAGCTACCTGTAATCTAAGCATTGAGGAGGCATAGACAAAGGGTCCTTTAGGCAAGCTGGCTATGACATCAGGTTTGGTCAGAGATCCTGCATCAGTAAAGTGTGGAGCAATTGAGAGAACACACCGGATATCAACTTGGGGTCTCCACATTCATGTATGTACATACACCTATACACATGCACACATTCCTACATGCTCGAATTCATGCATGTGTATGCTCTAAAGACACAGGAATACAGAGACAGAGATGAGAGAAATAAGGACAGGTGAGGTGACAGGAACCAGATGCTGGTGCTAAGTGATGGATGATCTGTTCTGAGTGCTAGTGTGTTACTAGTGTGGTCTTCAGGAAGTAGTTCACTAGGCAGTTGTGAGGACAAAGAGAGGAGTGTGAGAGGTTTAAGGACCCAGGGAGAGGTGTGAAATCCTTAGCTGAAGGGAAAAGAGGAAGCCCTCACAAAAGACAGGTTTTCATCTGGGTGTGGGAACATGCCTGTGGTCCCTGCACGTAGGAGGCAGAGGCATGGAGGATGGTGGCTTTGAGATGAGCTGAGGCAACATTGCAAGACTGCTCCAATACAGAGAAACAAGCAAAAGACTGGGTTTCCACCAAGACTGAAGGTGAAGGCTGACAGCAGCCAGTTCTACTAGATGGCAGCAGGCAATGAGATAATGTTTTCAAAGTACTAAAGAAGGTACTTACATAAGTAAGAGAGTTTAGGGACCATCAGAGACTAAGAATGAATGTTACTCAGTTATTTACTCAGTTATAAATCCATATATTCTAGCCAGAAGACAGTTGAACCAGATGGAGGACATGAGTTACAAGAATCCCTATTAACAAAGAAATAGGTATTTTGGTCTGTCTAGTTAGGTATTTGATAGTAAAAATAAAAGCATATTACTTAAGTATATCTACTAAAATGTTGGCGAATGAATTTAGATTTATATTTTCTGTAACAAATGCTTATGTAGTGTTCTTCCCCTTTACAGTGAGTGGAAGGAGAAGCTGCAGGCTGATTTTCAGGAGCTTCTGTTGTTTGGGCCCTACTGGTTAGAAACGTCAGATATTGCATGACTTTAGTCTACACTATGAAAAATTAAAGTGTGCCACATATTTGACAATGGTTTCCAAATATAACAAAGATTAATATTGTACATCTTTGATATATCAGCTACCAAGCTAGGGAGTAGATTACTCCTGTGTGTTTAAAGACCTAATGTGTGGGCACCGCCACAATAAGAGACCAGGAATTTGTGCCTAGATGGACTTTAATTCTCCCTGTCTGTGTCAGTGTGTATGTGGCAGCAGCACTCAGGTCTGACCAAACAGCCGCTGAGCTGTGCCCCTGGAGTTCAAACCCCTTTAGGAAAAGTGGTCTGCCTTACATTTCTCCATCGGGAAGGATGCAGCTCCCAGGTGTGAGGCAGTAGCTGGAAGTAGTCTCATTTCCACTGTGTGAGGGTTAGGAAGTTTAGAAGACCACTGAGGAAGGGAAGGTGTTTGAGTACTTGTCAATGTGAAGTATTAAACCTTCTTTGTATTTTCAGAATTGAAAAGTAATCTCCAAGTTTGATGTCTGAATGACTTGGTAGATAGAAAACTGGTTTGTACAAGATTCCCAGGCCTCTGCTGTTCAATGACTGCGCAGCCTGGCAGTCATTACCAAGCCACTTGGTCTGCAGTGCACCAAGGATGCTATTACATATTAATACTGTTGACTTGCCCAGTTTCTTTGAATGTGTTCACAGTCACAGTTCCTAAAAGTAACTCAAAGTTCATTTCTGAGATGGTTCCTTTTAATGTGATACTTAGTAAAAACCCAGAAACCTTTAAAAGCCTAGAAAGTGTCTTTATCTTGAGCTTTCTCAGGAACCCTGTCTTAACCAATGATGTGATTTCCCTTCGTTTAACTATATTATGGAGTATTTTACTTAATTCAACTGTATGTTGTCACTAAAAAAAACCAAAATTTTTATGCTGTTAAGTGTGCTTGCTGGTAAGTGCAAATCAAATAATTTTAGACTGATGCTATTAACTTTTTTGATGGAAATTGTATTACTGCTGTATCTAAAATAAAAAATTGTCATAGTCCGTTTTAAAGCAAGTTGGAACATAAAAAACAAATAAAAATAGGATGGATCATGAGATGGGAAATGTTCTGCCTGGTTAGCATTTTATTTTACAAAATAGCTAAATAATTTAAAAGCTTTTAAAACTTTCTTTAAATTTGAGTTCTAAATCATAGTAGTTTGAAGAGCGTATTAGTAATGCTTCGGATGGAAAACCCACAGCCGTGCTAGAGGAGTGTGTCCTAGTAAATCTGTGTACGCAGCTGTGTATGATGTCAGTTACACGAGCCTCGCTTCCAAACAGCCATCAGCCCTGCCGTGGAATTAGCTGATTAAAGAATTACTTCAGAGGTTGACTGTGTGCTCCTCGGCATCACTAGCTGCCCTCTGCCTGCATCTGTGCGTTTGGTCATAAGTATATGTTGGCCAGTTTCTGGGAAAAGTTGGACTTTTTGTTAAGACTGCTTCATATTTGTGATTTATACCTTGGTTGCGTCTGTTGCCTGCTGTGTTAGTACCAGTTACCTAGGCTCTTTTGGTGCACGTTACTGGAGATGGAGAAGTGAATTAATTTGGTCTGTGTGAAAGCTTCCTTTATCATTAATAAATTTCATTAAATCCAGAGGGCTATTAGTTTTGGATAGACTGTATGACTTCATTCATACTGCTACTAGGATATAAATAAATACTTTAAAACTAAGCATTAGTAAAAATACAGATTTAGAGTTTCTTCACAGGACTTTGAGAAGTTAGAAATTGCCTGTGTGTTGTTGGCACATGGCTTCTGAAGAACTTCCCTGCAAGAGTTAACTACTGTGGGTGCTTTAGCTGGGCTCTCCTCACCTCCCCAGACACCAAGACACAAGGGTCACCTCCGCCCACAGGTGCTTTCCTTTCTTTGTGCCCGGAGAGCATGTTAAGCAGCAACTTGTAATTCCAACACTTGCTTTCTTAAACAGCATCTGGTAGAGCAGATCTGTGCAGCATGAATGATGGCGGCCTTGTGAGGCCCTTACACCTCAACTCTCTAAAACGGGTCTTGCATTTGAAAAGGGCCCCAAAGAGAAGTAGATTCACCACATGTCCATTTCTACTCTGGGAAAAGTCACTTCAGTGTGGATTTTGGTTGGGCAGCGGGGAGCTCCTTATTTTTCTTGTTTTAAACAATTTAATTTCCAAGTTGGGTGCAGAATCATGATGTGTTTGCAGTTAAGGTTAGTTTGGGTTTAATTTTTTTTTTTATTTTTTGGTTTTTCGAGACAGGGTTTCTCTGTGTAGCTTTGTGCCTTTCCTGGAACTCACTTGGTAGCCCAGGCTGGCCTCGAACTCACAGAGATCCACCTGCCTCTGCCTCCTGAGTGCTGGGATTAAAGGCGTGCGCCACCACTGCCCGGCCTAATTTTTTTTTAATAGCACTTAGCACAGCAATGTTACCGACTGAGCCATCTCCAGTCACAAAATCTGCTGCTTTGTACAATGGTATCTGCTCTACAGATGACTAAAATGTGCAGCTTCAGGAGAGCCCAGAGCTCACCAGTTAGGCTGTCTGGACAGCAGGCCCCAGGGGCCCTCCTGTCTCTACCTCCCCCAGGGGGTGGGGGGTGTTGTGTGTGTGCACGGTGGGACATACATCCTCACGCTGAGAGGCAAGCACTTTACTCACTGAACTCTTTCCCCAGTCCTGAAATTCATTATTTTGTGTAGTTAATACATGCTATAATAATGCATGAAAGTTTGCAGTTTAAGGAGACAGGAAATGCCAGTTACCCCGATTTGATCCTTATAAATTAATGCATATATCACATCATACTTCATAAATATATATAAGTATGTCAGTTAAAAATTAATGAGAAACAAAGCCTTCAAGTAGTAGGAGAATCGATATGATAGTAGAGAGTAAAGAGCTGTGAAATCAAAGTATTCATTTTTAAGTATGATTTATTCTTCAGGCATGTTAGACAACAGAAGAAAAAAAAGGAAATCACAATATATTCTTACACTTCAGTAAACTTTTGTTGAACTTATTTATTTGAGGTTCTCCCCAAACATCCTCGATAGAGGGACAGCAGTGGCAGGGATGTGGGCCAGTCTGGCTGTTGGCGTTCGAGAAGCACAGTGGTCCTGTGCAGCCAGCCGTGTGGTCTAGGTTTGGAGGCAGCGTGCCTGGATGTCCCCTGCCTGCCTGACGTTTATTGCAGGGAGGATGAAACAGGAAGAAGCCGTTTTTGATATAGCTTCTGATTGTGCTTTGAAAGTCTTGCAACGTGGAGAAGCAGCGACTAGAACTAAGTATGGTAGATTTCTCCCATGTGAGGAGTGACCTCACAGTCCTTGGTACTTAACCATACTCTTTAAATGCTTTCCTGTGAAATGGTTAGAAGGGAAATATACAGTTAAGAATGTTAATGAAGCTGTTAATGAGTTCAGCTTTATTTCATTGATAGCTAGATAACATCAGTATTAGCTTCAATGTGTCCGTGGAGGGTGGAGATGGTGCCATTCGGCCGCATTCGAGGAGATGTGAACTTTCAGTGAGGGCTTCTTGGAAAGAACTTGGTTCCTAGTGTTTGGATTGCTTTTCCTGTGTCGTTGTCTTCCACTTGCCCTTTTCTTTCTGTTACTGCTTTGTCTTACAAAGAAGTCACAAGTTATTAGTGCTAAACGTTCAGTAAAGGTAAGTAAAGAACAAAAGAGCTGGCTTAGGATATAGTCAGCAGTAGAGAATTTGCCCCGCACCCACAAAGCCCAGCATGGGGGAGGGAGGGAGGGAGGGCTCCTTGGGCGAACTCTTATAAAATTGGAAGTTGAAACACGCCTCACTTTTTGTAGTTCACACTTCTTGTTTGATACAGCACAGATCCAAGTAGGGATAAGTTGTTTTATTCCCGAATTTGTACTTGAGAAGGAAAGTGCTTTGGTTTTTCAAGTACAAACTGAACAAATCACCTGGGTAAGGTCTGTGCATATAACCTTTGTGTCTCTTCCCCAAACTTATTTAAGCTTTCTCTGCAGGTGAGCCAGAGACACTCAGTGCCCTCCTGTGTTGTTAAAGCGTCTTCTTCGCTACTGTAGCTAGTCTTTATTAGTAGGACCAGATATAAGTTTTCAGAAGGAACTTTTAAAAACTAAATCTACTAGGCAGACTTGTGCAAATAAATGCTCAGCTGAACTTTTCAACTTTCAGAATCCAGAAATAAACATATATTACTATATACAGATGTAATTGCCTTCAAAACATGTACCAAAGGGATGTTAATTTTATGCTTTGAAGTTAAGATCAGAAAAGCCATTCCTGTGAGCTGTGCACATTATTATTAGTGGAACCTTTGCTTTCTCTAGAACAGCTCCAAGATCTCCACTTCCAGAAACAGGATGACATGGACTCTGGGACCTTACCTGCTGTTTCAGTCTTCTCATTGCTTCTTCTCTCACAGAGAGCATAGGCAGGCTGACCAGATGACTTGTCATCAAGCCTCATGACCTGGACTCACTCCCCAAGTCCCACATGGTGGAAGGAGAGCAGATTTCTGCAAGTTGTCCTCTGACCCCTCCAACATGCATGCCCTTGTATGCAATACACACAATCAATATAATAGATATTTTAACTAAAAAAGGAAAAGACACAGGCATTTGTCACTGTGGGAACAGACACTTCAAATCTGGAAATGTAATGAGAAGCCCTGTAAAACTCAGTTTTTCACGGTGTCAAGAGTCATGGAGCCATTAAGAACATAGTAACAAAGACTGAGTTCTTTCATTCACTCCTGGCTTTCTCAAATCAGAGTTCAGCTCCAGTTATCTTGAGAGCCACCTCTAAGTGGTTTTTCTCAGTTGTCCATAGTGACTGCTGATGGTCCCCACAAAGTCCATCTGTTGAAGACTGTGTCCTCAGCTTAGTGCTAACAAGCGGTAATGGAAGCTTAAGGTGTGGGACCTGATGGGAGACCTACAGTTCATTCCGAGTTCCCTGGAAGGGGTCTGGGCCCGGTCCTTTTCTCTTACTCCCTGGCCATTGGGTGAGTGGGTTTGTGCCTAACCACCCGCCCAACAGCCATGGGACCAGTCAACCATGTACTGAAACCTTCAAACGATAGGCAGGTAAGTCCTTTCTCTTTGTGATTTTGGTCTCTGCTTGGTTTCTCAGATATTTGTATGATAATGACAGGAAGCTGAAACAGCTGATTAAATCATCCCAGGAATTGACAAAAATGACAAAAAGCTATCACTGACAGAAACGTTTGCTTCCAATACTTAAAATTCTCTAAAAACATTTTGAAAAATGTACCTGTGGGGGATGAGTGCATATATGTGTGTGTATGTGTTTGTACATGTGCCCATGTGTGTGTGCATGCATTCTTGTATTTGCCTGTGTGTATCTGCGTGTGTGTGTGTGTGTGTGTGTGTGTGTGTGTGTGTGTGTCGTGTGTCTGTGTCTGTGTCTGTGTGTCTGTGTCTGCCCTTGTATATGTGCCAGTGTATATGTGGGTCTGAGAAACTTTCAGAAGTTGATTCTCTCCTCTCTTGAGTTTCAGAAATCCAAGTTGGGTCATCAGGCTTGCTAAGCCATCTTGCTGACCTCCAGAGTTAAAATTCTTTGATGAAAGTAGAAGGTGTGTTTTGATTGTATATAAGAATAAGGATTGTATTAGAAGTTTGTGGCAATTGTACTTCTCCATATAGAGGTTCGAGCTTGAATCTTGGTGCTGGTTTGACTCCTTGCAGAGCCAGTAGGGTGTGGATGTGAATTCTAAGGCATCACCCTTGGCAAAGCAAGGAGTGAGTGTCGCATTGCCTAATGTCCCGCAGGGATGGGAGGGGAGTGCATAGTGTTCCTTCCCTGCAGTTGGGGGCTGCACTCACTAGGATGCTAAGGGAATAATGTGACTCCAAACACTGAACAGAGTACTTAGGAGTCCTTGGACACTGTCTGAGAGGTCCAGCAAAGCAGTAATATTGTTGACTTAACACAGCGGATATCTTAGGAACAAAACAAAGAAACTTGCTGGTTTCATTTTTGTGGCTCCTCCAAGTTATTTTCATCTCCTGTCATGTAAGGTATTGGTAATGACAGGCCTTTGCAAAGTATGAACACTGACTAGTATTCCTAACATGGTGATATGAATCTCTCTTTTCAATGTATTGCTGTTTTGTTTTAAGGAAAAGATCATCTTGGCAGCACTCTGTTATTTACTAACTTAACTTGGAACTCCAATGCAATACCCTTCTTAGGAAATGCAGTACTTTCTTGCTATCACTAATTGTATAAGGACTGACAAGAAGGCTCTGCTAATACAGATGTTTGCTAGCAAGCTTGATGACTTGAGTTTGGTCTCCAGGACCCCCATAGTTGAGGGAGAGAAATGACTCCCACACACTGTTTTCTGTGTTCCCATACACACATGTATTTTTTCTTTAGTAGTAACTCCTTAAGCTCTTCTTTGGCATTTCTTTACTAATTCAGTGCTTACCTAGTGCTTTGCCCCCTGCTTGTCAGACCATTTTCACAGTAAGATTAGCTTGTGAGTTCTGTAATGAAAGAGTTTAAACACGTGCAACAGTTTCCTCCTACACTTGTGTCAGAAACATTGCAAACCTAGGTTATGTGAGTAGGACCCGGATATGTTAACAAGGAATCCTGTTTTCTCCCTGAAATGGTGAAGATGACTTCTGCAGGCTCTGCCTGGACCCAGTCTTTGGGAAGCCGCAGTGGGATTAGGACAGCACCTTGTCACAGCCACATGTCATTCTGACTGACAGCCCCAGAGAAGTCTGCCACTGTGGATGACTACTAGTCAGCCAGGACCTGCTGAGGCTTCAGCACCTAGGCCTGTGGAACTGTATCAGGTGACTTTTAGCACCAAGGCCTGTAGGGACTGCATCAGTCGACTGGGACTGAGGAAGGGAAGAGACGTTGAGATGTTTTATTTCAGCGTTGTTCTGGGCTTTTTTTTTTTTTTTCTTCTTTTTTTTAATGTGATGGGGTCTCACTCTCTTCTATAAACTAGTTCTAAATTCCTTGACTCAGTTCCCACTGCCTCATTCTCACCAGTAAATGGGAGGCTAGGCCAGCTGCAGGCCCAATTCCATTTCAGTGTTCTCCAGGCGGCTCTGCTGAGCTGACCGATGCTGCTGCCCTTAAAGACAGTCCGGCCTTTTTACCATCCGGGACTCGAGCCTACTCTCTACTATATCCCATCTATGTAAGTGTTTGCTTCCAGCCAGGCCCCCACGGTAAGTCTAACAACACTGCCTTCCTGGGATATTTTGTGTGTTTTTATAGTCTTTAATTCTGATGGAAGTAAAATTTTTCTCATTTATTATTACCTTATTTCTTAACTTTTTATAGCCATCTCACAGAATTTTATCTCATATAAACAAATTTCTGAAGCAAGACTGAGTATGCCTTTCACAATTTTGAACTGTTTGAACTTTTGAATTGTTAATGCATGTCTTTTCAGCATCTAAAGTAGCTTCCTCCGCATTCATGAAATACCTAACCCCAGTGTCTTCAGTCTTAGAGATTGGGTGGTTTCAGGTTCTTTCCTTGCCCAAACCAATATTATTATACATTATAAAAAGTTTAAATAACTAAAGGGGATTTGAGTTTTATTTACCCTTCTGTACGACTTCATTTTACATCAGAGAATGCGATGTATCCACGTGATATATCTGTTAGTCTTTAGCAATGGTGACACATGCTTGTATTCAGATAACACTTAGTTCCTTAAAATATCTAACGCTTAGAAAATTGAATTTTTTATCTCATGCTGTAAAGAAGTGTAACTTTCCCCATAAACGCCCCAAGTCTGCCTTATGGAGGATTTCAGTTTGCTAGGTATAATCCCATACTCTGCATACTGCTTTCATTTACACGCAGGGCAGAGTGTGGTAACAAAACACAGCTGAAACCCGTAAGAGAATGCTCTAATTGGATTCAAGTCAAGTACATTGTTCTTCGTGTTGGCAGGAGATTTCCTGCCAAGAGCTTCTATTGGAAAAGTAAAGTATCACATTTTAAAATCCTATATGCAAACCAGAAATATTTTGGAAGCTGCCCAGAGCTATTAATATTATGCTTTGTTTTTCAGTCCTTGTGCATCTCAAGATAATATTCTTGGATCATCTGTCTGCACTCTTGTTATTTTGCAATGCCTGAAATGCTTTGGCTTTTTTTTTTTTTTAATATATATAAAATTATCAAGTCTGAGGCTCCTCTCCTGAAATCTAACACTGATCTTTCATGACAGGAAAGCTCTCCTTGCAGACAAATGTGGAACCTGCAATAAAGTGGCCTTGCATTAACTTTCACATTAAAAAAGGCAGGGCTTGTTTTTTCTTTGGTGTTTTGAGAAAAGCTGGCATTGAACTGTATGGATGGTGGAAGATGACCTGTATTTCTGATCCTCCTACCATCTCCTCCCAAGTGCTTGGGGTTTTTAATAACAATTTCTTTTGACTAGGTTAAAGGAGGCTAGAATTGCTGTGGAGAAATTCCCTGAGACCCACCAATGCCCATCCCTTCTCTTCTAAAGTACACGTTCCAGTTTTTGATCTCTTTAAAGTGTTTGATAGCTTATTAGTTAATATTAAGTGAATTTCATTCTGGATGAGCAAAATATTTCTTGTATTATTGATAAGATGCATATGATTTTCTAATTTTAATCAAATCAAGCAAAGAATATGAGATAAAAACCAAGATTTCTATACTTGTACATTTCCATGATGCTTTGCACAAAGATCAGATTCACTACAGTAACATAAGCTAGAGATTAATTACTGTAATGGTTCACTGTGGAGGGGAAAAATTCTTTTGTTGTTGTTTAAAAATACTTCTGTTAATGCATAGGAAAATCCTTCCACAAAAACCAAGAGAGTTGAGAAGCTCTCTGAGGATGAACTTGCATATTAGCTCCTGAACTGACTGCTGCTGGCTCGGAGAAAAGGTGGCTGGCCACTTCCTCTCTCTCCTTAGTACTCAGTAGTGCTTTAGTACTCAGTAGTACAACACCCTGCGGTCAGACTTGACATGAATTCAATCTGGACTGTTGTTTCTTTCCCACAGCTGTGGTGAGAATGGTCCCTAGGGCCTATATACATCAGTAGGAAAATAGGATTTTGTATACTGAATTTTGTTTTACAGACTGTATTTCAATACTACACTCTGCATAATAAAAATGCAACATGTGTAATAGTAACACATTGTGAAACGTGACTTGTTTAGTCAACATTTGTTAAGTGTAAATATTTAACTTAGCACATAGTATACTGTTCTTTATAATACCTTCCTCAGAGGCCTAAACATAATAGAGCCTTTGCCTTTAAATGTAGATTAAGAAGGCAGAAGAGAGATCTAAATAGCCCCCATTAAAAACAATTTAAAATTGCCATATGATAAGTGGTGTAATAGAGCTCTTAGGGTCATGTGACTTAGAGTAGGCTGTCAGGATTTCTGCTTCAGGCAATCAGAGAAGGCTTCATGGAAGACATGGTTAGGCATGTGTTTTACCAAGAAAAGGATTGTGGGAAGAGGTTGGAAATGTGATTAACGGTCATTGCTGGTGGAGGGCATTGTGCAAATATGGAAGGAACACGTTCCCCTGTGACCCGACTCAGCATCCCTCATGCTAGGGATTGACTCCAAGGTCTCCAGCATGCCAGGCAAACTTACTCACTAACACTGAGCTACACCCTCAGCACAAGGAGAAAGCAAATATGTTTTGGGGGGCATCTGACTGGGAGAGAAAAGGGACCTCAAGAATGGATCTTGTATTCCAGCTAAAATGACTGAACTTCTGTGCACTGGGACAGGGGAGCCATTACCATTTTCTGAATGAGGGCAACTTGATCAGATCTGTTTCTTCTGCTGATGAATATAGAAACTCTATGTTGTGTAGGTTGGAAAAAGTATAAACTATGCACTAATCACATCTGTTAGACTCACAGTTTATCCAAGGAAAAATTCAACTAAGTGACTGAGGTAGTGAGATGACGAAATGGGTGACAGTGGCTAGGGAGGGAAACAAAAATGTTGTAGTTGCTTAAAGGTCAAAGGTGACTCCTACTATACCTTAGGATGCAGCATAGCTCTAGTGGTTCATAAATAACTATTGAAGTGGAATTTGTGGGTTTAAGTAACTGAGAGAACAGATCCAAAAACCCTGGGCTGGAGAGATGGTTCAGCAGTTAAGAGCACTGGCTGCTTTTCCAGAGGACTAGGGTTCAAATCCCAGCATTTCCGTGGTGGCTCGTAACTGTAACCCCAGTTTCAGGGGCTATGATGCTCTATTCTGGCCTCTGTGGACACTGCAACCACATGGTACAAACACCTATACTTTTAAAATAAAATTTGTATAAAAAGAATAGGAAAACTCAAGAAGCTCTTTGATGCTGACAATTTATGTTTTAGATTGTTGACTTTAAACAGCCAGTGGGACATGTAAATGAAATGTAAATGAAATGGACAACAGAAGCTGCAAAATAAAGCAGCAGAAGTTGGGGGTGATGAAATATAGGTAGGAATCGGCAGAGATAACAAAAGAAAGCGTCAGGCCGTGCTCCAAGTTTAGAGGAAGAGACTCCGGAGGGTCAGGCCAGGGCATGCGGTGGAGGTCAACAAGGCAGAGATGACTGGAACTGAGTAGGAGAAAAGAGAATGCTGGCAGGGTGGGCAGGTGGAGAGATGCAGATGAAGTTGAATACTGGAAAAGGACTCCTGAATCTCATTCTGGAAGCAACAGTTGTATCAGTGTGGGAAGAGGAGGAGGGTGGAATGAGGCCTGGGTTGGGTGTGGTAGTTGAAAGACAGGAACAGGTCGGCTGAGAAGCCCAAGGACCAGGAGGCCAAAGAAGGGAGTTCTTGGGTGGAAGAAGCTCCAGAGTTTTTGTGAGTGGAAGAGCTGACATGAAGGACCAATGGAGGCACCCCTGAGAGGGCGGATGAGGCAAAGCCCTGTGTCCTGGAGCCAGAGCTTTGCTGCCCAGCCTTGTGTGCTCTGCAGGGAGCTGTGTCTGTACTCTGCAGCTCAGCAGCTGAGCACCCAGAGTGGTGCTGATGCGCTCTCTTTACATCTAAATTAATTTAAGATGAAATAGTCCCTGTGGCATGTGGCTACCTTTAAGGGTACCCAAAATAGCATAAATAGTTATGTTAGGAAAGGATCAGACACTGCAAGTGATAATGGACAAGTTCTAGATGACATTTGAGGAAGAGGTGGAAGTGTTGAAGAAACTCGGATCTAGTTTCCTTTTCTTGATGGAAATACACAGCATCACTTGCAGAAGGGTTCCAGCAGGGAGCACGGGTGGGCAGGCTTTCAGTGTTCTTGTGGATTTCAGTAGAGAAGCTGGCACATGGGAATCACAGCGACACAGAGAGCCTCCTAGAGGTGGCTGATTCTTTAGGTGCCCTTCCCTTTCTAGGCTGTTTTCATTAACACCCCCAAATCTGGGAGAACAGAGCATGAGGGGACTCAGAGCAGGTTTAGGGGATGTGTTTGCAGTGTGATGGTTGAGTAAGTTAATGGTAAGCAAGTGAAGATGGCCAGGGGAATTGTGGGTTAGAGCTGGAGGCCCTGAGAAGAGGTGGGGGAAGAGCACATTCTTCAGCTGCCAGGCTGTGAGAGAGGAAGCAGGGCAGTTTGCATTTGTGAGAATTACAGATCTGGAGATAGGATTTCCAGCAGGAAATGGGATAAGGAGATTAACAGATGACAGTTGTCAGATACGAGGAGCACGGAAGATTGATGCCCATTTTCCCAGTGCACAGGGCTGCTGACTGGTTTGCTAGTTTACCTTTACTCTGCCTTTGTTCCCAGCCTACTGACACAACCTGGAATATAATCTTAAATGGTCAAACCAGGTTTATTTTATCTTTTTGTAATGGCCTCCAAATTTATCAAAACTGAATTCAGAGCCTGTGAGATCATCTTTCCTGACATTTAAATTTTGTAGATGGAGAATGTAACATCTGGATCAAGTGAGTACTCACAGGTTGTGAGCTCAGAAAGCTGAGCCTGGGTTTCTCTGTCTTTACTGCCTGCCCGCCTCCTGAACTGTGGTGTGACTGGAGCAATGGTGGCTTCTGGTCGAGATCTTCACTAGGTATCTAATGAGCTGTGTGCCAGAAACTAACACAGCATGGACTACTGTCTGTAGCTTTGCTGGGTTGCTTTTCTGAATTTATATTTACAAATTACTAAGCTACTGGCTTGACCAAACTGATAACACACCTTGCTGGACTATTGCTCTGTTGTTTCCCAGCTTACTCATACATCGCCATTCTGACATTCACCAGTAAGGAAAGCAGGCAGCATGTCGGTGCTGATAAATATCTTAGAACAAAGCCTGCATTCTAGTCTAGCTTCAGCTGGAAGGATTTGTCGTGAGCAGCTTTCTCCTTTCACTTTTTAAAAAGTGCTAAGTGTGCCTCTTCTGCCACCCTGCCCCCTAAACCCTCTCCTGTGCTCTTCTGGACTTCACAAAGAAGAAAGAAATCCAAACTATACAATAAAAAGTAAAACACTTTTCAGAGAGTATTAGAACTTCACAAAGTCGCTAAGCATTTCCCTTTTTGTTCTGAATAATGTTAAGAAACCTACTGAAAGGGTTGTAATTATTTGTTTGTTGTTTTATAAAATAGTACTTTATATTTTTATAACACACACACACACACACACACACACACACACACACACACCATATGATAATACCAATAGTACTTTCTCTTGCCTGAGTTTGAAAAGAGGTCAGAGAGAAAGCAGCAGCTGCTACAAATGCAAATGACAATGTACAGGTTTGGGAGATGGAGAGTTAGGCCTTTGGTTTTTGTAACACTGTAACTGCTTTACTGAGTTTCTTGAAGCCATGTGTGGGATCAGCTCTAAAGCATTTTCATTTTTTGCAAGGAGAAGCACAAAGAAATGGTCTTAGTCATGTTAATAAACTAAACCAAAGTGTTGTGCAGGTGTCCAAAGAGTGTTAAAATACCCTCTTTTTAAATTAGTTAATATAGTTTTTTCTTGAGGATTTTTAGATGTTACAGTATTTGGAGTATGTGTGACATCAAATCATTAGACATTGATGGTAGGGACTGTTGTGGTTTGAATAGGTATGGCCCACATGAACTCATGTGTTAGATGGCTTGGCCCATAGGGAGTGGCACCATTAGGAGGTGTGGCCTTGTTGGAGTAGGTGTGGCCTTGGAGGAAGTGTGTCACCGAGGGGGCAGGCTTTGAGGTCTTATATGCTCAAGCTGTGCCCAGTGCAGTACACAGTCTCCTTCTGTTGCCTGCAGATCAAGATGGAGAACTCTCAGCTCCTTCTCCAGTACCATGTCTGCCTGCATACCAACCGCCATGCTTCCAGCCATGATGATAAGGACTGAAACTGTAAGCCAGCCTCAGTTAAATGTTTTCTTTTGTAAGAGTGGCTGTGGTCATGGTGTCTCTTCACAGCAATAGAAACCCTAAGACGGGGACTAATATTTTTTCTCAACTAAACACTTCCTTCCTTCCTCTCCCTGACTTCCTGCCCCCTACCTCCAGGTTAACTGTATTTTAGGTACATTTAGAAGATATAGAGGTGAAAAATTACCTTTAGGATCCTAGGCATTGTCTTTAATGCATTGCTTCTTAAAATAGAGATTTTTCTCACCATCCCAGACTTCCTAGAAAATAAAATTTTCCAGCCTACCTCCAACCCTGATCCCTGCCCAAGACCTTAAGCATCAGAATCTCTGTGACATGACCCAGTAACCTGTGTATCCACAGCCCTCTAGGGAATTCTGATGCACACTCAAGTTGAGAGCCACAGGCTTTATGGCTAGAATTTTATACCTTTCTGTAGGTGGAAGTTTATGTCCCTCCAGCAACTCCCAAATACCCAGCAGCCCTTCCCAAATAATTGACTTGGAGGCTTAATATTACTTATAAATGCTCAGTCAGTAGCTCAGGCTTATTACTGACTAGCTCTTACACTTAAATTAACCCATAATTCTTATCTATGTTTAGTCACATGTGGGTGCCCACAGAGGTTTCATACTGAGATCTGAGCTTGATTTATCCAACAGGACTGCATAAGAATGATTGGACCATGGGCCTGGGTACCAGGTGTTTGGAAGGGTCTATACTTGGTTGTATCTAGCAAGGGGGAGGTCTTTGGCCCATCCCCTTGGCATTGTTATAAAAAGCCCTTTTGAATAAAGTTCTGGGCCACTGGGTGTTAATCCAGGTCCTCTCAAAGCTATCCTGTGTTTCTGTCTTTTTTTATTCTTCTCGGCTAGGCCTATCATTCTATCTGCAAGTTCCTTATTCCTCTCTTATCCTCATAGGAACTCTGTAAAAGGTGAGGGCTGCTCCCCCACAGCCACATGGCTTGGTACCTTTTCTCAGTATGGCATTCTCATCTTGCTTCCTCTGCTTCTGGCTGGTGACTCCTGACTCCGCCCTTCCTCTTCCCAGCATTCTCAGTTTGGTTGCCCTGCTTGTAATGCCTGCATGGCTACTGGCCAGCCAGTGTTTTATCAAACCAATTCAAGTGACAAATCTTTACAGTGTACAAGAGGGTTATTCCACAGCACCTTTCTTATTTTTTTTATTGAGACATAATTAACATATCAAGGATTTCACTGTTTCAGTGTCTGGTTAAGTGGATTTTCACCACATTGTGCAACTGTTTAATTCTGAAACATTCATCACTCAAAAGGAAACTCCACACCTCTAAGCAGCCGGTCCCCACTGCCTGCTCCAACCCCCAGCTCCGGGTGACCACTAGTTTGTTTTCTTGTCTTCATGATTTACCTATTATGGATGCTTTATATAAATAAAGTCATGGAATATGTGGCCTTTTGTTTCTGCCTTTCACTTAACAAGGTTTTCAAGGTTGATTCATGCTTTGAATGCACTTCTCTGTTTTCATGGTTGAATTTTATTGTGTTGGAAAGACACATTGGTAACATGTTTATCCATTACTCATTTGACGGACATGCAGGTTGTTTCTGCTTTTTTCGTGCTCTGAGTATTTATGTCTACATTTTGCAAGAACTTGTTTTCAGTTCTCTTAGGTACATAGAGTCAGTTATCACTTGTCAATGATAAGTCCAGAAAGTCACTGGAAGCAAGTGAGCAGTGAATCATGCAGATACAGGATTGTGTTCCTGTGAGCCCATGTTCACAACATTCCCATCAGATAGTCAGTACAAACCTGGATTTGTGTGTTTCTGCTTTGAGATAGCTTCCTTGATGGATATTGCTGGTTCCTTAATAGTAACACTCATGTCTGATAGCAATGTAACTCATGCCTGAAAGTGTTTATTTCACACATACGTTTTTCTCTGATTTGTGTGTTCCAGGCAGCTCTTCAGCAGTACCCTTAAAACAGTGAGTTTACAAATAGAAAGCACAAACACTGTGAAAAATGTGGCATTCGGTGAGCGGCCAGAGAGAGACCTATTGGTTTCCCCTGGGACGTTGTGTATCAGCAGGTCAAATTTTCCCCTCTTGCAGTAGTTGTGAAAATACCACAAGAATTATGTAGAGGGTTACAAGTAAGTTATATCTAACAGGCAAATTCACAGAGCATGAACCCAGAAATAATGTATTTGATGCTAGGCACCATCTGTAGCTGGCAGTGGACTTTCAGGATCATGTGATGGCTCTGGTTTTAGTGGTTCACTGAGGATGTTAGGCTGTTAGAGTGCCCCCAGCACCATGGAAGCGAAGCGTTCTGGCTTCTCTGCTCTTGATGATGTTTTGAGTTCTTCTTTCTTTATTATAACCATCTTTGAGGATATGAAATAATATCCATTTCTTTGTGGTTTTATTTTTTTCCTGAAATCACTAATGTATATTAGTTACTTGAGTGTTTTGAGAGACACCTTTTCAAAACCTTGGCCTCTTTTAAAGTGGATTATCCTTTTATGGATGACTTCTGGTTTTTGTTTTTAAACATGTATTTGGATAGTAGGCACTTAAATGTATAATTTGAGAAGATATCCCTATTCTGTGTGTGTGTGTGTGTGTGTGTGTGTGTGTGTGTGTGTGTGTGTGTGTACTCCCTTTCTTGAGACTGTACTTTGATGTGTGAAACATTGTTTTGATGAGGCCCGGTCTCACCTATTTCTCCTTTGCTTGTGCTTTGGAAACTTGACTTTCCACTCTTCATGTAATTAACTAATCAGCGTGTCTTGGCAGAAAACTGTTCACACATTTTTATTATTAAAGACATGAAGAGTGGAGTTTATGGTTTCAATAGATTCTCACTTGCTTTCTAAAAGGCTATCATTTATAAATATATGGTATTTGTTTGCAGGGATTTACAAAGATTTATATAAAAGTTTACACTGGCATCCTTAGAACCATCTGTTTATAAAAAGCAGTGTTAAAGCCATTTAGCCAATGACTATTTTTGTTTGGGAAAATTGAAGCAAAAACAAAACACAACAAAAAACCACTTATCACTGCTTTGGCTAGTCCTCCTCCTCCTCCTCCTCCTCCTTCTCCTCCTCCTCCTCCTTCTCCTCCTTTTTTTAAAGACTCTGCCTCTTTTAAAACTGTGAATTTTCTGCTTTGAAAGCAAGATCTTAAAAGCCATTTGTGAAAGAACACAAGCTCCCGAAGGTGGAAATAAACAGGTATTGGTGTTTATTTGTGTTAGTTTAGAGGTAGTAGCCAACATGTCAGAAAACTGAGTCTGTAGTACTTATACTAGGCTGAGCAAGCAAACAGTATCAGCCAGCATGGCTTTACTCTAAGTAACTCTAAATCCTGAAGATCAAAGGATGTTATAACCAAAAACAGCCCTTGTTGCAATTTCCCTGTAGAAGCAGGAAAGGGCTAGAAATTACATGTCACCTTCATATCCTGGCTGGCTGACCTCGGTGCTCAGATCAAGCCCCTCTGTATGCCAGCTGTTACCATTATTAAGACTTTGCCCTGAGGGGTTAAATGGGAGAAAAACTCCCGTGTCCTATCCCAGAGCAAACACAGAAGTCCCAGCCCCTCACATGCCGATTCAAAGCACTCTGCCTGCCACTCACTCCCCTTCCAGCTCTGCTCCTGCGAGCTCCTGCTTTCTCTTGGACTGAGTTCTGCTGCCTGGCCAGTCCTGCAGCCTGCCTGCCAGCCTTTGCAGATCAAACTGAGCCAGGAGTTTCTTCTTTCAACAGGAGGTAACGTCTTTATTTCTGCTTCCTAGGTGGGTGTTTGTTGTTTTAAAGGAATTTCTTTTTAAACTGAACCTCTTTTTAAAGGCTGTATTTTAAAATCCAGCTTACTTTTTTTTCCAGTGTAAATTCTGAATAGTGTTTTACTGCTTTAAAAATCGTGCAGCGTTCATTTGAGTGTGTAGTTTGGTACAGTGGAAGAGGGTCTGCTATTCCAAAGTTTATTAAAATGTGCCTTTTTGTGGAGTTGGAAGGAAACCTAAGACTTAAAGTGCAGTATATTGTTTCCTACCTTTCGAGTTTTGTTTAATCTCTGCCTGAATCGGGTTGGGGGGTTGAAAATATGCCCCTACCATCACCAGTTGATAAAAAGATAAGTAACGAATCCCTTTACTCGATTCTGCCAATGAAGTATTTTTAAAGAGCAGTGAATTATTCTTCCAGCCTATGAAGGGAGCCCCTCGGGAGCTAAGCAGCAGCAGCAGGTTCAGTTTTCCCCCAGGTCATTTCAGATGTTCAGCCCAGTGTGCCCCTCCAAGCTGCGTCTGAGCTAATTAAACGCTGTGCCTTGCATGTTCTTTAATTGTACCAGTGATGGCTACAGTGGGATTGGAGTCACTGCTTAACGTCCTGTTAGCAACAAAATAGGTTTTTCTAGATTGACTTTTCTTTCAAGTGAGAATGGATAATTTATATGTAACTGGAAAAAAAAAAAAAAAAGAGAGAGAGAAAGAAAAAAAAAGTTCATACTGGTCTTACTTTGTAAAAAATGTTTCTGTGTGGTAATGAAAGCTAACATCTCTCATTCCGGTCTCTGGTGAGCAAAAATGCCCTTCAGCAGGGACAGTGCAAGACTTTCAGAGCATGCTTTGTGATTTACTAAGAATTGTCCTTACTGGAGAAGTATCCATGTGGACATAAGAATGAAATTCACTCCCTTTCCCTGTAGAGGATGATTCTAGACCCTAACATTTGCAGACAGGAGCTCCAGTTCGCTCTGACGGCTGGGCCAGCACTAGACCCAGAAGTAAGCCTGGACTTGGAGGCAGGGGTCTCTGCTTCCATGGCTTTAATTCCTGATGGCATGTTCTGCTTTTTAGTGTGCTGAAATAGTTATCTTGTTTATTTACTCTTTAGTTTTGCCTCTCTAATTGGTAGCTCTAGGATGTTTTTACTGTCAAATACTGAACATTAGAATATGTAAAGAATTACACTTCATTTGGAATGTCTCGTACTTTATGTAGTTTACATTATACACCTGAAATTAAGAATTGTGACCATCAATTACTTGTAGTGATGATAAAGAATATGCAATGTCTGAAATGATTGCTCTACAGTGCAGTTTAAGAAACACATGTTAACCTTGTCTCAGCTTGTAAAATGATCTGTATATTACTGATTCCTCTGACTTTCAGCTGTAAACTCTTATCTTCCTAGCTTATATTGAACCAATTACCTTTTTTGGTAACCCTTGAGAAATCTCCTTTTCTATGGTTGTTTTTCTCAATTCTTCTATTTCTGTCCTTACTGCTGTGAATCCTGGGATCGAATGTGAGCATTCTCACAGTATGACTCTTAAAACACTAATGTGTATGTTGGATAACCTGGACATACATTGACATACACTGAACATTTCCTATTTTTAAAACATTGCAATCAGTGATCATACCCCAACACAGGAAATAAAGTTGAGATAATATCAAGACAGTGAACGGCTTATGATATGGAATGAGTATATGCTTTTTTAGTTGGTTGATCTACCAATCTATTGTATAGCACACAGAGATATATATGCTGGCTTTGAGAAACAGAGTGGGCTGTTCTCTTCGCCTTACTTTTTATTTCCTCATTTTAGTTACTGTTAAGTAGGATCATTTAATGCCAGCCTTCATATTTAATTTATAAGAAAACTCACAAGGAGCATAGTAGATGTTTCTCATATGGATTGCTAAATAGGGACATTTACCTATTTAACTAAAAAAAATATGGGTTAATTACTTTTGCAAGCAAACAAAAATCCCAGGTCAACAGTAAATGCTGTACTGTTCATCTGATACATATTAAAAAGCATGTATCAGAATTCAGGAGCATTTGTAGTGATAATTTAAGTAAGGAATAGAAAAAATAGTTATGAAAATTATACCCTGGCAATACTAAAAGTAAATATACTGCTCAGATTGAAATAAAAAGCCTTTACAAATTCAGTGTTTTCTAAGCTTAAAACAGTTTCAGAGTCCTTTCATAAGAGGATGCCGCCTTTATCAGTGTTTCATACAAATATTTGAGTGATGTTTCCCAAGTTGCTCAATAAACTAAAAGATCCCCTTGAGACATCTGGGCCAGACTCTGCAGGGAAGGACCCATTTGGGAAGCTGCCCTAGAAACTTGATTTGCTACCGCTCAAAGTTCAAAGATCAGCAAGGGGGCTTGGGACAAACACAACATTTGTGGGGGAACTTTAATTCTCAGTAAACACATTACCATTTAAATCAGTCCCAGTTTTTGACAAAATGAGAGCATTTTTTAAAAAAAATCTTCACATCCTTTAGTGTGGTAATAAATGAAAGGAAGATTTTCTTCTTGACTTACCTCAGTGATGGGTGTTTACTCCGAGATGATAAATTCTGAAGTTTGGGTGGAATGTTAAGTATCGTGGCTGTCATGTCTCCAGATGAGCCTGTGGCTTACTCTCCATTAGCTGGCTCAGTGATATTATCTGGCATGACCAAGAAGAGCTGGAGTCAAGAAGACTTGTTGCAAGTTGAATTTTCTTGAGAAAAGAGTGTGTTCAGATGACCTCAAGACAAAGACTTACATCCCAAGGGCTTTATTTCCAGAACACTTTGTAATTCTTATTTGGTGGGGATATGAAGCTGGGAAGCAGCCTTGTCATCTGTAGGTTGTGTGACTGTAGCATTAGAAATTTAAGATGCTCAAAGTGCAACCAGAATTGTTTCCCCTTTTCTTGGAGTGAACTTCGGGGAACATGCTCTTCTGTTGGTGGAGCTGGAGAGTTCACTTTAGAAACTGACCAGTGCTTATGGATATACTTTTCTTGAAGGTTAAATAAACTCATTCATCAAATTAGCTATTTCCTAAACTGCCTTCAGCAGACCCACAAGTCACCGGGTTTGTTTCAGGTTTCTGTACATGTGCACAGGAATTCTGCAGTTGTCTCTCCTTAAATGCTGATGTCTTAGAAAGGCTTCTGCACTGTGTCCTTGCCTCTGCCTGTCCAGTGCCAGGACTGCCACCAAGGAACAAGTGGAGATGTGTTGAGTGACAGTTGGATTCTCTTAAAAACTGATGAATATTAATTATGTAAACTATAATTGCTGCCTTGGCTGCATATTAGAATTACTTGGGAGCTTTAAAAAAATCACTAATGGTCATACCATTGCAGTATGAATGAAATTAGAATTGCTGGCTAGCAGTCTCTTTCTGTAATTTAAAAAATATACATTACTGAAATGATTCTGATGTGTAGCTGAGGTGGAGACTATTGTAACAGGCCTATGGTTTTGCAAATGTCTGTTGTATCCATTGCATTTCCCTTCAGACTTGTGATCCAGATGTGTGCCTTGGTTGGGATGGAAATTAGGAAACCACCTTTAGAAGGACTTTGCCTGTTTTTTTCATAACCATTATTTGACATTCCTGAGTTAGAAAGATTCTTTGGCTTTAGTTTATGTAATTTTGGTTATATGGATTAGCACAGTACTCCAGATTTAGAGTTAAAAAATAATTCAATTTAATGGAACTTAACCTCTGAACTACAGACTCAAAGATAATGAGTCTCATCTCTCATGATGCTCACTTACAATGTGAGTTTGAGACATGGTACTGTGTGGTGTGATCATTTCTTGGCTCTTTAAGAAATGCTTTCTTAATTGCAGTATGTGATAGGGCTCTTGTAGTATATGTAGTTAGGGAGGTAGGTGTTCATGCTAAATGAAAATGGTAGCAGCCTTTGTCCCAGATGGTAAGCAAGAAATCTCATTTTTACACCCCTATCTTTTCCTGCATAGACCCAGTGCCAAAGGAACATGGCCATAAAACAAATGAAAAAAATAGGAGTGGTGTTTCTGTAAGCCTAAATTCCCCTTTTAACTTATCCCTGCATGTATAAATTCATGCCTTGGCAACTGATACATCTCTAGCTAGCTAAATTCAGTGGTTTTTCTGATTTGCTCTGGAGCGTTTACTATCTTCCTAAGGTTTTGTTTTTACTTTTATCATGTTCTAGTGTAAAGTGGGCAAAGTCTCTCCATTTTTCTGCTATATCATTAAGTTTTTATAAATACTATTGATAGTTTTATAGAAAGATATGTAGCACTTATGGTTTATCATCTTTGATGTCTTTATCTATATATTATATATATATTCAGAGAGGTTATATAACAGTAAATGCTTTGTATATTTTACTTTCAAAAGTGGTAGTTGTTATTGTGTAAGTTGACACTACCTAATTGATAATATAAATTTAGTAGTCAAACAGCAAGTTCTCATGAAAAAGTGTTATAATCCTTCCAGAGCTCCTCCCATACCTAAGTCAGTTTGCCTGTTCAATAGTGTGGGAAAGCACCCTGCTGCCAAAGAGGCTCTGATGGGATGTCTATGGAATAGGTAGATAGTTGTGGGATTAGATCAAAAGCATGGCTTCGGATTTGCTGCATCTTATGCTTATGGAGAATAATAGCAACAATACTTTTGTATGGTTCTTGCAACCTGTAAAATGTTTTTAAGTGCTTAGGTGGAAATATTTATAAATATTGTTATTGGAAGAGAGTTTAATGGCAGAAAGTTTATGAACTAGAAAAAAAAGTTATTTTGTCTCAGAAGGTAAGAAGACATTTCTTTCTAAGACCTTCTCCTTAAGTCTCTAAACTAAACATATGGGCTTTGCTCAGGTTACTGTTACATTATTTTGAAATTATCTGAATAGTAGCTGAGAGTAAGGATGATCTATTGGCTTGTTTTTGTTTGTTTCTAGTCAGTGATGTAGCAATGGCTGGATAGCACCTCTAATTTATTAAGATGTCTCTGGTACTCTTTTTTTTTAAATATTTTTTTAAGGTTTATTTATTTATTATGCATACAGAAGAGGGTGCCAGATCTCATTACAGATGGTTATGAGCCAACATGTGGGTGCTGGGAATTGAACTCAGGACCTCTGGAAGAACAGTCGGTGCTCTTAACCTCTGAGCCATCTCTCCAGCCCCGTCTCTGGTACTCTTGAAAGTTGAATTATAACCTTTTAAACTATTTTGGGAAATACTGAATTTAGAGGCTTTTTCATGTGGGTCTTCAGACAGAGTCTTACGTCAGTAATCTCTGGTGAACCTATAAATACTGTTGACCTTGGCATTTCCCTGGAGTCATCTTTACGTATTGGAAAGCCTTGCCCTTAGAGTCTTGGGGTGGAATTGAATCCCAGTCATGTGACTTGGAGGAGACTTTCATATTGTTGACTCTTAGTTTTCTCTTAAATGGGTTAAACTGTCTTCATAGAGGTATTTTGAGAAAGTGATTCACACAGCAAAGTAACTTAAAAAATTCTACTAATGCTTTATGAGGAAAACAGCTAGTAGAGACAAAGCCTGGCTGATATCCTTCTAAACCCTCCCCTAGTTGAAGAGCACCATGCAGAGGATGCCCGGCATACAGACATTGTTTCTCACAACCTCTAGAGAAGCTGTGCTCTCCTGCCACAGTACTAAATACTGAGAAGCCAGCGTGAAGCTGGTGATCAGAATCAAGGCCATCATTTTAGGGTAAGATCACTCAGTGTCAGAGGAACGATTTCTTACCAAAACAAGGTCGATAAATAATAGATACAAATCCTTCCAAAATCTCCTTTAGTCCTTTGTGAAAAGAAAAACTTAAAGTCCTTTTGTGTACCCATCTTCTGTTTGGAGAAAAAAGAGGCAAGGTAATTCATTCTTTACATATACGCTTTACCAAAGAGATTCAAATCCTGTCAGATGTTATCAAAATTAGGCACAACACAGTTTGGGAGAATTGATACAAGCTATAGTTAAACTCAAAAATTATTTAGAACTTAAGTTAAAATGTATTACTTTCCCTACCCTAATTAGAACAAATTTTTCTCTTCTTCAGCCCTCTTGTCCAACCTTGCATTGTGCATCCTCTTGCCATTGCATAGGCCTAGTGCCCTTGCTGCCTTGAAGCCTTGTTTGAGGTTTTCCTCTTCCTGGAGAATGTGTGCCAAGGACTAGCAGCACAGACATGTTGCTGGAGGCTGGTTGCCGCCTCTAGGCACCTGGTTCAGAACCTGTATTTGTTTATTTGTTTATTTGTTTATTTATTTATTTATTCATTCATTCATTCATTAAAGGCTTTGCCACCACCACCCGGCGTTGTACACTTTTATTTATTTATTTATTCATATTTTTTTTTAAAGATTTACTTATTTATTATGTATACAGCATGTATGTCTGCAGGCCAGAAGAGGGCACCAGATCTCATTGCAGATGGTTGTGAGCCACCATGTGGTTGCTGGGAATTGAACTCAGGACTTCTGGAAGAGCAGTCAGTGCTCTTAACCTCTGAGTCATCTCGCCAGCCCAAGAACCTGTCTTTTAAGCACATCCCCATCAGACCCCTAAGTTTGGAGGCATGGGGCTAGCTTTCAATGTTTTAGTCTAGCAGATGTGCTCTAGGGAGCCTCACTCTCTTGAAAGCATGCTTGGCTACGAACTGGAATGCAGTCTTAACCATTAACTTAATGCTGTGAGTCTGGGGAGGCAGTGGTATTCCACATGTGTCATCTGAGCTTTTAGAAGGTAGAGCGCTGTTAACCTTGGCATCCGTCACCCTAATTTCACCCCTTATCATTGGTGTGTGACTCTGGCACCTTACTTAGTCTCTACAGCAAGTTTTATTTTGCAGAGTGGACTAGGTAATGCCTTCCACATCTGTTTTCCTGAAGGCTCTTAGTGGGATCAACTGGAGTGAGATGATGCATGTGAAAGTGCTTTTGAAATACCAAAGAGGTGCACTATTGTGCTGTTGATGGCAAGGAAGACATTGTTCCTTCAGGCTATGAGTCCTGTGTTTGTTAAGGGTAGTGATGGCTTCACTAAGTGCTTACTGTGGTAATTGGATCACATCTGTGTATCCTCTTCAACAGCACACTCAGATTTTTACTTGGCAGTTTTCTGGACTTGTTAGAATTGTGACTTCCAGTTCCAAGCAGGGCCTGTATGGTGCTTCATGTACTTTAGCTGCTGCCTTTGTGCTCCTGAAGCCATTGCGTAGTTCCATGGCATCCTTTAAGTGAGTTGTGTTATTGATATAGTTTGGTGCATATTGTATTAGTGATAAATTTTCATAATTCAGACAGATTGTATCATGATTATATAAGATTTTCAATTATGTGCTCTTTTTATTTGAAGTGTGAATTTTTTTATTTCATAGGATCTAATTCTAAGCACACAAACTGGTGACCCTGCACACACACACACACACACACACACACACACACACACACACACAGTCTTTATTTTAACCATATAGACGGTTTCCTGGCAGTTCTGGAGTTTCACACATGCAAGCTCTCTACCACTGAGCTACAGTTGCTGACCTTAACCACATTGATTCTTCTCAGTAGAGTTTTCTGTAGATAGCTTTGTTTGTATATAATGGTGTCCACTGACTTCTTCCCATCCATTATATCCAGATCTAAATCACTATTTTTTTTTAGTTTTATTTTGTGTTCTATGTGGTTTTTCTTTTTCTTCTCTTATTTATTTTTTCATTCATTCATTCATTCATTCATTCATTCACTTGTTTGTTTGAGATAGGATCTGGTTATGTAGCTTGAGAATCAAACTCACCATTCTCTTGCCCCAGCCCCCAAGTTCTGGAATTCTAGACATGTTACCATCATGCCAAGCTGACTCATTCTTTTCCGTTATATGTAACACCTAACAAGATATGGCAGAATTTAAGTTCTCTGTTGACTGTAATTTAAGTGTTTGCCTTTTTCACCATTAAACTGTTGTAGCCCAGACCCTGGTAATATGCATATTATTCATATATATATGAATATATTTATATGTATCTGAATATACATTATTCTCACATATCTGAAGTTTAACCTAGCATTTCAACAAATTTAAGAAGAAAACAAGACTTTGAGACGGACACTTAGGTGATTTGATCTGTTGTCTCAGTTAGCGGCCGGTGGGGTCAACCTGTTTGTTTACAGTTACACTTCTCTCCGTTTCCATCCTAAAACTTTGGGGCTTTAACACTAGGAAACATCATTTCATATCTTTTCATATTTAGATCACCCAGTGCATGACAAATTGGAAGCTGAAGTGAGGCGAGATTAGTGGCTTTTAATGGATTGATATTGACCCATCAGATGCCACAGAGTGAGAGGCTTGAGTGCCGAGGAAGCTTTCTTTGGATGTGCTCTCAAGAGAACATGCTGGCGTGCACATCACTGTCTCTGTAAGTTATTCTTTACGTATGACTCAAAACTGATCTTAAACTCCGCAATAAATACTTTTGTTCTTGCATTTATAATCACACCATTACACCTAGCACAGGATTTGTCACGTGTGAAAATAGTCAATGTTTTCTTCTAGACTCTCCTTCTGCATCACTACTTACTGTATTCATCCTCCTCTGCTCTGTATGCTTTGCTGTTAGTTCCCCTCCATCGCAGCAGCAGACCAATTTTTCCTCCTCCGGTTGTCTCTGACCTCTCTCATCGTGGGCTTAAAGTGTCAACTCTTAACTTCAGATTGAGGCTTTGCTATTTTGGTCATCTGAATGTTGTTCAAATCTTAAATGGTCTTTTAATATAAAAAAAAAAAAAAAAAAGGGAAAAAGAAAAAGAAAAACCCAGAGCCAGATATCAGGTGAAAGCTGAAAGATCAGAGAAGCAGAGCAAGCCACAGCCACCACCTCTTACTTCACCAACTCCATGAATCTTCTGAGTCTTCACGCAAAAGTTGAACTGACTTAGTTCTTGTTTCCTTACTTCCTGGGATTAAAGGCATGTGTGCTTCCCAGTAATGGGATTAAAGGTGTGTGCTACTACTGCCTGGCTCTGTTTACAGTGTGACCTTGAACTCACAGAGATCCAGACTATGATCTCTGCTTCCCGAGTGATAGGATTAAGGGTGTGTGCCATTAACGTCTGGCCTCTATGTCTAATCTAGTGGCTGGCTCTTCCCTCTGATCCTCAGGCAAGCTTTATTAGTGTACACAATATATCGCCACATCTGAACCCCTATACCAATACAGCTACTAAACCTAAACAAGTCATCAATATTTCTTAAAATAGTTGTTTTGTTTTTGCTTTGTCTCTTCATGTTTTATTTACTTATGAGTCCAATTGGTTGTTTCCATTTTATGATTGTGATTAAAGAAACCAGATTGGAGAGGGCACATACCATTTCCTCTAACTGCAGTCAGAAGTCTGAGTTCATATTATTCTGTACTACCTACTAGTGCCTGCTTCATGACAAGATATCTCCAGGTTACAAAAGGTTGCATTTCTAAATAGCATTTGTAAAGCTGCATTTTATCACAGGGAGGGGAAAGTGATTTGGTCGTATTAAGTGTCTCTTTTGGCATATCCAGACATTTTTAACTCTTACAGAACAACAGATGGTGTGGTACAGCAAGACTAGAGGAGAATGTTTGCTGTGATTCTGGTTATAAAGACAAAGAGATTTAATCAGAAGAAAGAAAACTGGATGGAAATAAGAGAATCTAGGGACAATTTTAGGGTACTCTGGAGGGCATTATAAGTTGGTTTCAAACTATCTTGAGCCCTTTTCACTTTAGAACTGTTTACTGTAGAACCGCTTGTTTCTAGATGTTTCCAAGCAGAACCACCCAGCAGCTCTGCCAGTAGATAATAGGAAAAACTAGTCAGTAGAATTGATTGTATTAAATATGAAAAAACTAGACCATTTCAGACGCCGTCTTAACAGCGTGTGTGATTAACCAACCTGCAAACCAGAAGTGCCTTCCTGTCCTGTGCATCTGTCACTCAGCTCAGCAGATCCTTGTGTTGGGATGGCCCTGCAGGCCTGGATGGCAGCAGGCTTACAGCCTGGGGCAGAGGCTGGAAAAGTGAAGGCTTCTAGTCAGTGTTCCTGCAAGAGCCTGTCTAGTGATGCTCCCTACGTACAGCCACACACATTCAATTTCAGTTAGCTTTCTTAAAAGGCTAAGCTTCGTTAAATGTCCTTCATGTTTGTTGATTTGGGAGTATTCCCATACACCCCGTCTTTCTGTTAACAGTGTGTAGCTGTGTTCTTCCTCAGCAGAAACGTCAGTGGCCATCAGTGAGATGGCAGGCATCCTTGGGCATCCTTGGTGGTAGCTGACCGCTTAGCTCTGACCAGTCACCTTAGTCTGTACCTGCCTTGCTTTCTGTGATTGAGATAATACACTGAATTCACACTGCATTGTTTGGGGGATATTATCTGAGTGCTTAGACTGGATGCCTTTATTCCAGAGTGATTTTATGAAAGAGAAAGCTACTTCATATACCATAATTCAAAATTTCTCTCAACAGCCTTTGCAAAAGGAGGTTGGGAGCTAACAAGTTAGTTTGAAAAGTGATGGCAAGACCTTTTAGACCTTTTGAGTTTATGTGTACAAGGTTTAAAATACTTTATTTTCCTATCAAGACAATTTGTAAAGACAATTTCTATGTGTAATTAATTTCTTACTTTGTGGTGTTTATTAGCTGAGTTTATGCATAGGTGTGAGATAGTTTTTATCTGAAAGGTAAATATTACGCCAATGATGCTAAATTTGCATCAGAGTGTGTTGAGTCCCCTCTGGTACCAGTATCCAGATGAGGACTTTGTGCATTCCACCGGCAGGTTCTGCTCAGAATGGCCCCTGCAGAGTTGATGGAGTGGGTGAGAGCAGGACAGGACTCTTGGACCTGCGTGACCCAGGTTACAGGAGCGCACATGCAGACAGAAAAGAAGTCACTTCTCTTGACACTTATATTATGTCCGAGGTGGGCAGGGACTGGAGAGAGATTGCTCTAGAAGCCACATCAAAAGGTTAAGGATCTAAAGGAGTCCATGTGTATGGTGAATAGATTGGTGGTATTTTATGACTATTCTTACTGTAAATCCACATACTTTGTTCCTGTGTATGTTCCTCAGAATGAGCTGGGTGGCTCAGATTGCTGGGGTGGGGGGGATATCAGGGTTGTCTAGTTTTGCTGTTGCATGTTTACTGGACAAAAGTGTTCCTGGTACTGAGAGCATGTGAGGGATTTCCTGTATATGAAGGCCCAGGCCCTTTGGTAGAAGTGGGGGCAAACCTAATTTAATGTGAAACAAATCTTTCCTACAATATCTTTTTTCTTGTGCAAATGTTACCTGCTGTATACAACACAGGAAGTAAATTCATGCACAACTTTTATAGTGTGCCTAAAGGAAAAACCCTTGTATTCCTGATACTTTGTGTTGTAAGAATTTTTAGCTAACTAATCTTTATTTCAGTAGGCTTGTTCTTACTCTGGGATTTGAGTGACTTAGAGAAAAAGAAATCTTAAGTTGTTGAGATGTTAAGCCATAAACCAGCCTTAAGGTTGTGTACACTCCTGACTGGGCACTCGGTCACCTTCAGTCGCCTTCAGTGCTGCCCTCCTCGTTCTGCCCACGGCTCCTGAATTAGGAGTCGAAGGGTGTTTTTGTCATTGGTATCCTCTCTCCTCTCCTGAGAGGAAGGGTGGGGTAGAGAGAACATCCAGTGAGGGTAGAGAAGACACAGTAGAGGAGGGGGCTGTGGGACTGGCCCTTCACAGACACCGGCTGGAGACTCCGGCAGGAGCCCTCCTTTCCCAAGAGCTGCATTTAGATGGTTTAAGTGTCTCCCTTATTTACATATTTTCCTGCCTGCTTAGAACTAGATGGCTTTATATCTTTATCATTTCTAGGGCCAAGAAACTGGAGCATGGCTGTGATCAGTGGAAGTGATTCTGTGCTTCTGAGCAACGGCAGCATCTCAACCAGCACTACCAACCCCTGCTCCCTCATCCCCAGTGATGGAGACCTCACGACCCAGCAGCTCACACCCAGAGAAGCCCCAAGAACAAAAGCCAGTCCAAATGGATGCCTGCAACTTAATGGCACAGTTAAGTCATCCTTTCTGCCTTTAGACAACCAAAGAACACCTCAGATGTCAGCTCCGTGCTGCCATCCTTGTCCATACCATCACCCTGTGACCAGCCATAACCATCACCAAGAGTGCCATCCCGAGGCTGGCCCCACAGCACCCTCCGCTTTGGCCTCCTGTTGCATGCAGCCACATTCCGAATACTCTGCATCCCGGTGTCCAAACCATTCACCTGTGTATCAGGCCGCACACTGCCTCCAGCCCTCACCATCCTTCTGCCTTCATCACCCGTGGCCTGACCATTTCCAACATCAGCCTGTACAGCAGCACCTGGCCGTCATCAGGTGAGTGTGCTGATGTCTTGTCGGCTTTCAGCAGTAAACTAATCCCACATGAGTGTTGAACGTGACAGCTTCTATTTATTTCTCCAAAAGACGGAGGGAAAAGAAAAATGGTCAGGAAAAACACACCCATTTTGTGGATTGTATGAAGCCCACTAAAATATAATTGAAATAGTGTATTTGTGATATCCATTGACTTGATGTGCATGTATATGTGTGTGGTGTGTATATAAGGATGTGACAGGGGCTTGTGTGTAGCCCAGGGTTGTTGTTTTTTTTTCTTACTATGCATAAGAGATATATTTGTGGTAAGGTTACCCAAACAGGGGCCTCCTTGTTGTGTTATTAGTAATGGCCAACCTATATGAAAAAGAAGTTAAAACTGCTTGCTTCCTTATGATTCTGTGCATCTGTGCTCACAGTTTCTATTCCTAGGGTTTGAGTGATTCTGTAGTACATTGATGTTGGAGAGAAGTACACCCTTCCCTAGCATGTGACTTTGAGAAAGAGAACAACATTCCCTTTACAATCTAGGTGTACTTCACACACACACACACACACACACACACACACACACACGAGAGAGAGAGAGAGAGAGAGAGAGAGAGAGAGAGAGAGAGAGAGAGAGAGAGCGAGAGAGAGAGCACTAGCGCTTAAGGTGCACTTCAATCAGTTCGTCCACATCTCAGTATGATATGCAACGTTTCTGTCACTCCAGACAGCTCCCTCGTGCCCTGTCTGTCCTTGCCTCTCGCTGCAGTTCACACCGTGGTCATTCTGTTGACCTGCTCCTGGACACACAGTCATACTGCAAATTTATTCTTTTGTGCCTGGCCTAACATCGTAAAGATGTGTGTAATTGTTTACTGTTGCGTTTGTACTGCAGACCAGTAATCCATTGTGTGTGCACATGCTGCAGGCTCTCCTGCCAGTGAGGAGCCAAGTCCAGTATGGGGAGAGTCTTCACCTTTGTCAGGTTTTCCAGATTGTCAAGATTGGCTGCTCTTCATCTTTTAGGAAGGAGATGTAAGAAAAGAGCAAAGAACATGGGGAGGGAGGGGAGCAGTCTTTGAAGTATGTTTCTTTGGGCTCTGAGTACATTTCCATTTTAGATTTGAGAGCCTCTATGTTCTAGAAGTGTACGGAATTCCCAGAGCTAGCCTTAGATGATTTGTCCTGACAGCTCTGGGCTCCATGATCAGGTTTGGACTCTTCCCATGTTGAATTAAACTCTGTAACTAGTGGATTCTAAAATTACATACTCATAAGTATTTCTGTGATTAGGTCATCAATTATATATGGTTGTAGCATGTGAGGTGAGACAGCTAGTTACACATGCTGAAGCTGCTGAAGCTGAACTCCACTTTGTGAGTCTTACAGCAACTCTGGGCAAATAACCAGTGCTTTCAATATGCCAGACTGTGCCAAGATTTTCTGGATTTTACTTAGCATTTGTTCATGACCTGATTCGAAAGGAATGAGAGTCCTGTGCGTATGTTAAGTGGAACGACATTAAAACTCAGGCTGATGGCAAATGGCTGGGCTTGCCACTGCCTATGGTTGGCACTGGGGATCCTACAACCCTGGTGAACTTACTGTAGATGGTGTAGAACACTGGGCTCCTAGACTTGTCCCTGTGGATTCTCCTTTAGATCTTAACTAGACAGAGTGATGCAAAGCTAGCCGCTTTCCTGGGCAGAAGGTGTACATATTGCCTACCTTATTTTGCTTCAAGAATGATCCCACAGTTCTTGCATTTATTTACATATATAATCAACACTTTGTAGTGGATACTCAAATGGGCCGCACCAAAAGTATCATTCTAAGTAGATTAAAATATCCTTTTTGCCTTCATCAAGTCTTTAGTCTACTAGAAAGGTAAATCAAATAGACTGCTACAGTTTGTGATAAATCCTGCCAAGAAGGTGCACACAGGGCTAAAGATGTATTGCACCAATGGAGAGAGAACAGAGGCCATTGTCTTGGCTGTCTTGCAGACAGTGTTTGTGCAAAGAGCTGCAAGGTAGTGTGAGCCCCGCTCCAGCATAACTGAGCATCATTAAACTCCCGCAGAAGAGAGAAGAGTAGTAAGGGGAGAGGTGAGCTGGGCCAGTCCTGAAGGAGATGGCAAACCAAGGCTTTCTAGGCTCTGTTCTGAGGAACTGTTGTTGCTCTCTGTGTGGCTTCTCTGTCTGTCTCTCTGTCTGTCTCTCTCTGTCTCTGTCTTTGTGTGTGTGTGTGTATGTGTGTGTGTGTAAGTTATGACTTGCATAAAATACCATTTTAGCCATTTTTGAGTAAATGTTCAGTTATGTGACATTAAACGCATTCATGTTACTAAACAAGCATCATGGCCACCCAAACCAAAAGATACATCTTCCCAATTGGAAACTGTGCCTATTAAATACTAGCATCCTTTTCTCCTCCCCTCCAGCCCTTGACAATAACCACTCTACCTTCCTTCTACAAACTTGAGTATTGTAGGTACCTCATATATGTAAAATCACAGTGTTTGTCCATTTGTGACTGTTTGTTTTCACTTAGTATGTTGCCAAGACTCAACAGAGTCAAAGCATGTGGCAGTATGTGAGTACTGCACTTTGTTTATATGTTCATCTGTTATGGACATAGGGACATCTGGACACTTCCTTTTGTGTGGATAATGCTACTGTGAGCATAGGTGTATCAAATACCTATTGGAATTCCTGCTTTCAGTTGTTGAGGGTATATACCCCCACCAGAGGTGGAATTGCAGAATCCCATGGCGATTGTGTTTTGACTTTGTGAATAACTCACATACTGTTTTTTCATAGTGTTGTCCATTTTACACTCCCACTAGCAGTGTACAAAATTCAGTTTTTACACCCTTGCCAACACTTGCTATTCCACTTATTTGGTTTGGGGAGGAGCCATCTATTGAGTGTGATGTCATAGGTCAGAATCATGGTATGGTTTGCTGCATCACTGTCCTTGTGGAGGACAGACTGAACTGGGCCAGGACTGTGGTAGACAGGAAGACAGTGCTAGATAGGAATGATGGAGCCTTGAACTAGGATTTAGAAAGAAGTCAGTTCCAGAGGGTGCAGACTGCAGTGGATTCGGTGATTCATTAGTTGAGACTCTAAAAGAATCCAATGTGAATTTTTATTTCCTGAAGAGGTGGGTGGAGGGTAATGCCAGTCACAGAGATGAAAAAAACAGAAAAAGGGTCCTGAGTGAGCACAGAGCCTACAGTATCCAGAGGGCCTGGGGTTTGGTGATGCGGGGTATTAAAGCAGGGTATTATGCTGGAACAGTAACCGTGAAGAGTCATGGCTAGGGCTGGAGGGAGGGCTCATTGGTTAAGAGTGCTTGCTGCTCTTCCAGAGGACCCAAGTTCAGTTTCCAGCACTCCTTTCTGGCCTCCATGAGTACCTGCACAACACACACACACACACACACACACACACACACACACACACACAAAGAGAAAAAGATGGTTGTCCCCTGAGCTCCCTTGAAAGTGTGATGATAGAGGGTAATGCATGGCAGTGACACTGAGGACAGTAGTATTGTTAGGGGTTATCTCAAAAGACCCCAGGCTAGTGGGTATTTATTTGTAGAATTCTGCTGTGGCACAGGAGGGCGCTGAACCAGGTGCTGCCCTCTGTTTCCCATCCCATAAAATGTCAACAAAGCCTCTGTGCGTGATAGACCTGTGGTGTAAGAGCAGGCCAGCTGAGTCGGAAGGGGGTAAAGAATTCTGAAAAGGAGGATGCTGTATGTCACTGCACTGCTTTTATCAGCTGCCCTACCCTGTTCTCTCAGGAGATGATCCTAGAGGCTGATTTCTCCCAGGTGCTGCTGTCCATTCCTAAATCTCTGTGATGGATGGCACAGCAGTGCATGTTGCCATTTAGCAATACATGATGTAAACTGTGTCTGTGACTTAACGTTTCCATGGAGGATGCCTAAAGGTGGACGGCCTTGTGGTAAAGTGCAAGGGTAGGGGCTCAGCGTGCTCTGGGTCATCAGCACTGTTTGCATCTGGGCTACAAATCAGCCTGCCCGCTGTATTTTTTATTGTTAACATCTGTAGTTATTCATAAAGTGCTCAAGCCATAGAGTGTTCTCAAAGGTCCGTCAAACAGATGATGGTAACTTTGGCCCCAGTCATTTGCCCCCTACTTAAGATGATGTCATCTTCCCACATCTTCACCTTTCACAGATACAGGTCCTCATTCACTCCTTGGCTGATCTTCCTGAGGCCAGTATGTCAATCACTTGTGGGTCATTTGTTTCTTTTAAAAGTTCTCTTAATTTTATGACTCATAACATTAAGATCATTGCAAAAGTTACATTTAGTTTTTGTTTTTTCAAGACAGGGCTCCTCTGTGTAAACTCTAGCTGTCTTGGAACTCACTCTGTAGATCAGGTTGGCCTTGAACTCAGAGATTACCTGTCTCTGCCTCCCAAGTGCTGGGATTAAAGGTATGCATCACCACTGCCCAGCTTCAAAGTTACATTTAGTACATCCTGTTTTAATATCATTTGTCACTGATTATAAAGTAGTTAAAGGATAATATTTTAAAGCTTCAGACGTTTTCACTTGTAGATTCTTGTCCTCATATCCATTGTTCAATCATTAATTAACCTGATTAGTTGAAGACAGGAAAGGGTTCGGAAAGGCAGGAAGTAGCCTCTCCCTGCCACAGTACAAAGCCTGTGCCGGTGGGTCTTTGGCCTGGTTGTTCTTCTGGTCACTTGGGGAGTTCAAAAGTAAATAAGTGGAATATATTAATAAGGAAATTTTGCAATGAAAATAAAGAATTCTAAGAGTTCAGGTGGTGAGAACCAATGAGCTGAATGAACTTTAGGTCTGCCTAAGAATGGAACTTGTTGACCTTTAAGGATGGCTAGGAATTCATAAAGGGAGATGAGGAGAAAGGTCATGGAGGGTGGTTATAAATTAATAATAAAATCATACTGATCTAGGCAGAGTAGGGCATATACCTACCCGCCTATAATCCCAGAACTCAGAGGCTGAGGCAGAAGGACCTTAAAGTTTGAGGTTTAAATCTATTTTTTAATTTTAAAAATGTGTTTAAGAAAGGGTAGAAAAGAGAATTTAGTGAGAGAGGAGTCATTTGAGATGGTCTTGAGGCATTTTCTTAGATTTACACCCCAAATGCTGCCCAGCTGTGTAAAGGTCTGTACAGTGACGATCTGCTCTTTGTCATCCAGAGGTTGGAAGGTGCCTTGCAGGACAGTCCTGTTCCTCCTACGCTATGGAAACAACTTTCCAGTGATTCATTTGGGATCTTACTGCCATATTAAAGTGAAAGGCCATAATATTACTGTACAGTTAATAAGGAGTTTTGTAGCCAAAAATAGCAGCCAGGAGTTCTAATGTCAATCACTTACCTTTTAATTTGGTGTTGCAGACAAGGGTTCTTGGTTATAACAGGGCACTCCATACCTGGCTGTGCCATAGGCTCATTATCGTGTTGAACCTGTATTTGGGGTTTTCTGCCAAGTGCAGTTTTGTTTCTTTGAAGGTGCTTTTACAGACAACAGCACACTGAAAGACTTCAGAGCTATGCAGAGTTAGCAATGCTTGCCATGGGGGACCCTGGAATTCTGCCACTAGCCACTGAGCATTACTGCCACCATGTACTTGCAACAGAATAATTTTTGACCCCTGCGTTCTCTTTCTCCTTTAGTTCTGGTTTGCCAGTCTCTGGCTGCCTGAGAGGCTTTATTCCTGTTCTCCAAAGAGACTAGTCACTGTCTATGAAGTGACTGACTTAAAAAAAAGTAAGAAAGGAGAATTCATGTGTCATAGTAAAAGAAGTAAGCGCCATCCCTTCGATGCACCTTATTTTGAATAAAATATATTGTAACATCTCAAGGTACCATTACAGCTCTGACTGGTCTGCAGGACCCATCCTTTTTTCTGTCTTAGCCCTGGTGACTGACAGTGCTGTTTTATTTAGTCAAGAAACATGAACAGAAGTTGGTCTGCACTCCTCATCAACAGAGGCACTGACACAGACCTAGCATCTTGGCTTTGCCCTGCCACTCAAAGTCAACCCGAATGTTTTCTGAGATGCTGGGTGGAGGAGGTCAAAGGCTGCTATTCACTAGTAGCAGGTACGCACTGAGGATTTACTGTTCAGTGCTGGGCACAGGTAAGAGCTGTAAGCCTGGTTCTGATCTTCAGAGGTGGGAATGTGGTGCATACTGGTTAAGACACTTAGATCCCAGCATGGGCTGACCATGGGTAGGCTGTTGTCCTCCTGAGTATTTGGTATATTACTTGGAGCACAGAAGTTAAACAGCCGTGTTGCTACAGAGGTATAAGTCAGGCTAATATAATATGGAAACTTGTGCACATTCATATCCTTTTTCCTTTTGTATCAGTAAAAAGTTACTAACCATGAAAGAATTCTCTGTCCTCATTTCCTGAAGTAAACTATGGCATCTTTAGGATTCTCCAGCAGGTAGCTTTTACAAGAAGGAATAAAGTCCAGTCTTTTGACCTTCGTCATTCACTTAGATCCAATGAAAGTTGAGATTGATTCTTCAGAAACACTGGTGACATTGTAAGTATTCCATGGCCTTACACAAGTGGCTTTGCCAGCAGCACAGATGAAGGTGATTTCTGTCAGTAGAGTCCTGTTGCACTAGGCTGCCTTTCTTGGCTCTATAAAGGAGCTGAGATCCTTTTTCAATTGTGGCAGCAAATGGAACTTATATGATACAGAACAACAGCCGTGTGTGTGTGTGTGTGTGTGTGTGTGTGCGCACCCGCGCGCATGGAGGCCAGGAATCATATCAAATGTCCTCCTTGTTGCTTTCCACATTATTATTATTATTATTTTTGAGACAGTCTTTCTCAGTGAACCCAAGCGCTCACTGGCCAGCACACACAAGCACTGAATTCACAGTGCCACACCACCACACTCGGCTTCTCACGTGCTGGATGGGGACTGAATTCAGGTCATCAAGCTTGTGCAGCAAGCAGTTTACTAACTGGATCATCTACCTGGCATAAAAACAGTTATCAATGAGAGTGAGGACCCCTTTTTGTCCATTTAATTAGAGTTTTGTTGGTTGCATTTTGTTTAGTGTATAACAAAGAACTGATAAATGATAAAAATGTTCTTCAAAAATCTCAAAGACCAAATTCCTACATTAGGAAAAACTGTATAACGGATAAACAATGTCCTTCAAAATCTGAAGATCACAGATCCCACAAAAGCCACTGTACGTCATCATTGCAGATGCTCTGAAACCAAAAGCATCAGCTCACATGATTTATAATTGTCTGGGCTCTTTAAATTGGCTCTGATGAAAAGCATAGTTGTCGAGAGTAACAAGTCCTACTGACCATGGAAATAGTTGGTGCTGCCTGTCGGTGGTTCCCTTCCTAAGCCCTCGCCTTGCCGAGTGACACTTGTTTAGATTTCCACCCTCTTCTCTTTGCTGATTTTGTTCGTCCACATTCCTGTTCTGTTGTCAGTCTTTGTTGTCTGTGTTTCCTTCTGTTGGTCCTGTTTCAAAAACACAGCCATAGCAGCCTGGTTTAAATAAAAGCAGGGGACACCCCATTTCTTTCTTAAGTATAAATTACACACTTTTCTCCATCCACATAGGAAAATGGAGGGACACTAGTTTTCTTTTTGAGAAAGGGGGTTGTTGAAAAGGCTCCCCAGCCCAGACTCAGAGTCTTGCTGCCAATTACATAATCTTATTATGATAGCTACAGATCATGTTAGAAGTCTGCTAAGACTTCCTCATGATTTTACCAAAACCAGGGTTTATTTTTACATTCCTTAACATAGTCAAGTTAGCTGTTTAAAAGGGATAATGTTTGTAATATGTAAAATGTTCCAAGCTTGCTTGCCAAATTCAGTCAGTTTGGCAGCCAGGTTGAGCAAAGGCTTATTTTATTAGGGGAGTTCTTTTAGAGTTCTTCATATTATAAATGAGCATATTTTATAGAGTTTTGCCCCGTGGAATGCATTGCACAGTGTGTAACGCATTCCAGAATATGAGCCTTGGTGAGCCTTTACCTTAATAATAAATGTTAAGAAACAAGATCAGTTTTATTTCATAAAATTAACATAGCTCTTGGAAATGAATCTGTTTCTTTCCATGTTACTGCTAGTTTGGTAGGTGAAGAGAAGAGTGGGGCGGGAATATGGCCTAAGTTTTCTCAGAGATTTTTTGAAAGGGTGTGAGATGCTTGGCAAACAGTGAGGCTTAATAAAAAGGCGTTGTTAAGGATCGGGTACTTGTTGATTCCAAGAAAGAGACAGTTGCTGCTGACTGCATCTTCTTCCCAAACTCAAGTGTGTTGCTAAGGGGAACTGAAAAGAAGTTATAGGACTTAACGTTTATAGAAGAATTTTAATTGCTATCCTCACACTCTTGTCAGTAAAATTAACTGTGCAAAATTACATTTTTAACACAAACCAGATATTCAACTGATTGCTTGGCACTTGGGAGTTTAAAGTATAGCTTTGTGCCAGAGGCATATTTGGAGCTCAATAAATATATGATGGATGAAAGAATAAAAGAATTTCTCAAGACATATTTTTTCTAATTTTACAAACAACCCCAAACTTAACATTGTTAAAAACACCTCATGGAGTTAAAATAGTCAACTGTGCTCAAACAACTTTGATTTCTAGAAGGGAATGATTTAGGCAAAAATCACTCAGTGACTTCATGTAACAAAGTAAGGCTTAGAGAGTACCTGAGCCCTAAAGAAAGAGATGGGACCATAGGAGAGCTTGGAGGAAGTATCATAATAAATGAGAGAGGCTTCTCAAACATGGATAGTTGTACAGGTACCTGAAATAGGAGGAGACCTGGGGGAACGAAGGCAGGACAGGGTTCAACTTCACCATTTCCTTTGTGTAGAGATATGCCCACTGTGGTGTCTGTCACAGGGTGGTCATCACAGTCAGCTCCGAAAAACCATCTATAATAACTAGTCCAGAATACTCCTCCCACAATGCAGTGGGTTCTGAATGTTGTCCACCCATTATTACAGCATAGATTTATTGCTGACTACTTTGTATTCAGTAACTATTTACTTCTAATACCTGTGGTTGATATTGTCCTAAGTTTTTAACACCATTTTTATACTATTCTGTTTCTTCAGGACCTAGCAAGGTGCCTGGCATTTGGTAAGCATTCAGAATCAGTTGTTGAGAAAACTAAGTAGATAATTGGGCACCAATCAAGCTCTTCTTGCTTGCAGAGAGCTCAGTGAGATGGTGTGATACTTTGATATTACAAATTAGGCCCTGTTGATCTATCACATAGGATGAGATGCTTCCTTGGTAGTGGGAGAAAGTGTGAAGAACTCACCTGTCTTTGAGAATATATTCTTGTCCTTTAAAGTTCCCAAATGCACTGATTTCTGGCTTTGAAAACAGCCAACCAGGGGATGGAGAGATGGCTCAGTGTTCAGAGTACCTTGGTTCAATTCCCAGCACCCATATGGTATCTCATAACCACCCATCACCCCAATGCCAGAAGATTCTACACCCTCTTTTGGCCTCCAAAGGCACCATGCCACATATAATGCACAGGCATACATGTAAGCAAAACAATTGTACACATAAAATATAACATTTTAACAAGTTTAACAAAAAATTTTAACAAAAAAATACAACCCATCAGCCAACCATTTTCTCATTAGTGAAGAGAAAGGGAATCAAGGGTAGATATGCAGTCCACTGCTTCCAGCTCCTAGACAGCTTCCCATTGCCTTTCTGAATGCTGGTCTAGGGAGAGGACGTGGAAGGGGAACAGTGCTCAACCTGAGGAACAGGTTCTTCCAGCAGGGAAATTTCCTTACAGGATAGAAGTTTAATCAGAAATCCACTGCGCGTGCAGTGGGGAGCTCTAGCAAGAAGTGATGTCTTGGCTATAGTGAATACTAAGTAGCCTGGGTCCTGAGGCATTGGTGCGGAGCTCTGGTTTTGTGTTGTAAGCAGTGATTTGCTAACAGGTTACTGGAAGCTAAAACTGCTTCATTATGAAGGAGTACTCAGGAAAGATTTATTTAAATGTGCTATTTCATCATTACAGGGCTTCTCTCTAATGGTTAGACTTCACATTGAGCTCCAGTTGTATTGATTTTTACACAACTGAAAATTCCCAGTGAGCAACATTAGTGTCTAGTGAGTGTTTTGGCTTGAGGATTGTACGCTTCATTGTGCATTCCACACTCTCTGGTTACTTAAGTTTAACAAGGCTTTTCTGGCTTTCTAACAGGCTTTTCTCTGGCCTCTTATTAATGATTCTTATTCATGTCATATTAAGAAAATGATACTATGTGCTCATTAAGCATGCTTTGCACAGCATTCTCAGCAGCAGTCTGGTAGAGAAAGGCTTGGGTTTAAGGGTGAGTACGTTATAATATAGTGTAACTTTGCATGGGCTGTTCGCTTCATGACCTCCAACTAAACTAGTATATTTAACTTGCATGTGCTGAAAAAGAATGTCAAAGCTACTGTCTTTAAACGTATTGTTAATTAACCGGTTGTTCCTTTTAGAATTCTAATTGTTTTGAACTAGTTCATTAGTAGTAAATAGGCATTCCTAGATTCTGGTTGGCTGTGCATTGCCCAGGAACAGAAACCTGTGGTATTTTGATCATACTGCCTTCCACTGTCCCTGTGATAAGTGCAGAGATTGGATGTGTTTGAAGATGAATACTCCATGGCTTGCTTCCGTCACCTTTCAGTTAACTGTACAATAGCCACTTTTCAGAGATATGCTAGGCTTAAGATTGTCTTAGGGAGAAAGATTTTGTTAATAGAATAAGAGGAACGTACACCTTAAGGCCCCCAGTTATCCCACTCCCCTGTATTTTGTACTCAGGATTCCTTTCTTGTTGGTCAAAATAGCCTTATTCCTTCCTTGCTTGCTCCTTGGGACCAAACTCAACTCATAAGAGAAAGTTTTGTTTGCTTGCTTGCTTGATTTTGTGCGAGTGTGTGCATGTGCGCTTATGTCACGGTGAATGTGGAGGTCAGAGGGCAACTTGTGGGATCCGCTCTCTTCTACCTTATGGGTCCTGAGGATCAAACTTGGCTTGTCAGACTTGGCAGCAGATTCATTATTCACCTGCTGAGCCATCTCACCAGCCCAAGAGCAAGTTTCTTTTGACCCTAAGTTGAACTGAAGCTGTTATATACATCTGACTTGTACAAGGTTTGGGGGTGGGTGGACCTAGTAGATGAGCCAGTACCGTGTGTCTTATGCACAAACATCTTTTCTTTTGGAACACCCCATAACAGTACCTTTGTGGGTCACCAGGCTTGGCTTATAATTGACAACCCATGTCTCCAGCAGATAGACACCTTGCGAGTTTCAGGTGTTAATTTTGGCTATGTTAGTGTGGGGATCTGGTATTTATATGCTCACTATGTTTTTGCCTCATGTGTGCCTTTTAGCATATCTTCCCAGTAATATTCTTCATGACTTTAGGGAGAAATTGCAAACTAAGTAACAGCTGAATTGGAGGTAAGAGCCGCTCCCCTCCCCAGCTAATCAGTAGTCATTGAGTGCGAGGTGAGCTTTAAAGCAGGACCAGCTTGTGGATGTTTATCACATCCTGTTGAGTCACCCACAGACCCTCCAGCAGAAACACGGGCTTCATTTTCTCCAGCACACTGGCACATTCCTGTCAGGTATAAAGAGAATCTAAATCTGAATGTTTAAAGTGCGGACCTTGACCGCTGAAGGCACCCTCATAATCTGGGGCCATGTAGATATTAAAAGAGATCAGGTCAGTGTTGTGTTAAGTAAGATTTATGATTGCATTGTTTAGAGATTAAATATTTTATCTATACTCATTAAAAATAACTACCCTAAGACATTTTGTTTAAAATCATTATGCAAAGAAAAACAAATTTCATTATTATGAATTATCCTAAAAATTAAATTATTGCAGAATGTACTTGAGTGAAACACTGGAAGTGTGTCCTCAGGGTTTCAAAGTGGGAAGAGGTGAGCATTTTGAATAATGTATGTCTACTACTTACCCACAGGTATACACGTTTCACATAGAAATAGCCAGCTATAAACCGAGTCTACATTAAATGGCTCTGGGCCACAGAATCTTCTGAGAGTGTGCATCAGCATTGTGACTAGACTACATAACATTCCAATTATCCTATGGTCTCCTTTATTTAATTTGTGACTTTTAAAATTAAATGACCTTTCTAATAATTTTAATAATAAAGTTTGTTACCAAAAATATTCTGAAAGATACCACAATTTTGTATAATAGTCTGAGTTTAAAACTCTTAAGAATTATGACACAGAATTTGGTCATGCACTGTATTTATGTCCTTAGTTAAATGATTGAGCTTTAATGGCATAAGGTTGCCATTAAAATATATGATGACATTATTGACGACTTCTTTGGGACCTTACTATATCCAGGCTTCACATTATATTTTACAGTTTTGAAAACAAGCCAAGGAATTTAGTCCTATTATTGTCATCTACACTTTATAGAAGAAACTGAGGTTTGAAAAATTGAATAATATTTTAGGTATTAATTCAATAGCTAATAATATGTGGTAGAACTTGAAACTGAGTCCAGGTCTCTTTGATTTGCTCCCCCCACCAATATTAGATGCACTTACTTGAATCCTAAAATTTTGACATAGTAGACATCATGCTTTTAAAAAGATGCCCAATGGGTAAACAACTCTTCTAGAGACTTGGAATCCCTCCTCCTAATCACAGTTGTATGTCACGTCAGATTAGAGAGCTTTGGCTGTCACTTTCTCAGTTCCAGCAGTATTGAAGAACTAGTTATCACATCAACTATGTGGTAGGCACCATGCAGGTTCATTTTTGAGGTCACAGAACTGAGCTCACACTGATTGCACACACCTCAGTGTAACTGTCAGAGCACTGGGAGCAGGCTTAGACTGCTCTAAGAACTTTGGGGTCCTGGAAACAGTATATTGAGAACTCCACTTCATACAGACCCTGAAGAAGAATTCTACCTGATTCTGCATCCTGCGTCTCTCATATGCACGTTAGGCTTACACATGTTAGCTGAAGTGGGGCACACAATGGGTTTTGAGTGCTAGTGAGAATAAGTGTGTTTTATGTGTGTGAGGTAAATTGTATTGCTCATTAGGGATCTATGACTTGTAAGTCATCTGGGTATTTCTTAAAACTGCAAGAGAAAAGATAGGTGAAGTCTCACTTCATAGTCAGACATTGAAAATATTACTAGATTATTTTTATGTATTTTCTTAAATCTAAGTTTAATGATCTAAGGTTCTATTTAAAATTTTATCTTTCTCTTAATTAAAGACAGTCCAGTAAGCAATCAAATCTATAATGATCAAATATTACAAGCTGACTCTGGGGGCACAATGTGCTTATTGATTAGGAAGAGGCACAGGGAGCTTTTGGGTGCTAAAATGTCATTGTGTAAGCAGTGTTGGCATAGGTGTGTGTGTGTGTGTATAAACATCTACCATACTGTACTTGAATTCTGTGCCTTTGAAGACTTCAGTGGTGTGGTAAAAGGACCACATGAGGGATTTGAAAGAGCTCCGTCTGCATCCTAAAGTTTTTGTTACACGCTCTTGGCCTTCCTGGGAACAGTGGAAAGGCCAGGACTGTGCTGTATTCATTAGTCAGACAGGATGAAGGATGTCTACCTGCGCTCAGTAGCTTCTTTGGTAAGACTGGTCTACTTTTAGTTTTCAACTTACTGCTTGTATCCACCCCACCCCCCACCCCCGGTTTCAAGAAGGTGAAAACACCAGCGTTTTGATGTTAGAATCTCACAGGGTCGGAATATAGTTTGCGGCTTGAGCACACTAGTGCATTTCTCACCTCTTGTCCCTGCTTGCATCTTTGCGAGCCTCTCATCTTCCTATTTTGGTCCTTGAGAGTAAATTATATCTCTTGCTTTTTTGTTGCTCAGCAAGTGCTTAGTGAGCTGGAATTTGAGGGTGGAGAAGAGCTGACAAAAGACTGATTTAATACTGCTGAGAAAATAAAAGGCTGTCCTTCGGCAGTCCTCCTCAGGGAAGGTAGTCATCCATCTTCCCATCGCTCCGTCTGAGAGGGTAGGAGAGAAGTACGCCAAGACTGTAGCAAGATTTAAACTTTCCAGATGGAAGAGTCAGAGTTAGGGTCGGGAAGAAGTCATGGGAGGGTGATTTGAGCATTTATGACAAAGCCTTGGAGTCCAGATTCATAAGCCCCCTTTTCCCTCATACCTCATCCTATAATGGGGGTCTGGGAAAACTCGGTATGCTCAATTGACTGGGAATCTTGCATGGGTTTCCTTTGTAGGAAATGTCTGTTCATGAGGAAAGCATGTGGGAGTTCCCACATGTCCTGTTAGAGAATTGAACCCATAGGCTTTTGAAAGTTCCTTCAGAATCTTTGTTCTGGGTTGTGATTTAGCATGCACGTGTCCATGTCGTGGAGAACTAATATCCCTATGTCTGGCTGATGGCCTGTTTAATACTGTGTTCTCTCTCTCTCTCTCTCTCTCTCTCTCTCTCTCTCTCTCTCTCTCTCTCTCTCTCTTCTTCTCTCTCTTCTGTCTCCTCTCTGTCTCTCTCTCTCTCTGTCTCTCTCTCTCTCTGTCTCTCTCTCTCTCTTTCTCTCTCTCTCACGTTTGTTTGTTTTTTTTGTTTGTTTGTTTGTTTTTAGACAGTTTTTCCCTATGTTGCCCTGGCTGTCTTGGAACTCACTCTGTAGACCAGGCTGGCCTCAAGCTCAGAGATCTTCCTGCTTCTGCCTCCCAAGTGCTGGGATTAAAGATGTGTGCCACTACTGCCCAGCTTTAATAGTCTCTTTTGGTCTGACATTATTTTCTGAGTGAATTTAACTGAAGTTATTTTCACATTGTAGATGTAAGAATAACACTGTAAGTTTTAAAGGGAATTGGAGTTTCATAAATGTAGTCTATCCTGGGACTTCCCTGTTCTGAGGTCAAACTCTAACGGTGTTTTTCTGTGACTGGAACTGGTAGACAGACTGATGGCTTCACTGGCAGAGGTGAGACTGGCCTAGAGTATGTCAGACCTCACCCAAGTAAAGCCTCTTCTAACTCTGTGGCTTCTGACGTCTGTCCAGTCAGGCTCAGACAGGCCAGGCTAAAATTCTTTGCTTCTGACAGATGAAGAAATCATGAGCAATTCCCTTTCAGGAAGTCAGGCAACAGAAATAGATCCTCAGATCCCCATCATTTTCCCAGTCTGGTTTCTTCAAGTCACCAAATAACATCAAGGCTTGGTGGCTCCTATTATAGATCTGGAAGTCAGCTGCGGGGTCACATGCATCTCCACTGGTGATTAAGCCCAATGAAAAATTGCTACTAGATGGCACTAGACCATAGCCTAGACCAGGATGGTTGAGCCATACCCTGAAAATGCTGTCCCCTGGGTCCATGGGTGTGCCACAAAATGTTATTCTTGTGTGTTTTTGTGGAAATAGGCTTTTGGATTTTATTCTTCTTATATTAATGCCTTAATATAAGGCATTCCTGAAAATAAGAATTGCAGCAATTGTGATATAATAATATGGCAGACTAATCAGGCTGGCCTAGATCTTCAACACATGGAACAAGGATCCCCAATCTTAGATCAAAAATGACTGTAGAAGTAGTCATAAAAATTATTTTAAAAATTACAGCATTGAGAGGACTGAAATGTGTGTCCGAAAAATCATGTTGAAAGTGTTAGGCAGCAAGATGGCTCACTGGGTAGACGCTTGCTGCCAAACCTGACAACTTGAGTTTAAGTTCAATCCCCGGGACACTTAAAGCTTGACTCCTGGAAACACACACACACACACACACACACACACACACACACACACACACACACACTTTTTTAAAAATTGATGCACACATCACTAACTAGGAAAAGTATTTGCCAGAGTTGTTATGTCATAACATTAACTTACAATTCCTTTAAATAAGGAAAATATGTGTAAATTAAGAGATCAATAATGTGATTGCAGTTGTGTGATTGGTAATAAATTATGCCAAATCTAATGGCTACTTTTCAGAAGAATTGAAGTACTCAGAAAAATAATAACCCAGAGTGCTACTATCTATGCATGTTCAATGCCTGCACTAGGCATGGGGGAAGCCACAGGTTTTATCTGTGTGAGAGTATGGATGAGTGTCCTGTTTTCAGACTTATAAGAAATGAATGCATGTGTTTTATAATAGACAACAAAAGCAACTTTTTTTAAAAAAAAAAAAAAGGTACCTTTGAACAAAAGCTTTTCTCCTCCCTTAGAATTCAAGTCATAATTTCTTTCCCAGTTCTGGGGACCGAACCCCAGCCTGGGCTTGCACATGTTAGAGTAAGCCTACCAAAGGTCCGTTTTTAGAATTAATAAAAGGAAAATGTTATCTCACATTAGGTATGGTCTTTCTCACATTAGATGGGAAACCCAGAACAAATACTTTGGGAGATTAAAAAACCTCTTCAATGTCAAACACTCGGAGCTTTGCTGTTGTAGTTAAGTCCATGAGGTAGCAAGCCAGATGATTGCCAACTGCTTCTCACCAGTGTTCTTAATAACCTGGCATGATTTCCTATGGTGTTTCTAGCTCTGGCAAGCACCAGCACAAATGTGTTGGGTGTCTCCTGCTCACCAGTTTCCATCTGGGTTGGGAGTCACTCGCTCGCCAGTTTCTGAGCTCATCTGAAGTTAGCACCTGGAGACTCTGCCCTGCTCTCCTATTACAATTTTGAGTGTTTTTTCCACTACACCTTTTCCCCTCCCATTAAATCTTTACTTAGATACTTAAAATGTTAAGCCTGGGGGGTTTCTGTTGACATGTACATGAAATGTTTAACACAGGAGTTTGAATTTGGTTGGTGCCTGGTTCAGCAGCTTTTATCCTGACAGTGTTGAAATACTTCCCAGGAGACAGGAGATACAGGCATCTGAATTGTCTAAAATTCCAGAGCAGAATGTAATAGAATTTCACAGCAGGAACGGACCTTGGAAACAATTTAATCCAGCTCTTTATTTTACAGATGAGGAAATTGGAGCCAGAGAGGTTAAAGCCCAGTTGGAAACAGGCCTTCTGACGTCTCGTTGTGGTCTTTTATTAAAAACGTCATCCTTACAATATGCTCCTAAATACTGGGACATCATTATTTGGCTATTGCTAGCATATACAATTGGTTTCAAGGTTGCAAATACAGCTGAGCCTGGTGGTGCCGCCCTGGGATCCCAGCACTTAAGAGGTAGAGGCAGGAGAATCTGGAGCTCAAGGCCAGCTTTACTGCATAGAGAGTTGGAGGCCAGGCTCAGCCTACATGAGACCTTGTCTGGGCAAGAAAAATACATGAATTTAGAATTTTAATAGGCTGGGGGTGAGGTTCAGTGATGCAGTGCATGCTGAGCACATACAAGGTCCTGAGTTCAGTACTCGGCACCACAAAAATGTAAAATGAAATACAGTTTAGGTTGACTGCCCTACTGGCAAAGTTCACAAGGACATCTCTGCAGCTTGAGGACGCTTTCTCATCTATAGAACATTCTCGTCTGTCCTTAATTGGATTCTTTAAGCTCAGTTGTTTTTTGTTTTCTTTGTTAATTAAACTTTGATAGAGAAGAGTTTTCTTTTGGGTCAATATTATCTTTACTAAAACTGTTAAGAGTTTTGCTTTGACCTTTGTTTAAATAAAGCTCTTGACAGTCATTGAGTTAACTATGGGGGTGGAGGTGGACATGAAATGTGCTGGCAAGTGAACCCAGGGCCTCATACATGACAAGGGAAGTGTTCTATGACTGAGCTGTACCCCAACCCCCATAAATTAAATTTTTTAGTTAAAAATATACAATGTAAGGGGAAATCAGTTCTTAGAAGTGTAACTAAAAAATTTTTGTACATGTTTGAGGACACAAATTTGCCACCTCACCAAGAAAATGAAGCTAATAAAACAGCTGCAAGGGATCACTTACATGTTGTAATTCCGTGTGATAGAGTGTATTTTTGCTTTTTTTAACTCCTTCCCCCCAAAGTCTTTTTTGAATTGAATTCAAGAAAGATTAATAATACTGAGATTTTGTAATTTTTACCTTGAATGCAGGTATACTAAAAGTTAAACGTTAGCCTATAAAATAACTGAAGAATTTAATAATTATTCTATGTGTATGGATGTTTTGCCTACATGTATGTGTGTGCACTGTGTACATGAAGTGTCAATGGAAGCCAGAAGAGGGCATGACATTCCCTGTTAGAGGTGGGCCAGTTTATCCTGCCCGGGACTACCAGAACAGTCCTCCAGAGCAGCCGCTTCCTCAAGATCAGTTCTTGCTTGGGGAACTTGAATGGCTTCCTGTCTCGGTCCCCACCTTTGTCTCCTGATCCCCCAAATTCTACTCTTTATTCCTCCTCCCGTTCAGGTTCTTGGTGGCTGTGTGCATGTTGCGTTCAGAGTGTCCAGTACAGGTGTTGGCCCAGCACTTGCCTCCTTGACTTGCCTCCTGTCAGCCTGTGGAACCCCTCCCAGAGCACCTAGTTCACGGTCTACTTCTTAGCTCCAGTCCCAGGAGATGCCTTTTCCAAAAGCACGCAGTGGGGTGCTCTCCTGCCTCATTCACTTAATTTAGAGCCATTAAATTTTAAGTATTTCTTGTGTTGGTCTCTCACTGTGCTTCCCTACAGGTCATAGTTTCCTGGCAGACTGCCCAAGGCAGCGGCACAGGCTCTGACTGTACAGGCTCTACTCCAGGACCTACTGTACCAGGTCCCGGGATGGGGACTGGGTGTTTGTAATAAGTTAATAAAATTAATCACACGGGTGATTCCAATGACAGGAAGGGTACTTGATGAAATTTAGTTTCAGTGTAGTAAATATTTGACTTAAATAGCGTTAAATATAGTTTTTTTCATTCAATCTATTTTGAGTTCTTAGAAATTTTCTCATTGGGGTCTAATGTTGCTTCTTTTCATCTACATGGTAATCTTGACAAAATGAAAAGATACAAGGTAGAGCCCTCCCCTGATCCTCCTCATCCCTCCTGTGTCCCTGTGATAAACATTTATACTGCCTTGGCTCATCCCTTTCCAGTTTGCAAATGCATCTGTATGTTTATATGTAGCTCATATAACCAGCATATGACTTGCGGGGAAACTTAGATTTGTCCTGCAGCCCTGTCTATATTAGCCTCTGTGTGTGTGTGTGTTTTCCGCCCACACCTCAGTGAGCATCCCTGCATACACCCTGTTGTCTACCTGCAGCAGTTGTTGGTGAAGAAGCAGCTTTTCCCACTTGCCCTCCTGTCCATTTGGAGTTAACAAGCAGTAATGCCCCAGCCTCTATCAGTGTGAAACTTCTCTTTTTCAGGGATGGATGTGCATTATAGACCTAGCTCTCTCACTGATTACCCTGTGGCCTGAGAACATTTTCTCCTTTGAATGAGTGACTCTTGAGGTTCCTTACAGTTCTAAAGGCCTCGTGCCAATTAGGCTTGTAGGAGTTCCACCCTCTCTTTAACTAACAGTGCTGAGAATCACCCCAGGTTCTGTGCGTGCTGAGCAGGTGCTCTGACACTGAGTCCTACCATGAGTCCCCACCATGAACTGTATCATAGCCAGCTAATGAAGCTTGTTTTATTTTTCATACTTGTCTGTATTACTCATGTTGAAGTTGAACATATATATACTGTAGATAATATCATGATTTCAGAGCTGTTCACTCACACTGAGTAATGCAGGGACTTGCTCATGAAGTTTAGATAAACCTCTGCTCTTCCCACATACCTTCTGGTTTCACTGTTCTCTTATACACAGATTCCTCATATTTAAAATATTAATTGAACATATGCTAAATATCATTTCTAACATTTAGGAAGTGCTTGGTGCTCATCAGGTGCTCCTTCAGTACTGCTCCCCTGCGCCCATCTTCCCCCTCTTGGTTAATTTTGTGTGGGAGCCCAGCCTCTGTGCAGTTATTTCTAAAGCAAGATAGGTAGCATTTCTGAACCTGCATCTCTTAAGTATTCAGGAAATGCACTACACACACAGTTGTGGTTATTGTTATCCCTCCAGTCATTTGACACAGACCATAAACATTCATCTGGGGTGTGTGAAAAATGCCTGGAGTCGAGGCTTAGCCTGTCTCCGGGTATCTGTTTCATCTTCAGATGTAGCCCGTGTGCCAGTGATGATTCATGGAAATACTTAATGGTGAAGAACAGTTTTGTTTTTGTTGGAAATCTTTAAAAGAGTGCTCATCAAAGTGTGGATTCCTCTTTTCAGATTCTTTCTTCTAACACACCAGCAAAGTCATTCCTTGCTGAGAATCCTCTTACAGAGATGCCACGGCGAGGTGTGGTGTCACTGCCGAGACCCAAAGTGCTGCTTGAGGCATTTTCTGGCTTTCATTTGGAGACGACCATAAAGCTCAGAAGTACCCAAAGCCATTTTTTATAGGTTTGCTCTTGCAAATGCTAGGAGGAGCTAATTGAAATGCGTAAAGCTGGCACTGTCTCTTAGGTAGCCATAATGGTAATTCTGCACTTACCAGAAAGACCTCAGCTAGTTCAGGGTTTTGTTTTTGTTTTTAAATCCATATCTTCACTCCTTTATCCTACAGTCTCGTCTTCTTTCTTTTAAAAAATTTCCAAAAATGAAAAGAAATTGAGGGAAACAGACCTAGAGCCTGAATGGTGCCTGGGAACTTCGCTTCTTCTCCACCTTTCTTTTTCTGTCCCCTTTGAAAGCTCCTTGTGTGAACATGCACTGGGCAGTCACTAGCTAGCGGAGGACCAACACTGAGCTGCCCAGAACCGTTGCCCTTCCCTGGCGTGAGGTGCTGGTGGCTGTTACTCATTATGAGTGCTCCAGTTTCCAAGTGCGTTTTAAAAGCCTATTTGATGCTTTCTTGAGGAAGAGGTTGGCCCTGCAGCCAGTCTACAGCTAGGGAGCTGTCAAGATCCCCGTAGCTACGCCACGGTGTGCGAGAGTGTTACAGACTGTGCAACCGCTACCTGTCTTTAGGCCTTCTCTGCAGGCGTAGAGGCTCAGTCTAACCAAAGAACAGGCAGATGTTGCTGCTGAAGGCTGGTGTTTCCTGGGTTGGATGGTTTGGCTGTCTGGAAGCTGATGTGTGCTTTGACCACACAATGCCAAAAGGTGAATTAAGCCCATGAAAAGGAGGTTATTTATGTATCTGCTTTTACTAGTTATTGATTAGCACTGGATACTGAAATTAAGATGAAAAATCACTCAGGATTTTTATTAGTCCGATATTAAAGGTCAAATGTGAATGATGGACAGGGCAAACACTAGTCAAATCCGACTTCCTTCACATGACCCCTTTGCACACTATCATTTGAGGGTGTTAAAGAAGCAGCCCTGCAAATCAGAGGGCTTTCAGCTCTTCTCTCTGTGGTGTCAGGGGTGTATGTATGTCCAACATCTGCTTGCCGTGCTTGTTAGTACGGAGACTTCAAAAGAATGGAATGTTCCCAGGAGGGGGTATCTTCGTAGTAACCTCAGTTTTTCTTTTTCAGCTGATGCTGACAGTTTCTACATATTGTCTCAAATGGAAAGTAAAATGAAGTCTGCTCTCAAGCAGAAAGAATCCTCTCTGTAGGGAGTAAAGTGGTCATAGATCCACAGCGGACTTCTCAGTTGAAAAACAGAATGTGATGGGCTTGAGTGGGAGGAAAGAATGTTCGTGTACTGTACAGCCCAAATGTATACCATAAAATCCCATTTCTTTGCAAATCTTACTGTGATAGAGTCCAGAATTATAGCTGTGGACCATTTTTGGTCTAAAGATAGCAACATCTCTTAACTTGTGGAATTTCAAGAGGTCCTGAGGACGTGTGTGACTAAAAGACTGAGTAAGAGATGAAGGTCCAGTGTACAGTGGGTACGTCTGCTCAGCGCCCTTGTCTCACTGTATATAAACTAAGTTTTTCTCAAAGCTCATTAATAGCTCCACCCATGGGGTTCCTATGGCTTAGTCTTTACATGTCTGTGTGTAGTTGTGATTTTGGTTACTCACCTTTGTGAAAGTGCTAAAAAATACATATATGCACATATATATTACCTTAAGTGAATGTATATGTGGTATGTGAATTATAGTCCAATGCTATTATAGTAAAAATTAGTATGTAATTATATTTGAAAATACAGGTTCATGGGTTCTCCCATAGCTTTATTCAAAAGAAGTAAATTGCTTCATGATCTCTCCAGGAGTGAACATTTGTATGGAAAGGGTGCTTTGCCTCTGTGTTTCTAAACTCTGCCCCATGCTAGCTGTACCAGTTCACCCATCTGTGTGTGCAGCCCCTGCCCAGAAATCCTGTGCAGTGAGTAGACAAGCTGGTCCTCCAAACACATGGATCCCTCCCAGCACTTGACACAAGTGCTTACCAAACATATGGATGCTAGGTGGTCTTGTCTTTGTCATTGTGCCTTCTAATTAAAAAATTTTAACACACTCCATTTGTGTATAGGCTCTGAAAGAAAGCTCTTCTGTTTTTTAAGAAGAAAATGTTTGCCTTAGGAAAATTAGATAAAGAAAACTGTTACCAAGAAAAATTATTATTGAATTAGGCATGGAGAAACAAATGTAAAAGGTCTTGGGGGAACCATCATAGATAACATTACAGTCAGCATTACCAGGATATTTACAAATATCCCAAGTCCTAAACCAGAGCAAAGACAATGAGCCTCTGTGTGGTTTAGATGAAGAGGGTGCCAGCTGAGCACTTATGCTTAAGTTACAATACCACAGTCAAAGAGTGCGTGTAGCATGCTTTTTTAAAAAAGAAAATTTTCATTTAACTATCCAAGTAGGAGTTCCTGAGGCACTGAGTCATGGAACCCTACTGTAGATGCAGAGACACAAATCAAAGGAGGAAAATACAGGAAAATGTAAAGTAGCCTGGTTCTGACAATGAGTGTGTGTGTGTGTGTGTGTGTGTGTGAGAGAGAGAGAGAGAGAGAGAGAGAGAGAGAGAGAGAGAGAGAGAGAGAGAGAGAGAGAGGGAGATGAGGAGAGAGGGGAAGGAGGGAGAGGGAGGAAGGAGGGGGAGGGAAGAGGGAGGGAGAAGGAGGAGGGGGAGAGGGAGGGAGGGAATTACATGTATCTACATTGTTGTTTGTGTCCCTAGTTTCTTGCTGTTTTCATTGTTAGTGGCCCTGTCTTTACATTGTTAGTGGCCCTGTCTTTACATTGTTAGTGGCTCTGTCTTTCCATTGTTAGTGGTCCTGTCTTTACATTGTTAGTGGCCCTGTCTTTACATTGTTAGTGGCCCTGTCTTTACATTCTTAGTGGCCCTGTCTTTACATTGTTAGTGGTCCTGTCTTTACATTGTTGAACATGAACAGAGTAATAACATGTGCCCACATACTAACCTAACAAGTATTGATTTATATCTACAAAGGGACCATATATAATACTGAGTTATGGAAATAAGAGTACAGCTGTTTCTTCTATAGGCATGTAGTTTTTTTGTAGTTTCTCTGCTTACAGAGAAAGAATATGTTAAGTATTCTTAGTAATACTGTGAATATTGCCTCATTATAAAGCACAAACCTTTTGTGCCTTTATATAATATGTAATGTCGTCTTATTTCAAAGCACAAACCTCGTCTATGTTGTTCTTACTAGGAACAGACTTTGAGTCCACATCTCTCAAAAAAGAAAAGAAAAGAAAGCTCTTCTGTGCAGATTTATACTTTACAGTTGTCCCCCTGGGTTCCCTTCTTTCGTGGTTATAGAAACACCACAGGCAGAGCTCAGAGAGCAGCAAATCAGCCATCCAGGCGCTTCAGAGCCAGGGCCGCAGCAAGGGGACTGGCACCCTGGCGTCAGTGGGAGTGTCGATGTGGGAGGGAGGAGTCTGCAGGCCCAGGCCCTAGACACAGGTACTGACTGCTGAGGGAAGGAAAACTAGCCTCTCCCAGATCAGAGCCCTCTTAGTGGTTGTCCAGTACAGAGTGCTGACAACAACAACAATGGACTCAGCTGTGTATGTTTACACACACACACACACACACACACACACACACACCAATAATAATAATGATGATCAGAGGAAAAGGCTTTCAATTTGAGAGTGGGAGGAAGATATGGGAAAGACTGGAGGAGGGTAAGCGATAAGGGAAGGCTATGTAATTTTGTTTCAAATAAAAACATTTTTTTCTTAAACTCCAGTTCTTACAGCTCTGATGCTGAGAATGTAAGTGGCCAGAAGCCCGAGGAGGTCGTCTCTGAACCTGGAGATGGAGTGGGATCAGATGCATGCTCTCTAAGATCCACTTCTGGACCTCTGGTCTCAGCAGCTGTTCCCCTTCTTGAATGTGGCCTTTTTAATAGATTGTGAATAAAGCATGAAATGCAGAACATATGTCTTTTGTAGAAACAGATTCACACACAGTGCATTCTACAATACAAAGTCCATGGTTTGGGAGCCTACCTATCATTCATGGCTTTGCTGGGAATTAGATAAATACATTTTAAAGAAATTTAATGACAAATGGAAATGAAAATAAGAAAGAAAACTTTTACTCCTGCACGGGACCAGACTAGACCTTGTGCATATAGGAGACATTTGTATAGCTGGGTCTGTTTGAGGGGCCCCTGGCAGTGTGATCAGGATCTATCCCTCGTGTATGAGCTGGCTTTCTGGATCTCATTACCTATGGTCAGACACCTTGCTCACCCCTGATGAAGTGGGGAGGAGCTTGGTCCTGCCTCAACTGAATGTACCAGGCTTAGCTGTCCCGTCCCCCCCCCCCTAGGAGAACTTACCCTGTTGGAGGAGGGGATGAGGGGGAGGGGGAAGGGGAAGGCAGGGAGGAGGAGGAGCAGGAGGAGGGAAAGAAAGAAAAGAGAAAGAAAGGAAAGAGAAAGGAAGAAAGAAGGAAGGAAGGAAGGAAGGAAGGAAGGAAGGAAGGAAGGAAGGAAGGAAGGAAGGAAGGAAGGAAGGAACCCCAGAGGAGGCTATGAACTGTGGGAGGAGTCAAAGCTTGGGGTGGGAGGGGTCAAAGCTTGGGTGGGAGGGGTCACAGCTTGGGGTGGAGGCAAGCAGGCAGCATTGCAGGTTGTTTTCTTTCCTCTGAGTGCAGAGGTTTGCAGTAGATTTCGCTTGGGGAGCATCAGAAGCTACGAAATACAGTCATTCGATCGGCAGCTAAGTCACATGAACTGTCTGTATTAATGAAATCATTCTCAAACTTTTGTTCTCATGGCCCCTTTACACAAATGAAAAGAGGTTGTGTTTCATGTGTAATAGCTGAAATGTGCCATATTGGTATTGACCCTGATAAAATTTAAGTTATTTAACTCGATAATAATAATAATAATAATAATAATAATAGCCAGGCAGTGGTGATGCACACCTTTAATCCCAACACTCAGGAGGCAAAGACAGGTGAATCTCTCTAAGTTCAAGACCAGCCTGCCTACAAAGTAAGTTCCAGTACAGCTAGGGCTACACAAAGAAACCCCGTCTCAAAAAACTAAATACATAAATACATAAATGAATAATAGTAAGCCAGGCCTGGTAAAGCAAACCTGTAATGCCAGCTACTCAGGAGGGTGAGATATGAGGATGACACATTTGAGGCGAGCCTGGGCTGCAGAAGGAGATCCAATGCAAGCTCAAACAACTTGGTGAGGTCATCTCTCAAAAATTTCAAAAAGAGAGTCTTTAGTAAGTCTGTTGGAATACTTGCTTCATATATGTGAGGCTGTGTTCAATCTTCAATACTGAAAATAGCTATATATAATAAGTCCATTATATATTAGTATAAGTTAACATTTTTATGAAAAATGCTTTAACAATACAGCTTGTGGTTCTTTTCTTGTGGGTCTCTAATGTGTGGTCATCAGAACAGAACAGGGTTTTGATTGGTGGCAGTGTGTTACAGCCTGTTCAAAGTATAGGAAGAAAATGTGTCCTTCTGTAGATACATGTTTGGAGCCTCACAGACCTCAGAAAAGGGTCTCCTCGGGAGCTCCCTGTGGTCTTCAGGCCACACTGTGAGCCACTGTGCTTTAGAGCAGTAAAACATCAACAGTGGGCTTGGTTTGTTCACCAAGTATTTATTTAAAGGGTTACCCTGGGCCGGCAAATGAGAAATTAATGGATCTAGTAGGGATAAAGAGTTCAGAAGTTTAGGCTGAGTTTGGGATTTCTTTAGCAAGCTTAATGTTATGTATTTGGGTGGGCAGGGAAAAGCTACAGACACTATGGAAAGGTGGTGATTTGAAGTGCAAGCTCATCCTCATTAAAGTGAATTGGGGAGGTTAAGTAGTAAAAAATTGAAAACTAGAGAGTCAGCTGGTATCTCAAAGAGAAAACGGAATATTTTTAGCACGAGAAGGCATTGATGTCATGTTGGGGGGTGAGAGGAGGCTGCTGAGACTGGAGGCTTGGGGATGAGAACTCCTGTCAGAAAGAAGGGAGGGACTCTGGTGGCCACAGGGTCCTGCTGGGATTCCGTCAGGAATGCTCAAAGGACTCCTCGCCTGTTCTCGGCCACTTGAGCATGTCTTCTGGAGTACAGAGGCCCTGTAGTAGAGGTTCAGTCTCTCCGTGTGTATTGACATCCCCTAGGCCATCCTCCTGGGAGTCTTCATGGGAGAGATGCTAAGTCAAGCATTGGCATGTGGAGGGTTTGGGGGCGTCCTTACATTACACAGCTTTGTTTCTGATCACTATTCCTTTGCTTTTTCCTTTTTTTCCAGGCCATCCAGACCTTTCAAGTTCCCGAGAAGGTAGAGTAATTTAAGTCATCTTGTTTGCTAATAAACTTCTCTGCAGTTTCCAAACAGTTTCCTCTGCTTCTTCTACACTTTGTTCTTTCCACCTTTTTCATTCATATTTTTATGAAGGAAAAATACATTTCTTATACATTGACTGCTTTCAGAACCCCATATCTATAAAAGTACCTTTCAAACTTCAGTAGTTTTTCTCAGCCTTTTAATCCTCTTGGAGTCTGCACTTCTGTTTGTCTAGCTACTTTGCATTCTTTCCTATTTAAGTTGGCTTCTCTGTCCTTTTTGTTGGCAGGAGGGGGCAGGGTCACATGCACCTCCATTATCTTATTTGTTGAATAACAGTATCCACCATCCTGCCAACTAGTGTGACTTGAATTAATGCTAGTTTATTTCAAATGCATTAGATGTTTTTCTTCGTGAAAAACTGTAACTGTATTAAGATGAAGGTGTTTGTTTATGTGGAATTTTTTTTTAATTTTGTGTGTGTGTGTGTGTGTGTGTGTGTGTGTGTGTGTGTCTGGGGGTATGTGCACATGAGTGTGGATGCCTCTGAAGGCCAGTGGTGTCAGATCTGAAGCTAGAGCTACAGGCAGTTGTGAGACGCTTGATGCCACAGTGGTGGCAGAGCCATATTCAGTATTAACTGCCAAATCCTAGAAAACTTTAAATAGATAGAATTCTTGAAAATAAAGCCGAGACGCTGTCCTATGCTCTTACACAATGTGATTCTAGGTACAGTGTCACCACACTTGAACTTGAATTGACCTGTGAGATTCAGCTGCCACAGAAGCTCAAGAGAGAAGAATCCAACCCTCCCTGAGGGGAACACTCACTGTCTAGAGCAGCAGTTCCCAACCTGGGGGTCATGAGCCCTTTGGGTCGAACAGCCCTTTTATAGGGGTCACATATAATCCTGCATATCCGATATTTACATTATAATTCATAACAGTAGCAAAATTATAGCTATGAAACAGAGATGAAATAATTGTATGGTTGGGGGTGTCACCAAAACACGAGGAACTATAGTGAGGGTCGCAGCACCGGGAAGGTTGAGAACCGCTGTCTGGAGCAAAACTCAGCCTCCCAAGGGGAGCACCCACTGTCTAAAATAAAGTTCTCATTAGCAAACTCTCCTGGTTGAAATAACACTTAAGATTTTGGTAAAAAGATAATGCATGAATTACATTTTAACCTTCTGGGGTGTTTGTGATACTAGCAGTTGGGCCCAGGGCTCAGCACTTACTAAACAAGGGCTCCAGAACTAAGCAGCATCTGCAGTTTTACTATTTGGGGGCGGGGGGTTCCCATCTGTGTGCATGGTATGGAGGCTGGAGTTCAATATCAGCTGGCTTCCTCTGTCACCCTCCACCTTGATTTTAGAGACAGGACCTCTCACTGACCCTTGACCTTGCTCTTTCATCCAGGAAGCAGTTCCCAGGATCTGCCTGTCTCAGTCCCCAGTGCCTGGCTTTGCCCAGTGCTGAGGATCCAAACTCGGGTCCTTATGCTCACAGAGAAAGCACTTTATCCACTGAGCCAGCTCCCCAGCCTGAGTTTTAACCATTTTGAAGAGTGCCGTTTTGTGACATAAGTATATTCGTATACATATTCATATTTTCATCTTATAAAACTGAAACGCTGCACAATAACTTTATCTTCATTTCCTTATAGTCTTGGCAATCACAATGCGATTTTTGTCTCTGTAAGTTTGACTGCTCTAAGTATCTCATTGAGGAGAATCATCCAGCTCTTGTCCAGTGTAACTGACTCGTTCTGTTTAGTGTGAGGCCCTCTAGGTCATCATATTCTAGCATGTGTCATAAGTTCCTTCCTTTTCAGTCCCTGGTCATATTCTGTTGTGCTGTATGTAATGGCCATACTTTGTCTAATTCTTCCACTTTTGCCTCTTCCTGGAAGAGAGACAGAGACATGGGAAAAGATATACAAATAAACATGCCATATTAAGAAAAATATTCTCATTTTTCTCAGCAGACTAAAATTTTAACATTTTGAAAAGACTTGGGTTTTCCTCTGTTACCAAATTGATTTTTTTTAAGACTCTTAATTTCCTCCTTTTAGCATAACTACCTATAAATACACCTTACTCAGAAAAGCCTTTCCTGGTTTTCCAGTCCCCACGTCTCCTGGAAATAACCTCTTCGTTTTCATTGGCCAGGCATCAGTCCTATTCTGAAGGTGCCCGTTTGCCTGCTTTTGTAGATACATGTACCTGTCTGATGTTCTGCACTTAGCTGTAAATTCCTCGAGCACAGATTGTCTGCCAATTTTTGCATTTACAGATGCCTTGCATCTTACTATTTGATGTACTATTAGATGAATTTGTAACCTCACACGAAGGAAAGAGTTGTTTGTCCTGTTTTTGTGTGTGAATTTTCTCGAATCTGAGTTGTTCTTCCCATTAGGTTAACAATTGATGCCACTAAAACATTGTGAAGTACCTGCCCTTAAGGGACAGAGGAAGTTGGAAGAATTATTAGGAGAAAAATAAGCAAGGGGAGGAAGTATTCTTTAGGAAAGCAGAGAGGACACAAGATCTTAAAATTTCCTCACATCAGTCAGGTGGAAACCAAGACCATTAAGTTGATTTGGGCAGTGCCAGAATCAGGAGAGTGAAGACTACTAGGGTTAAGGCATGGAGGGTGGCCAGGAAAGGGGCATCCAGTCAATTTACACCCTTTCAGGGAAATCTGTGGAGAGAGCAGTTTTCTGGAGAGGCCACAAAGGGTAAGCCAAGAGAAAAGCAAATAATTCACTATGAGGTTCCTGTGATGTCAGTGACCTGAGCATAAGGTAGTTCTGTAAGGCACTCACTTAACCGCTATTTCTGGTCTATTTCCAGAGTAGGCCTGGCAATAAGGTTGAGCCTCTATAAGTATGTTCAAGGGACTTCCCATGGATGCCAGTCCAGCACACAGTGCCATCCTCACCAGGGAGCCAGTGTGCCCCCTCACTCAAAGTCATGGAGCATAGAAACATTTAAGACACGCTGTTACTAAGAGGACTTGAGACAGCCAACCGAAAGATGTTATGAACTTTATACAGTGGTGACCAAGACAGAGCTGCAGGCCCTCCCCTCAGGGAGAACTCCCCCAGCCTTTCCAGGTCACTCCCTGCCTAATCCAGATGTTACGGAGGACTGCATTCACAGTTGTGCTGTGTTCCTATGTGAACATCTCCCAGCTAGAGCAGGTGGGTGCAGGATAAGTGTTACCTGATGTGCAGGGCAGCTTGCGTAAAAGGATCAGTCCTTTTTAAAGTTGTTCTAATGCACATGTGGTGCACTTTTCAAAGAAAATAACGTGCACATACTTTACTGTTGGCCAGAAGTGAAATGTTATAGGTGTGTCTGTGTGTATTTTATAGGTCATTTTAAATTGCCTTTACTCCTCCCAGTTTTATAGTTTTTTTTTTTTTTTATCGTGATAGTATAACCAGTGTCTGGATTTCATATCACACATGAAACATTTGTATTTTATTTGTAGTGCCCATAGCTGGGCCTCGGCAGCACAAGGGACAGAAGTCCTGTCAGCAGTTTGTGCTGTTCAGGAGAAGCACTTGTCTAAATGGCTGTGCATGTCCCCACAGCACTGAGCATGCTCACAATGACAATACTGATCAGTTGTCTCTAGGAGAGGCCAGCGTGAAATATCTGCTGTGTGCGGAAGGTGTTGTGATACAGTGAGGTCAAGTGTGTGTAGAAGAATGCACTAAAGAACTAACTACAAAGTCTCCACATGTCACTGGTGCACGTATGCGGCATGCGGCAGGGCTGTGAAATCAAAACCAAATGTTTTCAAAGGGAAGGAAAGCAGTTATTCACAGAGATTTTTAGAGTCTCTGTGTATGTGTGCTTATTTCTCGAGAACACCAAGCAAAACGTCATTCTGGATAAATTAAGCTACAGATGAAAACTAAGCAATGCAAGGCCACCATCCTCTATTGATAGCATGTTTGTAAGAAGGAACAACTCCGGGTTCCTTTGAAAGAGTGGGCCCCTTTAGAATGTAATGAATAAGCGCTTAGGTCTGGAGCCATCCTCATTTCACGGGCTGGTATTTTAGGGTCTAGTGTAAAGTGCTCTTTCGAAAGTATGGAGTGCTGAACAGAATGTCTCAGAAGTGCTGCTCACACCAAGGGTAATAGTGCTTCAAACCCAGTGATTTCCTCACTGGGTTTGGTGGGGTAGGCGAGAAAGGGGGGAGGGTGTTTGCAGTGGACATGTGGCCCCTCGGGGACATGTGAACAGCCACAGGCAGCACATTGGGATTCCTGTGTTCCCATTACATCCTTAGCTATCCTTAAAGGCAATTCTCTCTTGTCTAAGAAAATGTTCCTTCCTTCGGGGAAGTCTGAAGGCCAGAGTTTGCAATCTGGCAAATAATGTTCATCTCAGTGTCCTGTGGTCTGTGTGACTTTGCAGACAGAAATGAACTATTCATGGAGCTAGAACTTTTTTTCTCTGTGAGACAGGGTCTCTCTATGTTGCTCTGGCTGGCCTGGGACTCACCTATGTAGACTAAGCTGCTCTGGAGCTCACAGAGATCCACCTGCCTCTGCCTCTCAAGTGCTGAGGTCAAGGTTTGGAAAACGTAATTGGAGAGACAGCCGTGGGCTCTGGGAACAGAGCTCTTGTCTTTGGGCATGAGTAGCCTTTATCAGCTGAACCACGTCTCCAGCCCTAGAAATTTTCAAGTGTGAATTTGAAAAGTTTGGCAAGTTTACTTCTTCCTCGTGTCTTTAGTTCCACTTGTGTTTGAAGAAACAGATGGGAACACAGTAGTTAAAAAAAGTCAGGCTCTAGACCCAGATTACCCAACGCTCTATGGTGTCACTAATTCCTTAGGTGTCTGTGCTCAACTTCTCCACGAAGGTGGCCATAAGAACGGTTTAGAAGATGGTCTGTGCAGGGCTCATGAGTGCTGACACTGCAGTGAGTACAGAACAAGCAGGGAACTGCCTGGGCAGGCTCCTTCAGGCATGACTATATTGGGGCTTAATTCTTCTATTAGAGTGGTCATTGAAGTACACATACTTTTCAAAACCAGGACTCTGAGCGTGGAGATGGGAAGGGCCAAACAGCAATATTTCCCGGCATGTAGAGCCCCCTTGATTTGTAATTGCTAGCATGTTCTCAGAGAAATTCCTATGACCCAGAAGCAGGCACCCCAGTAGCCAAGTGAGCTGCCGTTGTTGGGAACTGGGAACTGGAGAGCAGTAGTCACACACTGACTCTTACGGGGTTTTCTTCTTTAATAAAGACTGGAGCGACTGGAAGCCCCCCGACGCTCTCTGACCTGAGAGAAAGTGCAGTCTCACAAGGTTCTGGCGGGCACTTGGTTCAACCTGTCAGAGAGAGGGCGGCAAAGCACAGTCCAGGGGGTGCGGAAGTGGCTCTTACCGTCAGAGATGGCGCGGGAAGAAAGCCAGTGATGGAGTTAGTAATGCAGGAAGGTTCTGAGGTTTTGGAGCCAGCCTGTAGGGGCTGCAGAGCCAAGGGCCTGGGGAACCTGGGCCAGTGCTCCACTAGTCACTAAAAATGCATTGGGCCCTCCAACAAAGTACTATTCTAGTCACTGATGCCGCACTGAATAGAGTAAATGCTCCGCCCTCGTGAACTCAGTCTGCTGGCATTGTCATTAGTTTATTTCTAGGAAGGAAGAAGGGGCTCTGGGAAGTATGATTTGGGTGTTTTTTGGATTGTACTACATGAACCTGTTCATAGACTTTTTTCCTTTTGAAAGTGCTGATTAAAGGTATAGAGAAAAAAAATAAGGACAGAAACAGAAGTTCTGAAAGACACTGCAAGATGGAGCCTATGGTTTTTGTTTGTTTTTTGTTTTTTGTTTTTTCTTCTTTGTGCCTATAAAATGTGGCTTTTTAGTCATCTTCTTCCCAGGCATACATACCGATACAAACTGTTATTTGTCATATAACCTGCCTATACTGACCCAGTAGCCTGTGGCTACTAACTACTGCTACTTTATCAGAAAAACAAAAGGATGATGACCTTGAAGTTTTCTTTATCAGTGTGTACAAATATTTCTAATCATATTAGGGAATACCTGTGCTGGTCTAAAATTGTGGATCTAACACTGCTCTTGTGTGTAGTCTTACCTCCACACTGCTTTTCAGAGGTCCTCTGCTTGCTTTGTGCCTTGTAGTTACGCAGCCCTGCTAGCTGACTGGCCCGTGGTGGTCCTGGGCATGTGCACTCTGCTCATCGTGGTCTGTGCCCTGGTGGGAGTCTTAGTCCCGGAGCTTCCCGACTTCTCTGACCCGCTGCTGGTAAGGAGAACTTGACCTGTCCTAAGCCTCAAACCATCTCCCTGGATTAAATACTTAAATGTATGGTACGTTCTGTTAGCAGCCCTTTCCTTTGTTTCTGAGATAGAGTCGTATACTGTAGCTCCTTGAACTTGTCATCCTCCTGCCTCAACCTTGTGAGTGCTGGGATTATAGGTCTGAGCCACTATACCCAGTTCCCCATTTCTTTAAAAACCTACTGCAGCCACCAATAACCATAAAGCTCTCTTTCTGCAAGTAAAGATGTGTTATCAGCTTGGTGTGGCAATGCATGCCTTTGATCCCAACACTCTTTAGTACCAGAGGCAGAGGCAGGGGGATCTCTGTGAGTTGGAGGCCAGCCTGGTCTATACAGGGTGTTCCAGAACAGCTATGTTGTTACACAGAGAAACCCTGTCTCAAAAACAAAAACAAAAAACAAAACAAAACAAAAACCCAAATAGATGTGTTATCTATGCTCTTAGGTAAGGTCAAGGAACTTGCTCACCCTCAACTCCAGCTTAAGATGTCCCCACTTCTCTGTCCCCATGTTTAATCAAGGAGCAACATATTGAAGAATATACATACTCTGAAAGTATTTTCCTAAAGATTTTGATACTGTGTATCTCTCCCCACCTCCCAGATATAATAGAATCTGTTAAGTAAATGTTCCTCTGGGGTGAAATAAAGAGAAAACTGTGATCAAGGATAATGATATACTCTTGGTAAAACACTATAACAATATATAACATAATTTAATTTGACCATAATTTTTACAATTAGAATTAAGCACTTACTAAATGCTTGGGCACAGGTAAGTTTCTTTTCCCACTTCCTGAGACATGTAACTAGAGAACCAGATGACTTCGTCATAGCGAAGAGATGATCGTTATTTGAGAGGTAGCGTGTTAACATGGGTCACCTCTGTAGTAGTGAGGAATGCCTACGTTTCCTGTTGGAAACTCTGCATCACTTTGATGTTGCTTTCTCAAGTCATTAACATAATTGTAATTAGTGGGAAATGGAATACACTAATGGGAACGTGTAATATTTTGTCGTAGGGTTTTGAACCACGAGGGACTGCAATAGGCCAAAGGCTGGTCACGTGGAATAACATGATGAAAAATACAGGATACAAAGCAACATTGGCAAATTATCCTTATAAGTATGCAGAAGAGCAAGCTAAAAGGTAATCATTTACTTTATATGATTTTTACATAAAATATCACTTAATGAATCCTTCTTACTGCCTGAGCAAAAAGGCTAAATTAAAACTACCAGGCTCAATTCCTTTGCCATTAAGTTTAATTTGTCATTAAAATGTCTTGGCTGTACTATGATGAAAGGTGAGGTTTTTCTTCTTTACACATAGAAAATTAATGTTGCTCACATGAATATTTCCAGCTTAGTATCAGATTCGAAATAGGTTGGAACCTTAGGGTTGTGCTGTTAGAATCTGCCTATCTCCTTGAAATAGCTAGATCTTTATCAAAGATGAGGTTGTTTTTCACTTCCAGCCACCGGGATGACAGATGGTCAGATGATCATCATGAGAGAGAGAAAAGAGAAGTCGACTGGAACTTCCAGAAAGACAGCTTTTTCTGCGATGTTCCAAGTGAGTGCGCATCTGGATGGGCCAAGTCCTCGGCAGCTTCCTGGGGGGCAAGACGAGTGAGAGCCAAGTCTAAAACTGCTGCCCACTCAACAGCTCCCCTGGTTCTGTAGTCAGAGATGTCAGCTAAGTAACAGACTCTCTGTCTAGGGGGTGGGGGGTCAGGCACTAGTTGGAATTCCTGTGGGATTAAAAATTAAGGAAAGGGTTCCGTTCAAATTGAAGGAAGTGATTGATAAAATTTTCTACCTTGTCTGAACTTTCAAGTCATGTCAAATCCTTTTTCCTATTTATTTCTGGATCAAATAACAAGTACATTTTTAATTGAATCCTAAAATAATCTGTTAGTAAAAAAAAAGTTCTATACCTTTAAGTGAAAGCAAACATTAAGAACTATCCACTTGCCGGGTGTGGTGGTGCATGCCTATAGACCCAGCCATTCTGCGGTGGAGACAGGAGGATCACTTGAGTCCAGGAACTCTTGGCTGTAGTATGGAGGTACTGGCTGTCATACCTGTGCTGTTTGGGTGTCAACACTAATTTTTCTGTCACTATGGTGACCTCCCAGAAATGAGGGCTCATGAGGGGTGAACTGGCCCAGATCAGAAAGAACCATGCTCCATCACTTTAACAGTGGAAATGGAGAGGTGAGCAGAGTGTGGTGCAGAGGCCTAGAGCTTTAAGTGGGTCTGCCTGGCTGGAAAGGCCGTGGGCGTGGTGCTGATGCTGGGTCTGCCTGGCTGGAAAGGCCATGTGGGCGTAGTGCTGATGCTAGAGCCCTGGAGCACCTGTTCTCTCTGAAGATGCTGCTGCAGAGTGGCCTTCACAGAATGGAGCCCCAGGCATTGCAAGAATCCAGATTTCAGTGTGGAACCACAGCTCTCTAAATGTTGGCATTCGGTTACATGTAAAGTCAGTCGGCTTGTTAGGTGGCAGCTGCCAGGGGATGATGGACAGGAGGTGGTAAGGAACTGCAGGTGACATGTTAGATGTTCAGTGGCCAGAGTGATTAAGAATGCAGATTGAGGGGAATAGCTGCTATCTGAGCCGACATTAATAGTAACATTGTTTCCATTTCAACTTGTTGAAAACCCCCTTCATTATATATTTCCCTGCCTCATTAGATACCAGAGGACTCACTTAGATCTTGATATCTCAGGTAGATAGGGGAGAGGAGGAGATGCAGGTTTTATACTAATTCTAGGGAGCAATGCAAGTTCAAGTTCAAACGTTTTCTGCCTCTTAAAACAGATTAGAAAAACTGAATTCTGATTATTTCTGTTTGGGGCTGGTTTTTGTTTTGTTTTGTTTCCCTCTCAAAGTATTATTATAATTGCTCAATCAACACTTGTTAATGTCTTACCAAGAACAATAGCAAATTCAGGAAGTAAGTCTAGCTTTTGTGTCCAGTAGTCCACATTGATAGTTGTCTTCTGAGCAGTAAGTTCTGGCTTGAGGAAAACCCTCATGAGCTCGGTGGGAATGAAATACTTGTTTTCATGGGGCTGATTTCATGCTCAAACTCAGTCTGCATAAGACAATAGCTGTTTGGTGAACACAGGTGTTTGCTGAGGACCATGGAATGATCATGAATAAACCATTTGTAAAGATGGTTTGCCAGTTGATTTTGTGAAAGCAGTTAGGCATTTGGGTAATGTAAAATTTAATGTACTTTGTTTTCTTTGATACATACTAAGCCTTTTTAATAACCCAGCCAGAAGCAGTCTCCTGGAGCACTTGCTTTCCCTTTCATTCTCATGATTATTTGACATAGATCTTGTCACTGTTTACAAATGAGAAAGTAGTTCCAAGGAAGTCAGCAGTTGCTTGCCTAAGGTCACACAGGTGATTAGCAGGGCCTGGTTACAGCCAGATCTGATTTCAAGACCATGTCCCTCCCTGTACATGGCACACCTTGTTCAAACAGTTTGTGTTAGTCTAACTTGAGGTTCTTTGTCTGGACTCTGGGTTGGGAGAGTAGTCCTGAGCACAGCCAGGCTCTGCAGTGCCCCTGTGGTCCTGGTGGCACAGGCCTGAGCACAGCCAGGCTCTGCAGTGCCCCTGTGGTCCTGGTGGCACAGGCCTGAGCACAGCCAGGCTCTGCAGTGCCCCTGTGGTCCTGATGGCACAGGCCTTGGGCACAGCCTGGATATGCAGTGCTCCTGTGGTCCTGGCTGGCACCATGCTTCAGCACTCAGGTGGCCCCTTGTGTGAGTACAGCAGTTCAGTCACCCACCAGCTCTCCTCTGTAATCAGCTGCCAGAAAAGCTACCCTTATGACCCTTTTGGATATTCTGCCATAGCATCCTAACATTTCTTACGCCATTAAGGAAACGAAGAGAGACCTTCAGTTAATTTTCTGCTGAAAGTTACAGCATTTTCTTCCTAATTATAATTAATCAGAAATCAGTTTGTTATATAGTTACTACAAGGTTCCCGTGTAGCGAGTGGGTACAGGCTTTGAGCTGAAGTGGCACTAACGTACCCCCATACCCAGCACACACAGAGACATGCATCTTTTCTCCTGGAGTTTATCAAAGGGAAGAATTCCCTACTGATGATGAGTCGTCTGTGCAGTTTCTCACTTGAGCTGTTTCTGCATTCTGACTCTTATGGAATAAATAACCTGTGACATTTTCTTCCCCTCTTCACCCTACTAGGTGACGGCTATTCCAGAGTAGTGTTTGCTCCAGCAGGAGGGGAGACGCTGTGGAATTTACCTGCAATTAAGTCAATGTGTGATGTGGATAATTCCAGGGTATGTAAATACAGCTGAAATCTCTTCAGCATAATAAAGTTATGTTGTTATGGAAACTTCTGCTGCTGCCCTGGTGTCTCACCGATGAAGTGCCTGCAAGGCTTACCACCCAAAGCAAGCTCCAGCAGGCAGGCTTTGCTCTCCAGATCTCAGCATCAAAGTGTCCTTGGGTTTCCCTATCTTTAAAACACACTGCCGTCTTTAATAAAGAACTCTCTTCCTTTGCCATTCAAATGCTCTCACCATGATGGTCTTCTGTTATTTCACAACAGTTCTTTTTAGGATAACAGTTCAGACTGCCTCTTTTCTTACTGTATTCTCTGTTCTCTATTTAGTCCACTGTTCTGCAATTGCCCCTCCACGAGTCAGTTCTCGGCATTGTCATTATGCAGTTTTATGCCCGCCTTTCTGGCAAGCAGTGGTCATTCCAGCCAATGATTTCAAAAGAGAACTTAGGAAGCAGGCTAGGCGGTGTGTGGGGGGGGGAGGAGGGGGGTAATCAAAAGACATTAATACAGTTTCTGTCTCAATGGTCCCCATGCTCCAATCCAGACTGCCCTAGGATCTAAACACCTTGCTGCTTTGGAAGACACTAGGATTTAGGATAAACATTTCCTGTCAGACTCCTCCAGAGCCACACAGATGTCACTTGCGGAGACATGGAGTCAGTCACCACAGGGTGTGGAAAGGCCACAGTTTGAGCAGGCCCAAACTGCTGTCTGCCATCACTAATGGACCTGTCCAAGGATGGTAACCAGGCGGAAGGAACTCAGTATGTTCTTAGCATACCTCTAAAATACAGAACCAGAGGTTAGTCCCAAACCCAAGCACCCGGCCTGTTAAGAGCTAGCTGGACAACCTGACTCCCATCTTGTGCTCTCAGTGGGGCATCTTAGTGAAATATGGGGTGGAAAGGGCACATAGGGTCGCCCAGACCAGCAGTATCATTGTGCTGACGAATTCCTTCAGAGAAATATCCCCTCACAGTTCACCTAGTGAGTTGGTCCCAAATGCCCT